>NC_136616.1:26847867-26992680 GCF_933228915.1 Telmatherina bonti | reverse complement strand
TCCTGTAACATGACTAGTATCGGAATTCAGCAGCAAGGAGAGTCAACACTCTCCAGCAGTTACGCCCATAATGACCACATTCAGTCCTGCAGTAACTTCCAGTTATTCTGTATATTCAATGTCAATGCAATTTATGTCAAAATAGAAAGCATGCCGTTTTAAAGTGAGCAAAGGGATGTTTACAAGAATATTACAACCAATGCGTAAATAAAGCAGATACTTCCAGTCTAGGGAAAAATCTTGCACTCCCTGAAAGAAAAAAACACAACGGTCCATTTTTTAACATTACTATAGTTGGACAATCCTCTCCTCATCAACATCAACTTTTCATTTAGAAATGTTTCACTCGTATTTATAAAACCAAACAAAAAGACGGAGAAAAGCCGAGTTCTGTGTTGAGAACCATGGCACCTCTTCTCCACAACTTTGAAGACACAGCAAAAGTCTGTCTCTGCCCTTCCCCCTCGTTTCTGCTCTCCTGAACCTCAACTTATCAGGCCAGCTACCTCATGCTGACCCCCAATACACAACACCCAGCCCCCACTGCAGCAGCAAGAGGGTAATGGGGGTGTAGCATGTCCTGGATATGAGAGGTGGAATGTATGCAGTAAGAGGAGTTTCTAGAGAAGGCCAGGGGGGCTGATAAGTCTGGTGGGTGGAGAGAAAGCAGGATGGATGCAGGGGAGCACACGAGGGTAGGGGCAGCACTGTGGTCTCTATCCGATGGGAGAGCGAGTGAGTGGGGGCTAAAAAGAGGAGGGCAGACAGAAGTTTGACATACTTAAGACAAAGACTACAGCTATTTTTTTTCAGTAGTGAGTTTGAACATCTCACTGCAACGTCAAGAGAAATCTGCATGTGGAAAAGAAAACTTGTGGAACTAACCAGCTTTACCGACAGCTGTGGGAAGAGAAGAGAGCAGAGCTGCAGGAAGTCAACATACCATCAGTGAACAGATAAGGCTTCAGGAGAGACGCTCCACAGAACCACCTCTTTTAGCCTCACACGGGAGAGAAGTAGAAAACAGCAAGTGAAGGAATACAAAGGAGAGGACGTGCATGTGGACTGACTGACTAATCTGAAGTGATATTGGAAAGAAGAAGCTAAAAATCTGGAGGAGGAACAGCAGGAGGTCCACCGGGGCCAACAACACAACGTGAGTACAAGAGCAGCTGCATCATTCAAATATGTAAATCATATAGAATGATAATAAAAACAATCATACATCTGCATAAAGAGTAAAAAAACATTCAACATTTTACTGATGCTCAATCTGAAGTCTAAGTTCTGAGAAACAAACTTATTACAGCGTCATTTTTCCAGATAACAGTGTAAAAGTAAGAAAGAACAATAGAAAAGCTCCCTGAAGCACCGAAGCATGATAAATGTCTGACCTTAAAAAGCCTAAACATGAGAGCAAACATACACGGGGTGTAGGTCACAAGTTTAATCCCAATACAATCAGCTCAGTGGATGATTGTTCAATACTTCATAATACCACAAATTCAGTTCAATCTGATTCAGGACTCAGTGAATCCATATGCGACCACATCACATTCTGTTTCAACACAATCACCACAATACAAATCACAAAAAGTAACTCGTATATCAAAATAACAATAATATCTAAAAATACATAGAACATATAACCAGTATATTTAGCATTAAAGAAAATTGTGACTTTATCAGTTACCTTTGGATATCGGCATTTACTTTTGGTTGTTAGAACAACCTAAATGTATTTAATCTACAAGTTTTTTTTTTAAGCTTGTCTTACACATGTTAACTTCATCCATGTTGGATTAAAATCATCATCATCACTGACCCAGTGTAGATCAATGTGCTGTTGAATTCCTACCACACACCATGTTCGAATGGTTTAATATCCACGTAAGTCTGTCGCTCTAAGTCACAATATAATAACTTAATTAACTTTGTTGCACAATATTCCATCATCTGTCCTTTAACTAAAGCATGTTTAATCATTTCTACCATTCAGACAGTAATGAGTATGTAATAGAGTAAGAGAAGCGGCGCCTCAATGTATTTTTGGAAAGCAGCACAATGAGTCACCTTACACATAAGCATGACCACATACACATTTTCCTGCCAGTCCTTCCTCTATGACCTTCCACCTCTCGACAATACCCGCGACTACAATGGGAGACAAATGTGAAAAATAAACAGCAGCATCATAAATGTTGGGTCTTCAGCGGTCACTGCTGACATCCACAGAGTGTAAACTAGAACCTTAGACAACATCTGCTTTAAGTCATCCTAAACCCAACAAATGCCGACAGCGCAGCTTATTAATATGGATGGAGTCATCAGTGCGCCTCACACTTTTTCAGTAATAATGGGCAGGAACATGAAATCATTCACCTGCTTCAAATGTTTCAGCAGCTTTTCTTTTTCACACAAGTTGCTCCAGACCAGCTTCTTATACCCATCCCATGTATACTTCCTCCTGTCAGACAGATTCTAACACAACCGAGAAGCAGCGTACTCTCCATGTTTGTTCACACAATATTGTAATATGTTGCTTCCACTAAAGGAATTGATGAGAATTTGCACACTTGCACTTACTTACACATGCATGACTCATCAGATCTTTGAGCTAAAGATGAATATTAATAACAATGCAACAGATTACTAAGGCATCTTGATAAGGCTATTTTCAGCTCTGCAGCTTTTTTTGTCCCGTTACTCTGCTGTTCTTCTGCCTGTCCCATGACCTCTGAGAGGTGAGGATATCCTGTGCCAGACACAGCTGCTTACCACTGAAAATCTGTCCAGAGAACAGGATGGATGTGGACTAAAGTATCTTGTGCTGAAACAGAGTTAATGTGGAAAAATGACAAATCTTTCATTTGGTGTTTGACTTAATTAAACATAAGTTTTAAAGCCACCATATCGTCTTGTATAACAGTTATTTCCAGCTCCAGTTGTCGGGGATCACAGTCCTGCAGGTTGTAGATGTCTCCCTGATTCAGATTAAACTACTTTAATTAATAGCTTGTTGTCAAGTTCTGGCCTCATAGGTTGATCCATCTATCTGATTCAGGCGTGCTGGAGCAGGAAACATCCTACACCTGCAGGACAGCGGCCCTAGAGGGCTGATCTTGGACACCCATGATGAATAATCATCAGATAGTTTTCCTGTAAAATAAAACTATTATTATTTTTTTTTTTTTTTTTTTTAATTATTGTCATTATGTTTTATTTATTTATCCTTTGTTAATATTATCATTCCCCCCCTTTTTTTTTCTTTTTAAAAAAATGTGTTTTGCTTATTTGTTTCTCTTAGTATTATTTCTTTTTAATGTGTGTATGAGCAGGGACTGGCTCTCTGTTCTGTCTTGTAGGGGTGTGTGTGTGTGTGTGTGTGTGTGTGTGTGTGTGTGTGTGTGTGTGTGTGTGTGTGTGTGTGTGTGTGTGTGTGTGTGTGTGTGTGTGTGAGTGAGAGATGTGTTTGACCTGGATGGTGGTCTGTTGGGGTTGGGTGGGATAAGGGGTAAACACAGCCCTATTAATGCTTACAATTTTTATTTGTATAATTTTAAATATGCTGTGTATGTTAATATGTTCAAAATGTTCAATAAAAAAAAAGTTGGATTATAAAATAAAACTTAGTGTTCTATGAAATTCCTCACTGACCACTGGTAATGTTTCAGAGGAAAAACAAATAAAGCTTTTGTTAATCAATGTGATGTTAATGGAGTTTTTTTCTCCATTAACATCACATTATATATTTAAGCTAAAAGTTTCTTATTTCTTTGGTGTTTATTTACATAATCTCTACATCAGGCATGTGCTTATATTTCACCCTGCAGACTAGTTTAATCTGAAACTAATTACACCAACAACGCGTAACGACAAGCACACATGCAGAAAACACCCACTTCCACAGACTTTGATGCAAGTTAGCCTTCATCTCTCTGCTAATACAAACTACACGCAGCAATTATGGGCCCTTTTCCTTTTGGCCAATCAGCTTTCAGATAATTATCAAATCTTGTGCAGCATCACACAAGGCTAGCATCCTGACAGATAAAACATCTACCCTCTACATGAACCCAAATGTACTAATCCTTTGAAGAGTAAAATATGATAATTTTTCAATTAATGGATATTTTGACAGCACCAAACTATGGATGTAGTCTCCATACATAATAAAAGGTCTTAATATTTCTAATAATTCGAACCCCTCCCTGTCTCTGCTTGCTCTCTACACAGTTCACTATGAGTATGACTGGTACTCTAGAGAAGGGGGCCCACCATCAAGCTCTGGACCTCTCTGAGGAACTGCCGCCTCATCTCCAGCATCACCATGCCAACCACCACCAGCATCTCCACCACTCCAACTCACTGGCCTCCACCACCGCTGTGGGTGGAGGCAGAGAAACACCTTCGCGTGTGGTCATACCTCCTCCATATTCCGCCGCTGAGAGTGGAGGTGGAGGAAGCGAGGCTCCTCTGGAGCTGCGGGGCTCGCTCGACTGCTGGGCATGCTCAGTGCTGGTGACAGCGCAGAACCTGGTGATCGCTGCCATCAACGCCTGCCTGGCTGGAGTGGTGTTTGGCACCATCCTGACACCAGCCATTGTCATGGTTGTGTTTGGCTTCCTCTGTCACTCCACAGTAAGAAACAGACACACACAGGAAAGGGTGGATGAGTGTGTGAAAGCAATGAATGAATGTTGAAAGATTTAAAATGTTCTTTTTAGCTCGTAGTAGTCTGAATGATATATATCCCTGCTGCAGGTTTTCCACTTATACTGCTGCTAAATACTGAACATGAGTACAAAGACACTTTTTTTAACGGACTTATATACCTTGTTGTGCTGCACTGAGTGATAAAAACAAACAAACTTCTTGTTCACAAAAAAGCTAAGAGCAGGGGTGCCCAAACTTTTTGCCTCCAAGAGCCAAACTGAAAATGATCCCGTGAGCCACGGGCCAAACGCTGCAACTTTAAGGATGAAACACAAGTAAATGCATGAAGTTATTTTAATTATTGTCCAATAACTAATACAGAGTATTCTTTCAGATCTGGGCAAATAAAATGTTGCATGAATAATAAATGTAGCAATAGAACAATAAAGCCATAGTTAGAAGGACAAGAAACAATAATTACAGCCACTAAACGGCAACCAAGTGCAACATGTCAACAACAAGAAACAGTACATGTTGAACAAGGCAAGTTGCTGATTCTTAGTGGGACACATGAAGTTGATCTTTGGACATCACCAGTCTCTATGTTGGGTTGCACCTGGCTCACTGACAACGTGAGTATGTCATTGAGGTGTGAGTCAGTCAGTCAGGGTCCCTCTAAATCTGGTCTTATTGGAGTTCATGACACAAAGTATTTTCTTTTCTTTAAGCTCCATAGAGTATATAAACAACAACTACCGGACCAAAAGCAAAGTGCAATTTTGGGCTCCACTTTGGGCACCCCTGGCTTAGAGCAACAGAGAGATAGCTGCATCCATCCCTTAAATCAGGATCTAAAGGTCTTAATCATATAACTTTGATCTATCTGGAAGTTTGAAGTTGTTGTGCTTGGGGCTTAGGGTGGAGTTTGGCTTCATCACTGATGGGAACATTTATAATCAGATAAAGCTGAAGTTCTGTCACATGTTGAAAAGGTCATCTGTAGGTGGGAAATGGTCAGGAGAGTAATGAGCAAGGCAACATGGCACCGTTTTAGACTAATTAGTAGATTCTTAGGAATTAAAGACTAGTTGATCATTATTTTTAAAAAGATTTGTGAATGTATTTGATTAGAATAATGAGTAAACGTGGAACAAAACAAAATAGGTGTACCTACAATTAAACAATAAACTTGACATATCAGAAAATAAGCACCAACCTAAATCAGACCAATTCAGACCTTTGATACTTACAACTGGTATTTCTGTTGGCCGTCGGCCTCCTTAAAGACCACGACTCTCTCCGTTCTCATGTCCTCTCACAATTAGAGCTCATGTGACGGCAGCTTAGGAGAGGATTAGTCCGGCTCTGGCAGGGTGAAGAAAGGCAGAGAAAGCAAAAGATATATGAAAAAAAATGGTGAGGAAAAATACACAAAGAAAGTATTTAAAGCTCTTAAACATAACAGATAAAACTAAAAAGTAGGGGTGGGAAAATGGTATAGAAAAATTGAAAATCTGGATTTTTTTGGTTCACAATTTTAAAATCCATATTTTGTTAAAAAAAATCTATATTTTTCCCAATTAAATAAAAATTTCATAATGAATTATTTTTGTCATTTTTATTGTTTTTATTGATCCTTTAACTTGTCTTCATGGGCATTATAGCAGCAGAATGATGGTCTGGCTACTGTTTTCTCCTAACTGAAATCAAGAACAAATACTAGCAAAAAAAAAAAAAAAAAAGGTTTATAATTTTTTTTTGTTGGTTTTAATCTACAAAAATCAGCAATATCGAAGAATTTTAAGAATCGCAATTTAAATCGAATCGGCACACAAAAAAATCGGAATCGAATCGGAACAAAAGCGTATCGTCACAGCCCTACTAAAAAGCACTTTGGAATATTTTACAGGAATTATCCAGACACACCACATACCACACACACACACACACACACACACACACACACACACACACACACACACACAACAAACAACAGACTCAACCACAACACACTATTTCATTATGTCTGCCGAGTTGTTTTCTCAATATGCTCTGGTTCACAGTCCACCTGTCCTGTGAATCCACACAATATCTCTCACCATAAGGAAGAATTTGTTTTCCTTCTTCTTTACTATCATCAGTAATCACAAGGACATTAGTATCAGTGGAACCCAGACATGTTTATACCATATCATCGCTGTCCTTCTGGTAAAACTTTACTTTAGTTTCATTTGTGCAAGAAAACTCTTCCAACGTTTTACTTTAGCAAAGTTTTCACCTTTTTCGTCATTAAGTCTTCACTTTGTCTAAGTCTGGGATGTGTCTACCTCCTGGATAGCATCCATTTTCTCTGAAAAGAATGTTGCAGGCTGGCGATGCAGCGCTCCTACCCTCAGACCTTTATCTCCTTCTTTCTTCTTTATTCATTTCTAGTGATCAGCACCTCTCTAAACCCTCCTCTCTGTCGTGTTTTTGTTCATATAATGAATTTTCTTTATTTCAGAAAAGATCCTGGTGGATGTTAGGGCTTGTTTACATAACCAAACACATTGGTTTGTCAGGTTTTTCTAGGAATGCAGCAACTATTGATCTTGCCACTCCTAATGTTCCTGCTATCTCTCTGATGGATTCGTTTTGTTTTTTCAGCCTAAGGGTGGCTTGTTTCACTTGCTCAGAGAGCTTCTCACACAAATACAGATTCAACACTGGGAGTCAACCCCAGACCTTTAAACTACTGAACTGATGAGAGGACAAAAGAAGAATTGCTACATATTTTCATAGCATCTCTTATGAATCAACTTTCTTTGGAGAAGAAACAAAGATCTACATTCAAGGCAAAAACTAAGAATGGTCACCCTTGAATCAAGACTCAGTCTGAGCTTTACAGTCATTCTTTGTTAACTTTCTTTCAACTATCAAGTGATTAAAATAAAAAGATTTCAAAATGCATATAAGGACTTAACTATTTGCAGACATGGGGTGGTTTGAGTTTAGCATTTGCTGCAAACATGTTTCCCCTCCTGAGCCCTTGGAAATCCATTTCACTGCACTTTGCTCATGCCCTCAAATGTTTACTTCATCTTTCATATGGTGATAAGGATGATTCAGCCCTGCTGTCTCCTTTCCTCTCCCACATTCAGATCCTGATCCCTTCACCTCTTCTCCCACTCCCTCTGTAATCGCTCAGCAACAAGTGTTTTGACTTACAGCATCTGCTGTTCAGCATGAATGTACTGAATGCAGAAATAAAGTTAGCAGTAAATCCTAAATTTATTTTAATAAAAGTTGCTTTATTTATTTATTTAATCTTGGACATTAAATTCAGTAAAAAGTGCGGTGTTATGGATTACCAACTGGTGGTCTGTGCTCACGTCATGCATACATACCACAAAGAGGAGGTCATCTCCCAGCTTCTGACAGGATCATGGCTCGGAGTGGGTTGTAATACCATTTCTTCCAAATGACATATTCATCTTGTCTCTGCAGGTTCGCCCCCATGGGACGACCCCATACTGTTCAGACCTGCTAACTGACGGAGGCTGCGTGGCTTTGCTGGTAGTGGGCTTCCTCTTGGTTACCCCTCTGCTTGTGCTCGCCCTGGCTGCGTACTGCCGTTTAGCCAGACACCTCCAACTGGGCTTGTGCTTCATCCCGTACAGCCGGGCCGTGTACAAGAATCTGCCGGCTAACCAGCATCGCGGCTTGGGCACCGGCTGCTGTGGTGGTCGGGATGGAGCTGACAGCAGCGGGAAGGGAAAGGTCTGGGTGTGAGACAAAGGATGGATGGGGAACGGGGGGAGGGAGATCATCAGCTGAAATATACAAAGGGAAAAAATAAGAGAGGGGGGCTGAACTGGATTACTAAGAAAATGCAGGAAATATAAAGAACAGCAACTCCAGATCATGTAGGAACAACCAGCTGAACATCCTGAGAGGAAAATGACCTCAGTTATCACTAATGAATAACTCCCATGCCCTCACATCAAATCAGAACAGTGTCTGGTGTAGGAGGGGGCAACAGGAGGTGGGTGTGTGTGTGTATGAGAGGGCAGGGGTGTACTAAAGATATTACTGTTTGTATTATTTCAGTGAGTACAATGACTGTTACTTAAACTTGTCTTTAGTAACTTTCCAGTTACATCCAAGCATCTAAGTACGAAATAAAAAAATCTAATCATCTTCATTTATAATAATAAGCAGCAGCGTGTAAAAATCTGATGTATCCCTTATGAAATACTTCATGTTTATCAACTGATGAATTACAGCGTAGGAAATTGTCAGTGAAGTCTGGTTGCTGGAGAAAAGAGAGAAATTCAGTACAACACATTATGACGCAGCCAACTTGACGTTTCCTGGACAAATGTCAGGAAAGAGTAAAACCGAAAATAGCACATTGTTTAGGCACCAAGCATAACTTCTCTTATCACATTTGTATAATCGTGTACTCGTCAACTGGAGTTATATGTTTAACAGTCACTAAGTGTAATTACAACCTCTTGTATTATTTCCTTTTTATAAATAAAGTTTTCTGAATTTTTTAAAGTTGTTTGTCATGTCTAACTGTGCGGAGGCGTGCGGGATGTCTACGACCAGTTTTACAGTCAAAGAAATGACTATTTTTGATGGTTTCAGTTTAAAGTGTGATCAAAGGGGCCTGACCAGCATATAAGCATCCATATTGTTAAAAAAACTCATCTGAATCCACCGAATTAACCAAACCGTTCCCTGGGAACAATCACGGTTAAACTTTCATGAGAAATCGGCTCTAATACTTGGTTACATGGGGGGGTGGAGCTTATCCCTGGTGGGGCTTGGCATGAGGCAGGGTGCATCATGGTCAGGTTTCTAGTCCATCGTAAGGCCACTATGTCCTTATTTTTAAGTATATTCTAGATCAGTGGTTCCGAACCTTGGGAACTCCAAGGGATCCCCAAAGCTTTGACTGTTCAGAGTTATTGTTTGTAAAATTAAGTCTATAACCACACAGAGGTTTAGATGAGCATGGTTAAGCTTTTTATCATTAACCATTGCTTCTAGTCAACATAGATGTATTTCATGAACCTTTAAACTTTCTAAAACAAGTCCCAAAGTGAATAAATGTGTGTCATGGACATCTGCTATACAACTTTATATATCCTTTGTGAAAAAGTAAAAAACTTCTTAGTAGTGAAATCAGTTTTGGTTCATTATCTGTGTGCTTTAGTGAGTGAAGTCAGCTGGTGGAGCTTAGTTCAGTGTTTTTCAACCTTTTATGAGCCACACTTTTATGAGGCACACTTGTTTTTCTACTGAAAAATCACAACAAATATCATAAACCAAAAAGTTTTTTTTTCTTTTTCTTTTTAAAAAAAAAAAAAAAAAAGTCCATATTATTATTATGAAGTTCATCAAATCAAAGCCTCTTCAATTGAAATCAGATAAACACAAGAAGGAATTTTATTATCTTTTTCTGGGGCCTGTTTGGATGAACACGGAGCTGCTTTTCAGACCAATAAGGTGAATTGGGAATTTCTCAGGGCACACCTGATAATCTCTCACAGCACACTAGTGGTTAAATAACACTGGCTTAGTTCATGTCTATCCTGGTAACTTTGATTGTTTTCTGTATTTCAATATTTAAACGTGTGAGACATACCGCATTGCACATGATTAGTCCCCAATAAAAATATTTAAAAAAAAAAAAAAAAATTAACTTACAAAAAGTAAGGTTTTATAAAACAAAAAAAACCCCAAAAAACAGGAAAAGTCTCAATCAGAACGCATTATTTATGGAGTGAAAGCTAATGAAAGCATGTGACCAGACCTGAGAGTCCTCGGCTTCTTAGTAGGTTGGGAACTACTGTTCTTCACGACGCTTGTCGTCTTTATTCTTGATTTTGTGTCTCTCAATAGGTGAAAATAGAAGTCTGCATACTTCCCAACTCAAAAGAAGGCACATTTTCATACAACCACAGTTACACATCTGGCATGTACAGTAGCTGAATCTTTTAAAAAAGGTTTGTGGAGGAGATATTTAAGTTATTTAAAGTTAAAATGATAGTATGTAAAAGTCAAATTGTTAATTTAAATATATTTCAGTTTGTATTTCAACCCAACAGAGGTCAATGTGACATATTTGACGCATAGTTTGAGACTTTCTGTATTACTTATGGTGAAAAAGCTTTTGCACAAAATCCTGTTGTACAGTGTCTGATCCAAATCTTCTGCCTCCAAATAAAGACCACAAGGCATAATATTACACTATAATGATTTTGACATTTCACATAGCAATAAATGGTAAATATCCCTCCAAAAATATTTTTAAATATTTTATCATTTTTATTTTGTAAAAATATTTTTAAATTTTTTTGTTACATTTTGTTAAAAGGCCAAATAAAGACTACATATAAAAAATAGACTTTTCCTACCATTTTCATAAGGGCAGAACCTTAAACCATTAATGCAAACAAATTTATTAAATAAAAATCTAAAATGTTTCTTTTACAGTCACCAATTGCTCCTAAAGATAACATTTTAATCAACAAATAAAATTTCTAAAAGGTGCTTCTCCATACATGTCCTTATTTTCCTTTGAAAAATGTAAAGAGTTAAATATTTACATAATGAAGATTACACAGGTTGATGTTCTCATTCTCATGGTTATAATAATATGTTTTTTTCCTAGCAACTCTAAAAGCCATTAAACAGTCTTCCTATCTCAGTCAAAGACTCAGATCCCTCACATATCAAGGCAGAAATATATATATATATATATATATATATATATATATATATATATATATATATATATATATATTTTTTTTTTTTTTTTTTTTTTTTTTTTTTTTAATAGTACCTGTTTTTAACAATTGTTTTTTTGTTTTTGATGTTATTTGTAGGGATCATCCCTGTTCGTACAGATAGTCATTTCAGGCACACAAGTGAAACATACTATAAATGAGCACTTTTTAAACTTAACTGCCTGTTACAATTTAAAAAAACAAAAACATATACAATCTAAAATCCTTGATAAAACACGTCTTGTAGGAAGTTATTCTCATAAGTCGGATTATTGGACCCATTTGTTGATTAGAGCATTAGCAACACCTGGTGGACAAAACCGCGAATTACATGCTAATTTAACACCTGCAATTTTATTTGTGTCCAAGTCATTTTAAATGTGCAAGAAATAATAATACAATTGTAAATGGTCTTTAGGAATAAAACATAAATCCATGAAGACTTGGGTAATATTAAAAAAAAAAAAGCCATCTTAAAGCTTTTTTCCCCCAAAAAATTTAAGTGCCCTTACTCTAAGCTAACCTCTAAACAAGACGCAAAACATTATCCAACACTTTTTTAAAAAAATGACATTTCAGTCGCTAATTAGGTATATTTTATTTAGTCTGATATCAACCTCAAAATAAACGTTTAGTCAATGGCAACCAGCTGTTTATAAGCCAACTAGGAAAAACACAAGCTTGAATAATGTGTTTTCTTTACCCTAACAACACTTATTTTCCTTGGGGCAAACTCACCCTCAGTGGAGGAAGATGCACGCCATTATTTAGTCAATAGAACAAATAAAACAAATGAATAAATAAATAAAAAATATAATTTGTATTGTGGGTATTAGGCCTGCTCCAGAAAGTCTTAAACTGGACGCACGCGGAGGGTGCAATTACGTAACTACGCGTGCACCTGCGTAGAAAGAAAGCATACGTACATGGAAATAAAAGCATTTTTTTTCCAACATATTGCACCAAAATGTCCATTGAATATAGATAAATGAAATTCTGTCAGCTTTCTATCAAAAGATAAATAAACGTTTCTTGTACCAAGAATAAAAACTCAAACGTGTTTTATAGAAAAAAGAAAACGATAAATAACAGCTGATTAAAATATGAATAAAAAAGGGCAACTATAGGTCACAGTGTCACTGCAGGACCAGTGAGGATTTTTTTTAAAATGAAAAAGATGGAGTTTTAATCAGGAGCAGTCAAGTCTCTTAGAGGTCAGTTCAGTCACACTGCTGTTCCACGTTTTGCTTTCTGATTGTTAGCTGCACGTAAAGGCCAGGTAATCACCTGTTAAGCCTCCCTGATGACCGGAGGTCAAGAAGGAGAAGGAAAGCCAAACTGATGGGATAGTCGGAAGCAACACAAGCGAGGCAGGACCAGGAGGACAGGGCTGCTCAGCCTCCACTTGTTTTCTCAGCATTTAGAATAGAGAGTCAGTAAGGTAAGCAAACTAAAGACTGGAAGTTGGAAATCTATGATCATATTCAAATCTTTTTGCAATATGTAGGCATTTAGGAGTTATTTTAGGTGTATGTATGATAAGTTTCTATTCACCCCCAGTATGTCCAAGGCAGGAGAGAGGACCACCTCTACATCTTCTGTTGATTCAACTGCCAGGTACATGTTTGTTCAGGCTAAACCCCAGTCCCTTCCTTACATCTTGTCGCCTAAAAGGAGGACAAAGGCACCCCCTTATTAGACACGGGGCTGTTTGACTGTAGTGTTGTGGGTCATAGATGGTTAGATGACCACTACTCCTTGATCCAAAAGAAAAGATGGTGCATTTTTCCTGATTGAGTACCTCCATACTTACAACAAAGTACCCCTATGCTTATTTTTCCTTTGTACTTTTTAGTAATCAGAATATGAACTATGCTTTACAGCTTGTTTTTTTGTTCCCTCCATATTTTAGCAAAGATGGACAAAATAAATCTGCCTCAGCTACAAACTCCCCATCAGGATCCGTCTCTGAAACACCAAAGAAAACAAAGAAGTCCAAGAAGAGTGCAGAGAACATGGACAAAGTCTACAACTCAGTGCTCAACAGTGTTTTTGGGGCTGTAAGTAGCATGGGACATTTCATCTAAACCTGCCTAAGTCTGTCTATTAAAGGCTAAATCCTTTTTCCATTGTTAGGCTAATTATTTTCTCTTGCCAAATCTGAAGATGGTTAGTAAATTTCACTGGATTTTATAAGCTGCTGTCAAGCATTTCCTTATCAGGTTTCATGTCAAAATGTTTACAGTTAAGCGAGAGTACAGTTGATGGTCACTAAAAGTGCTCATAATGTCAAAGAGCAGGCTAGTCAAGCAGGGTAGTGACATACAGGCTTGTTTCTGAGCTCTCTAGAGCAGCTAGAACTAAGTCCAGCATGTCTGCAGCATTAGTGGCTCAGCCGTTGAGGCTTAATGTCACATTTCATTAAGTTCATCCAGGTGAAGACCACTGCAAGACCATTTTTCATTCCTCTTGCCAGAATTTACATAAATATACTGTTACCTCAGGCAGTCACATAGGAAATAAAGGTATTCAATTCTAAGCATTAGACATATGATTAAACATAATTGATGATGCCTTGATGTATAAATCACATTTTCTATATTAATATGTGTTTTATTTCCATTTCTGTAGGAGAGAGAATTGGCTCAGGTTGAACTAGATGGTGAGTCTCAATGTCACATCTTTACAGCTACTATACTATGCAAAAGCCTAAAGCCATCAGAGGTGGCAATTCCTGGTCCAGAAAGTAAAAGTCCTGCCATGTTTTTGGATCTACCTGTACATTTAGAACAGGTGTTTTCACTAACAGGCTTGTTTACAAATAAACTCTGCTCATTAAATTCAGCTGGTTTGGCAACTGGTCGGAACAGCTGCCGGACAGGACTTTTACTTTCTGGACCAGGAATTGCCACCTCTGAAAGCCACCAAGTAAACATGAAAGGAAAAATTTGGAAAATTTGCAAACAGATATACATAGAAATAAAGAATGTAAGGCAGTGGGATGGCCTTCTGTATTGTTCATCACATCGTTCCTTTATGTTGTCTTCAGGAATAGTCCTTCAGGCTTCTTAGAGGGCTTTCCAAAGCTCTCCTTTGGATGATAGCTGACTTTTTTTTATTCCATCTGCTCTCAAGATGTCCCTACATTCATTCATTCATTATCCTAACTGCTTAGTTCGATTAGGGGAAGCTAGAGCGTCTCCCAGCAGTCTCTGGGTGAAAGGCAGGGTACACCCTGGACACCTCGCCAGTCCATCGCAGGACGATGTCCCTACATCTTCATGTTTAATGTTTTATGTAAAGCAGTGTTTCTTAACTGTGGTCCTCGGGGTCCACTGCCGTACATGTTTTAGTTAGTTTAGTTATCAACTCCAGGATACCTGATGTAGATTAATTGCTTGCCAAGTTCTATGAAAACCGGATAACAAGCCATTGATTTGAGTCGGATGTTTTAAAGTAGGGCTACCTATAACACGTGCTTGTATATAGCAATGGGCCCTGAAGACCAGGGTTAAGAAACACTGATGTAAAGCATTTAGTAGAAGCACATTGCCTAAATGATGTTGAGGTCTGTGCTCTGGGAATAATTCATCACTCCATAAAACCTGTTGCCATGGATTTTCAGCCCAGTTCATGTAATTTGGTTTAACGCAGACTTTTCTGTACATCTTTCTTTCTAAAGGAAAACTTCTTGCCAGTCATGTTTCCATGGAAACCACTTACATGTGTAGACAGATCAGCTGGAGGGTCCAATATATCTTCGAGTTTCTGTTAGATTTTTTTTTTCCTGTTTTTCTGACGTTTATTTACATTTACATTTACATTTATTTACATACTTTCCTTTAAAAACATGCTCTACTGAGATATGGTGAGTTTTTAGCTAGTAATCCGTTTGGTATCAGCTTGTTGGTGCAAACGACTGTTTAGTGGTCAAATAGTTATTTTTGGCAACTGTGAAATAGGAACTAACAAGTTACAAGTACCCAAAGATAGAAATTTTTAGTAGATTTAAAGCATTAAATGGCTAAACAAACCCATTTAATAAAGCTTTGGTCAAACTACTGGATTTGGGGGGCAAATAAAAATTTAAACAATGTCCAAGAAAAAAAACATTTGGAAAGCCAGAAGAACTATTTACTACTTTAAGACAGTTGGACGCATAGGGAAGAAAAAATGTGTTAAATTGAAATATTAAAAAACTCAGGAGTGGCTCAAGAAATAATATTAATTCTTTATATTAAAATTAACATTCCAGTTATCAGTAGTCTGTGGTTTATTGTAAATAAAAAAGTTTAAAATCAACATTTTCCAGGAATAAGGGAACGATTCCAGGAGAGAGATTAGAAAAGTGTGTTTATGACGTTTTTCCTGTCCAGTAGTAATCTCTTTGTGACCTTTTGACCACCTTCACAGAGTTGCAAGAAGCTTTCAAGGAGTTTGACTATGACCAGGATGGATACCTGAACTACAAGGATGTGGCTGAATGCATGAGGACGATGGGATACATGCCCACCGAAATGGAGCTGCTGGAGATAGTACAGCAGATCAAGATGAGAAGTAAGTGTGACAAGAACAGATTTAATTATTTCATTTTCCGTTTGGGTGTGATGATGAAACCCTGGTGTTCTTTCATCTGTTTAGTTGTTTTCTTAATGGTAGTTCATCTTATCTTTCATGTGAAAGTATTGAAACTGTTGATAATTCATCCTGTTCTCAGAGCTGTGTACAATTTTAGAAAAAAATTGGATGAATTTTAACAGAGGTGATTAAAAAGTGTGGGCGGAGCCACATCAAACCATTATAGCTGACCAATCAGAGCAAACTGGGCCACAATAGTTTCTTCTTCGTTCCAACTAGTACTCAAGTAGCTGTTTCATGGTCACTTCATATAATAAATTAAATCAAATTAAATAATAAAAATACTATATATTGACAGAAGAAAACAAAACACATTTTAACTCTAGTTTGACCAAGATCAAAAATGATTTGTGCATTTATTTGGCTGTTTCTTGGAAGTAAGCTTCTTCTGTCTCCACAGTGGGTGGATTAATGGACTTCGATGACTTCGTTGAACTAATGGGACCCAGGATGATGGGAGAGACCGTTAATATGCTGGGAATTAAAGAGCTCCAGTCTGCTTTTGTACAGGTTAGTTAACAATTAAATAATAAAATGGTAGTTTTTATGCACACACGGATGGATGGATAGATGGATAGATAGATACGATTTACCTTCTCAATTTATCAAAGTTTGACCTGGATGGAGATGGAAAGATCACCCAGGAGGAGCTAAAGGAGGCAGTCAAGACTATGTTGGGAGAGAAGCTGAAGAAGGGAGAACTGGAGGAGATGTTAAAGGAGCTGGACATCAATGCTGATGGCAACATTGACTTTGAAGGTTGGAGTTTGGACAGCAGCACATTTACTTGCTAGCAACTTTAGAAGTCTGGTTGCTTCAGTGTTTCCATAGTGTCTGACTTACATGGCTTATTTGTGTGATTGGGAGATATGGCATCTTTTTCCAAATCAATGCAGATGACATGGTTTTATGTTGCCGTTTGTTCTGATGAGACTGATCCAACCAACTTGATATTAACATCTAACTTTGTACTATTTACAACGTTTTTTTTTTAATAAACGTTCATGTTTGTTTAATGTTTGACTTAATGATAATAAAACCGGTTTTTAAACCTTTTTTATATTTGGCACAAAAACACACTTCCTGCTTTTGACAATAGTTTGTTGGCCACTTTAACTGTATGAAAGCTGCTAGAATTAAACTTAAATGATTCATACATGATATTACATACAGATAAATGACACTAAAGCAAGCTTTACTCAACACAACTCCTTCGCTCCTCCAGTTTTCAGATAAACTCAGAACTGACTCAAGCTAATGTTTTGTTCTATTCCTCTCCATTCTCAGAGTTTGTGATGATGCTGTCCATTATCTGACAGCAGAAAGCAGCAACATGGAGGAAGACGTACTTCCATCTCCTCGGTGGGCCGATCATCAAACTGTTCTCAGCTTTAGACTTAAAGGTCTCAGACAAATCCAACACAGATGCCATTACATTATTACAACTTACAAAGTTTGTAATGTATGTTTGACTGTGACTGACCATTTAATTGTGAATAATTTACTTTTAACTTTGAATCGTACGGCATCAATGAGGCGCATAGTGAATGTTTTGTTTTGGCTGATTTGCGGGCTTTTTGCTGTTGATTTATTATGTAAATAAGATATTTTGCTATTTTAATAAAGAAATGAAAACCTGTTGAGTGTTTTACTGTAACGACACAACAAGATGGGCAGATCATGTCAAGCACTTAAACAGACTTTATTTCAAAATCATGTTTTATTTTACGCAGCTCATCGTTAAACAATATGGAAATGAGAGTGTCTTCATCTAGAGAATAAAAATATAAATAAAATGTCAGCTGTTAACAGCAATGTCAGGTCTGGAGATGCAATCACTGTGTGTCAGGAAAAGTCGTATTTCAGAATAAAATCCCCAAATCAGGCTAACATTTGATGGTGGCGCCGACACCAGCTATAAGCAGAGCTCAACTACAATCTTAACACAACTGGTAACTGAAACTGTGATATAATACCACCATCATATATATTTTTTTCAGAGAGATGTGCAACATGCAGCATAAGTAATCTGCTGAACTTACAGTTGTCTCTTTGTCAGGCAAGAAACAATTAAATTTCCTTAGAAGTAAACGGGAAATCAGCGTTTCACAGAAAAGATGCATGAGGCACCCACGTCACTGGGTTAAAATACATGCAGTTTCACTGGTTTAAGATTATTGTTCCTCAGTAACATAAAAAAAAAATCACATTATTTTGCTCATAGCTGGTCCCAATCTTAACTTTGATGCATTTTAACCCCCAATTCAATCTCTTGATGAAATGGAAAATCCCACAGTGTTTATTGTGCGGGTAGAGCTAAGATCCACTGCTTAAAGCGACTGAAGTTTGGATAAACAAGAACAATTTCTGACTGAAAAGTAGTGAAAGTTTGCTCAAGTTCCCACCAGAATCTATTAACGTCAGCATCTTCTGCCTCTTCTCTCATCCACCCGACTGTTTCGCTTCTTCCAGCGAATTGTTGCTCTAACTTTTGTAAACTTTATTACACTGAGAAATTCCATCCAAAAGCAAACTTTGTAAACAAGTGAATATCATGTATGTACTGCTAGTATCTGAGAATGCATATTGCTCACATTTGCAGGGCTAAGAGCACTCACACGCTCTCACTGGTGCACATTAAAAAAAGGATGCACAAGGAGTACTTTAGGCTTCTGGTTGGAATTAAAGTCTGCATCAAATGGTTTAAGGAAACATGCTGCATTATTTCCATCGCGTTGTGAGGGTATCAAGTTCATTTTCAACTGTTCCTTTTACTATTTTATGTATTCTGGAGCAAGTAAGAGCTTAACCTCAACATTATAGATGGGTATTTTGCCAAATGATCACTGCATTAACTAAAAACATCACCACATCCTGCCATGTACAACCCACAACACAACAACGGCTTCTACGCCCTCAGCTTATGTCTATCATGTCAACTCTACATGCTATCCTCCTAATTTCTCTTTTCTTAAACTTATTTCATATTGTTTCCCCCTTTTTTTCTTCTTAAAGTTCCACTAAATGGTACAGAAGATGGATAAAACAGATAGGCTGGTATTTATCCACAACTCCATGTCTTCAGTGATCACCGGGACAGCTGATTGGCTAGTGACCGTTCTGAACGTCCCGCTTTTGTCTACAGCTCGTTGCTAAGCTCATCTGCAAACTCGGCCATGATATCATGCACCCAGATGTCTCTTTCTTCCTGTGAAGTGTCAACCAGGAAGACT
Organism: Telmatherina bonti; assembly: GCF_933228915.1. NCBI lineage: Eukaryota > Metazoa > Chordata > Actinopteri > Atheriniformes > Telmatherinidae > Telmatherina > Telmatherina bonti. The sequence goes on along the minus strand of NC_136616.1, from coordinate 26,973,374 downwards.
GTCAACTTCCTGTCCCACGGGTTAGTGGCGTCCTGCAGAGTCTCCAGCTGGGCCACAAGAGGTTTTTTCTCCACGTGGTTCCTAAAAACAATGGAGGCCTCTTCTGACCACTGCCTCGGCTTGACTCCTGTGGGGTGGAGGAGAATCAGTCACCAATGAGCTGTTTTTATTCCAGCTTCGTAATAAAAACGTGGCTCTTACAGAATAATGTGTTACTGCATGTTTTAGACCATAAAGACCTAAGCATTGTTAGAGGACAACACCTTAAAAACTGAATAATGCAGCTGGATGAAACATCTGTATCAAAGTCATGAGTGAAATTAGACCCGTAACCCAAAACAAGTAGAACCCTGATGGAAATAGGAGCCATCGTTTTTGACAGTGTCATCACAGCTCCAGCTCACCTGTAGCATCATGTGTATAATGCTGAATGGTCTAAATATTGGCCACAGACTGACAGCTTGGAAAGTTGGGTTCTTGTGATCATGATTTGTCAAGAATACACAGGAACTAAACATGGGTAGTCACCACTGATGTGCTGTTTTGTAATCTTAACTTTGGTGTGTGTATGTTGCTATATTGAAGTAATCATATTTAGACAAGACGTTAAAGCTGGAGAGAAACTTGTTTAGAAATCTGTTTAGAAAAAAGTATGTGAAGTCTTGTGAAAAAAAGTATTTTCCTTCAATTCTTAGGTGTTCTGTGTTCAAGTGTTATAATAATTTGTTCCTTTCAAAGTCTGAAAATCAGGTATATACAAACTCCATATCATTTATGTCACAGAAAACAAAAAAAAAACACACACAGGCAGTGCGAGAAAAATCTGTTAGCTTGTCCAACAGATTTTTGCACTATTTTTTCCTGTGTGACGTTATCTGTCTCACACAATTCTGGAGGAAAACTGGCTCATTTGTCATTATATTGCTTTGATTCATTGAGGAATTTGCATGTGCACAGCTTTGGTAAGGTCTGCACTTAGCATCACTGCAACATGTGGAATTTTTCCTTTTAACGACTGTGCTGTAAGTTGGCTGGTTTGATTGGGGGATATTGTTCTTATTTAGTAATAGGAGTCATAACGATCGACGCCTTTCTTCCTGGCAATACTTTGGTATTTGGAGGAATTAATGGTCAGCTCAGCGAATGCAAGATCTTGTGGCTGGAAAAAAAAATTTAAATCATCAAACAACCAACACAAATGATTGTCATGTGTTTCTACTGATGTACTGTGTTTGCACAAAAAGAGATGCTTTATACATTTGTTGAATAAATAATGAGTTCATTTAAGTAAGGAAGAGATTTTTTTTTTCATTTACAGCAAAATGAAAAATGTAGAACTTAAAAGGGTATACTTTCCATTTTTTCATGACTGAATCTTATTAAACAACTGGAGGGGTTTTCTTTACAAGGACAACCACTGATGAATGAAGCATGCTTCGATATCTGCTTATCAGAAGTGAATCTAGCTACTAAAACCATAACTACTTGTGTAAAGAATTAAATAACTTAGTAGATTGGAGCCAGAGAAGTTTGTTACATCCAACAGTACTATTGCGACTTTATACTCCTCATTAACATATGTACATTAGTATAGCAGATAAACTATAACTGAACAGCCATCGGACTGTCCTCTGGCTCCCAGTGAAGCTCCAGTCTACTCACCAGCCAGCTGAGCAGTGATTCCTTGGAAAGGCAGCTGTCTGAACTCCTTGATCAGAGGTCTGAGCTGGCTGCAGCTGACCAGTTCATGTTTACCGTAGTCCAACTCGTACACAGACACCAAGCCGTTGGTCAGGACTCCCTTCACTAACACACGATGCCAGCTTCAGAGTATACAGAGAAAAAATAGATGCATTAAGACAGAGAACAGCGTTAACAAGATTTTCCAAACCAGTCATCTTTAGTTTACGACAGAAACTCACATGACTATTTAACTCACTTGTTCTCCACTTTAGCAGCATATATCTGATTCTTCTCTATGTTTAGTGGTTTCTCCTCGGTTTTATTGTAGTAGAGTATCATCTCTCCCATCAACACCACCAGTTTATACATATCCTTCCAGGGCTGTAGAACAAAGTGACCTGGATGACACGCCACCGATACATAGACATCAATGTTGTTTCCTGAAAGCAAAAGAAAAACTTTATCATTTAGAGTAAAGAGCAGTAAAGCATCCTTGTATACACAACAGCAGTGTGTGAAAATTATTTTTTTTCCCCTTGTTACCTAATGGTGGCAGCTCAAGTAGAGGTGGCAGCTGGAGAGAGGATGAAGGGGATGAAGGTGATTCTGATGGGCTGGTGGTGGTTGTACTGCCTCCCCCTCCTCCTTTGGGTCCTGCCAAAGGCCTCCTTGGATGAGGTTTGACTGGAACAGAAGCTGATGCTGGACTTCCATTAGTGGAGTCACTGGTGCTGGAGGTCTTATCTGTTGAAATCTTGGTTGGACTGTAAAGAATTACATTCATTAGACGTTATTTATGTAGTTTTTTTTTCTTTCAAATGACTGCTTTATGTCTGAGAGTAACTGATATTATGAATGCTTTGACGAGGACTTTCCACTCTATGTAAGCCACACACACACGCACATACACACACACTAAACCAAAAATAAAGCTGCAGAAACCTGTGGCTCGTCAGGAAGACATCTGGCTGCTGTTTGAACAGGTCAGACTGGGCCATCTGATGGTTTAGGCTGCGGACTGGGTCATGGAAGTTCTTATCAGTGAACAAATAGATGTAAGTGCAGCGCCTCACTTCATCTACCTTGGCGACCTTGGAAGTGTGGAGGAACATTACGAAGAAAAAGAAATAGTGTAAAGATGCAAAAAAGTGCAAGAAGTTAAAAAAAAAAGAAAGAAAAAAGACGAGTGGTTATGGTGGTAGCGGGAAAGTTAGACTAGAAATGTTTATGCTTTTCAAATGAACACATTTAAGGATCCAAAAGTTAACTTGCCAAACCAATGAGGTGTAATCTGAGTGCTTCTTTAACAAATCATCATCATATTCTAAATCTAGACATTGTTAGGATGTTAGCAAACCAGTTTTAAGAGGAAATGAAAACCATGTTAAAGCCATACCTTCATACTACAGTCGGTGGTGTTGAGCACTTTCTCTCGCAGCCACTGCACAGCATCAGGAGTCCAAGATCCAACGCTGACAGCAAGGTCTGCTAGACAGCACTTCACAGCCTGAACACAAGTTGCAGGGGAGTCACTTTTCTTTTTATAGAAACAGTGCAATACGAGACTAACCAATAACAAGATGAGAGAATATTTTTGCTTTCCTTGACTACTTCTCATTGCCTGTCCTGTAAAGTATTAGATGCTGACCTGTGGGGGGATAGCCATGAGGTCACGGAGGAACGGAAGTGGGATCTCTCTCAGTTCAAACACCTCTACAGAAGCCTGGACACCTACATCGATGAAGAGGATGTCCAGCACTCTGCTGCCATGCAGGTTGGTGATCTGTAAATCACTTACTGGTTTAAGGAATCAGGAATGTCAACACGAACGCAACAGAAAACAAAACTCACTGCTATTATTTTTCCTTACAGGTAATACATTCTGTAGTTTGTCTACTTACTTAATCTAATCCATAGACTTGATGGTGATGCTCATTCATTTGGGATGTTTGTTTAGTTTATTATGACTCTTTGATGTAAAGTTTAAAGAGGGATCTCTAGCGGTCACCTTTTGGCTTTATTCTTTTTGTCAGGTTGACAAGTTTAACAATTCACAGTCCAGCAGGGAGCAAATCTGTCTTACCTCCACACGGGACCATTTGCCTTTATAGCGAGCCAAACATCCCTTTCCACAAAAGGGTGTGGATACCAGGAACTCCGATGTGACCTGGAACGTAGTAGATCATGAAACATGCTACAAAACTATACACAGTACTTGAACATTTTCATTTGATGTGATAATAGCCTTGTTATTTATATTGTTTTTACTTTATTTTTACCTAATTTCATTGTTTTATTTTAATGTCTATTTATTTTGTCTTCTGACATATACGTGGTATATTTTATTGTACTCATGTACTTAATATCTGTGAGTTATGGAAACCTTGTGGGATGGAAAAGTCTAAGTTTTTATGGCTTACTGTATTTCATATAGTTTTTATAGAAGTGTTTCCTGGCTCAGTCTTATTTAATTACCTTGTGTTAAATCATCATATATGTATGTGACCTGTGGTAATTATGTATTTGGTGCATCTCCAATAAAAAATATCAAACAACAACAACAACAAAAATCCAAAGTATCACATAACAAAGGAAATAAAATAACAAATTATTGTCTGTCTTAAAGGTGGAGTATGTAAGATTTTCAATATTTTCAAAATAAATTAACTAAAAAAATAACTACAATCATAATTAGATAGTTTTTTAAACATGTAGGTTCCAGTCTGTCCATATTTGATGTGTTATTAAATTACAAGTTTAAGTAATGACAAAGACTCTTCTTAAATGTTTGCCTACCAGTAAAAGAAAAAGCGCTTTTTGTCATTTGTCATTAATTAAACATATATAAAATAAAAAAAACATATATAAAATAAAAAAAATAAAAAAAATATATAAAAAAACATATATAAAATTAATCCATATAAAATCAACTAAAAAAAAAACTAAAAAAATCAACTAAAAACAACCCTTTAAATTATTTATTTTACTACACACCACTAAGGACAAGGTATCTTCTTAGCTGCTTACTAGCTGATCTATAATGAATTTGATTATTAGACATGATAAAAGCTAAAATGTTTTCCATGATCTTCTTGTGAAACCTCTGAATAAGACGGCAAAGACCATTTAACACTGCATGAAACATGTTTACCTGTGAGTGGAAGTATGTCTCTATATTCTTCAGTATCTCAGTCATCTTCACAAGTCCTCTTGAGGGGAGCTGACAGTAGACAGTCCCGTCTGAGCAAACACTGCTGACGGTCACGTTCATATAGGCACTGTTCACCTAACAACATATAAGAGTTTAGTTTCCTTCATATTCACCCAGCTGCATGAACACAAACACAAGCTCTCTTACGTACCTGCAATGTACTTGCTAATGTCTTGTCCTGCAAGGCTTTCATACAGGCAGCATTGATATTCACGTCGTCATCCTGAGATGTATCATACAGGACCACAAGAGGGGTCTCGGCTCTTTGTAAGATCTCAGCAAGAAGGATCCTTCCACTTGCCATCGTCTCAAACTTCTTCAGCACTGTGGGCTCCTGACAGAACGGCTCCAAGCCTGCACAGGAACAGGAACATGAACACTGGCGAAACATGTTTACAATCCCAGCACATTTCTCTTCCACATTACCCGTCTGTTCTGGATCGCTCCGATGATGACGACTCACCTGCTAGTTTACACTTGGTTGCCTGGAAAGGTAGCTTGAAAAACTTCTCATGCAGCTCAAACACTTTGGTTTTGCTGATCACCTCTGTGAAACCATGATCCACATAGTATACCTGGAAAGACAAAAGTAAATATCACAGGCAATGCAGTTACGAGTCACAATACCTGAAGTTACTGTAACACAGTAATTCTGCATGTTATTCATCGGTCTATCAATATTACAACACAATAAATGATATTACAATGTTATAAAAGAAGGATTTAATTTGATGCACTGAGAGGTACCTCGCTCTACTTCTCTAATATATTAATGTATAAATATATGCCAATATTGCCGTCTCTAACTTATTTCTCCTGTTTTTCCACAGGTCTTCCTGAATAAGTCCAGTTGTACATGTTGATCTGTCTTTCCTGTCCTCTCCACCCCAACCAGTCGAGGCAGATGGCTGCCCTGCCTGAGCCGGGTTCTGCTGGAGGTTTTCTTCCTGTTAAAGGGGAGTTTTTTCCTTCCCACTGTCGCCGCGTGCATGCTCAGCATGGGGGATTGGATCGAAGTCATGACTCGATGCAATCAGTTGGTTTCTATTATAGGATATGATTATTATTGGCTCGAAATGATGTGTAAGTTGATTTGTGTATGTAAAGTGCCCTGTGACAACATTGTTGTGAAATGGAGCTATACAAATAAAGTTGTATTGAATTGAATTTAACATCAAGAGAAAACTGAAATAATATGTGATGCTCTCAATCTAATTCTTATTTGTTTGAAAATATAAAAAATGAATCTGCATTTAATAATGTTTTGATCTTATCAGTCAAGACCTGATTATGACATTATCATATGTGTGTGATCAACAGAGTGGCTGTTTTTTCTTTTAAAATCCAGATTAATGTCTGTATCAGTATGTTGTAACTGATACAAGTCTCATTTCTCATCCCTCATCTTTGATCATTCGCTCTTCACAAGTTCTCACCTTGACTTTATCAGTCATAACCTCGCAGACTTGTGCTCTCAGAATCTCCTCCTCCTCCTCAGCACTGACGGCAACAAGCTGGCCTGAAGAAGGAGACGACAGAGGAGTCGGGCTGCTTTGGTTCAAGCCATAAAACTCTCTCATCTCGTCCTCCATGGACTCCTGCGCCTGGGAGTAACCCTCACCAATGTACCTGATGGAGGAGAAGCAGAATATCAGAGTTTCTATCTACCCTAAACATTATTCACCTATACTGTTCTCTCTTACCTGAGTATAACTCCATTGGTGTTGGTGGCCTCCACAACTAGCACAGAGGGGTACTCTTCCTTGGGGATCTGCAGAGGAGGTACAGCCTTGTTGCTGAGCTTTCTCCCCAGCTCCTTCCTCATCTTCAGGTCCTCCTCACTGGTCAAGGAGCTCCTCCTGTTACAGTTCTCATCCTCTCCACCTTCAGTGCTGCTTCGTCTGTACAGGATGGCCCTCTTTGGGTTGTCGCGCATCGGGTAGTCGATGGTGCAGATGTCAGAGAGGAGGTCAAGGTTCTCCAGGACATGTCCAGGCAGTTTAGTCTTGTAAATAGGTAGAATGATATAATATCATTAAGTGCACCTGACATGTGGATGATAGCTCATCAAAGCTTTACTGACTTTGTAGGTGTCCTGGAAGAGTTTGGGAAGTGCGTGGGCCCACAGACCATTGGAGTACTTCACCAGTAGCTCCTCAAGTTTCTGCTTCAGATCAGGACTAAGGGTTGCAGGGGAGGATGGAGGGCTGGGTGATGGAGAGGATGATGGTAGAGACTGAGGAGATCGAGAGCCAGAGTTAGCGCTGGGGGGTCTTTGTTGAGCAGGGGGTTGGAAAGGTTTGTCTTTGGAGGTGTTGGAGGTCTGGGCAGAGCTGGAGTTAGGAGTGGGTGAGGGGGAGGGTGTGATGCTCTGTTCCTTGGCAGGGTAGAGAAGCAGCTCAGATGGGTTGCTGCCGCAGGTTTTCTCTACCTGGAAGAAAGAAATGGAACAGGCTTATTTCCACTTTTACTGGTGTTAATGAACAAGTTATTCATTAATATACAATACAGTCTCAGAATTTAACACATGTGATTAATATTATAGCTTCAAGCCCTGAGGAATAGGCTAATACGCTTAGTTATTAAAATGAAATGAGAATAAAAATAACACTGTAGTGATGGATTGGTGCAGGTGTGACAGGCCTGGTTATATGATAAAAAATTACACAAGCATCCTACAAATCCCCCAGAAACCTGAAACAGAAGGATTACCAGTAACTGTGATCAACATATTTTATCTGTCCAGCTTCCTGTAACCCTGACATGGAATAAGCGGTTAAGAAAATGGATGGATGGGTTTTTATCTGGGTAAAAAAAGAGCCAAAAACATCTGGAGCACTGGTTTTGACACCTACTGAGGTTTGTTAGTGAAATGTAAATGAATCACTGTTTAAACAGAACACTGATATATTTGCCAATTAGCTCATAACATAAAGTACAACTAGAGCTCAAATGACTGAATTATTTTTGTTGGAAACTTATAAAGCAGCACGACTAAACTTTGGCAGATTTTCACTCTGCCTTTAATAATGGCTAAATTGATATTTCTCCTGCATCCTGTCTCTTCTCTGAACTCTCTCCAGCCAGTAAAAGTCAGTCCAATGTTGACCTGGGTTTCTTTGTTGAATTGGCCATTATGTGCACTTAAATCAGCCAATGTGTTTGTTTCCATTTGCCGCATAACAAAATGTAGCTGTAACGTGATTTTCTAGGCTGAAAAAAATGTGAGGTGCAGTTTTCTCAGCTCAGAGAAACTGCAGAGCAATGAAAGCTCCTGGAAAGTGCATAATAAATGTAAATGTACCATTAAAACCAGTCAGAAGCACAGAGTTTTAAGGTTGGAAAGTTAAAGGTGCTGGACAAATTTTTAAATGTTTTATTTGATAGCAGTGCCACAGTTCAAAGTCACCAAACATTAAGTTTAATCTTATGCTAAATGTTAATGTATAAAAAAAACAAAACCAAAACGATTAAATATTTCACCATCCACTCGGTCCTAAATGTTAGACCTTTTCTTTAACACTCAGCTCTTTAAATTGACATGTAATTGTCAGTAACGTAAATGATTTGCTAAGATCTAAAGCTTCTTTATTTTTTGTTTTAGCATCAGCATATTTATGGTTTTATCTATGTTTAAACCTAAAAATCTCCACTTCAATTAAATCTCATTTGTTTAATTTTATACCCAGTGTGGTGGGTTGCAGACCCCACATCATGAAAACTGGATTACTGCCCAAATATTTGAAACTTGCACAGGTGCATGTGTGATCACAAATTACATGCACTGCTCCAGTTTCACACACACATACTTGCACATGCACGTGGATATTTTGAGCCTTGTATTGTATGCCATGCAGCCTTTAACATATCTGTTTTTGTATTAAACATGTTGACATTTAAACCCCTGTATGAAAACATGGCAGAGCATCAGGGTGACTACATACAGTGCAGATGTGAGTCCAGGTCTCCAGGTCTTTGATGGCCTCAGTGGGCAAATCCTGCTTATAAAGCTCTCGGTAGATCTGAGGCAGTTTAGACACCCAGAAGCCATTGCTGTACTTCCCCAAGATCTCCCTGATGCGACTCTGGACCTGCTGAGGGTTGTAAGGTTTTCCTTTTCCTGAACCAAAACTGTCATTTAGATTCACTGGTGCTGGTAAGACAAAAAAAAGACAATGGAAAAGAAGAGATTGCACACATTATATACAATTGCTCAGTTATTGCTGTTTTTCCTGACGCTTGCAGTCATATGAACCTTAAAATGAATTTCTACTGAGATAAAACACAGGGGTTAGAGGAATTACAATAAAGACACAGTGCTGTGAAAAGGTATCACACTCCTTGCTGCTTTCTTTTTTCTTTGAGTCTACAACCAAATTTCACATCAATCAAAGGCAGCTTGACTTTTAAATAACTGTATTTATTGAAGAAATGCATAGCCACTTGTTCACAACCTTTAGCAGCAACATCTGTAATCAAACCTTTCCAACAGCTGGATATGAGTGTCTAACAGCAGATTTCAGGCTTCCTCTCAACTATGAGAAGCTTTGCAGAAGCATCGCCCACAGGATTGCACTGCCAATGCCATGTTGAGCCATAGATGTGATGGTATTTTTGTTAAAAGATAATGGGACTATTTTTGTTTTTAAAAAAGTTCAGCTTTTACACAGCTATGTGTTGTGTTAAAATTCAGTTAACCCTTAATTTACATTACACTAGGTGGCTCCACTTCCCCACAATGTCATTAAACAGTGGTTTTAGGACTAAGGAGTCAGTAACACTGGCTCCTTGGCTGTTTTCATTGGATTTTTTATGATTTCGTGGATGAGCTGTTGCAATCACCTGTGGGGAGTTTTTTTTAAGGTAGGACCCTTCAGAGATAAAGTACTACTGTCCCAAGTCTTCCTCATTTGTAGGTCATGTATTATTGTGGAATTGTGGAGTCTAAGGACTTCAGAAATAGTTATGTAACTCTCTACAGAATGATTTATCTTCATTACTTTCTGCCTCAAAGTGATTTACCAGTAGCCAATTCACCTACATTATGCTTCTAAAAAGTATGAATAACACTGAAAAACTACAAAAAAAAAAAAAAGGTAATATTGGGACTGATGTGTTACAACTTGTTGCAGCTGGAATTAGTTTTAAAGACAGACTTAGATTCAATTGCATAACCTCTCTGGTTAATCAAATAATAGTACCACTTTGTGACAGCTACTTTTTTAAAACACTTCTTTCTTTTTATTTTGTAAATTTTACTTCAAATTTACACAGAAGTTCTCAGCACCGTATGTTTTTAACTAAAGTTGATTCTTGTCCCTGGATTTTAGTTGTGACCAACTTGAACATGCCTGGAGGTTTAGATTAACTGGGTAAGGAAAAAGGAAACCAATCATTAACTTAAAGCTTTTAAAACTTCAAGTGTAAAAATGATCACAAAGCTTATACTTGCACTGAAGTAAATAGGATCATCAGCTGATGCTGAATCTTTATGTAATGCATGTGCACACATATGGGTACAAAACTGTGTGAATTAAAATCCAAATGATCAAAACAAGTTTTCTTAAACAAAACTGTGGTACTCCGTTGTTTGTCAACAAGTCTCTTTTTATTATTTATTCATATTTACTGGTGGTGTAATTAACCAGTCAGTACCAAAACTTGTCCAGTCTGTAAGGGCCTAAAATGCAGATAACTGAGGTGGAGGTGGCCTACGGCACATGTTCATCAGATGTGGGCAGTTTATTACAGGCCAGTGTCTTTCCCCCGGCTATAAAGACTAAAGGTCTTCTTCAAGAACAGGAAGTAAAGGCATCCTCAGCCTTTCAAGTTAAGAATTGCTGTTTAAGCGAAGACTTTCAGAGGAGGGGGTTTAATAAACTTCAGATACTGAAGCAGCTGAGAAGGAGTTATTGTCTCAAAGGAAACAACAAAAGTTTTGTTAAGTGTTAAGAATCAAATCATTTTCAGAGTTTCTTACATCAGGCTATAAATATTAGCAGTTACTTTGTCCTTGATATTTCTGCTCATATGAATAACAAAAAGCTGCAGAAAATGTATTTTTAGTTCGGTGTTAAAAACAAGAGTCAGGCTGTCCTACTTACGACCACTCTGTTGGGAGTTTCTGGAAAGGTGAGCATGCACCTCCTTTTGAAACCGGGATGGAAGGGTCATCCTCCTGTCTGGCCTGAACACAAGAGAAGGAAACAGGTCACTTTGTGTGCGATCTGGTGATAAAAACAAACAAAAGAAAATGTTGTAGACAAGTAAAATTAGTTGTTGTGAAAAGCATCCCTGTGTAAAGCTAAAAACAAAATCTCTAAATTAGGTTATGAGATTTGATGGATCTGGATCACATGTGGGAAAGCACACGAATGATGATAAAACACCACAACATCCAAAGTGTGTTTTCAATGTATATTAATCTCTAGAAACATGCTAAATTATTATGATTTCCACATTATCTAAAAGATCTTCATAGCTGAATTATTTCAACGTCAATAACTTTACAACATAATATCATAACTGAGTCTTTCTCTTGTATCCCATGTGCCAAACAGACAACTCACCATGAGTTACAGAGTTATTACCAACATATACTTTTTGTTTTTCAAAATAAGGACAACTCATCCGCACCATGGCATTTCTCAGACCGCTCCCATTAACAAAATAGTGCAAAGCTCCCAAAACACTGGCTTTATGTAAACAAAACACCAAAAAGATAAAAAACTGGACTCTCAACTCAGTCCTGTGTGAACATGGTCATAATTTAAATCACTAAGGCCCTGCGCTCTTTGGGGGACCCACTTGAGAGTACAGTGAGCCCAGGTTGGGAATCACTGCTCTACATTGCTTTCTATCATTGAGGCAGCAAACCACACCAGATTTTACTTGCAAGTCCCCAAAACCCCCGGCTTTCAAGCAAGCCAGAGTTTGCCTCTTTGGTCTGCACTAGATTACAGACCTTCTGAGTGTTTATACTACTCCAACAAACTGTACTGAGCTTAAAAGCGGACCGGGGTTTATTTAACGTGGACCAAACAGCATCCGTGTGAAAACCTCCTCAGTTGCATAGTATTACCAGAGGGTGGTGGTATAGCCTCTGTTGCTATAGGCTCTGCAGAAAAAGTAGATGTTAACCAGAAGCAAACTTTGAGGTGGAATAAACAAAAGAACAAATAAACGAAACATACGCAGTGGACATCTAGAAGAGAAACATTGAGAGATATTGTCTTACTTCTGCCTCTTTTCCTCAGAATCCTAATTTTCAGACTCACAAGGTTATAAAATCTGCTACTTTTAGGTTGTAATGCAATAACGGTTTGCAAACACAACATTTAAATTCAGCCAATCATGGCAGAAACAGTGCTGTGGCAGCTTCAGTGGTCAAGAGGACTAGAGAATGAACAGGCAGCGGGAGCGATGACTCTGCAAACAAAGCAGTGATAACATAATGATCACTTCTGTGACTCCAAATGAAGTTCATCTCCTCTTTTTCTCTGAGGTGTCAATACTCATGTCTGCACATTACCAGTTGCTGTATGCCTGCTTGGTCAGGCCTCAGCACTGTGCTAGCATAATAACTTGCTTAAACTTCATAATACTCAAGAAAGCAGTGAAAATGCAACAACTGTAATCTTGTAAAATGTGAAAAAAAAAATCTGACTCCAGGATAAAAAGGCTTTTATTTAACATATTTAACCAGTTCATTGGGACAATTAAAGCTAAATAAGGATGTCTTGTTTTGATTATTCAAACTGTTCTAGCAAAACAGTGACTTCACGTTCAGCCAAACCCAACCTCTTAGATGTAAGATCTGCTTGAATGTCTTAAAAACTCTCCTGTAAATACATTAACAAGACTCCAGTTCATTTTCAGAGCGGTTAATGAAACTAAAAAGTTTAACTTGAACTCGGCTGCTCGGCTTTAGTTGGAGAATTTACCACACACACAAACTCAAATGATGATGGCTTGTCCGATGGAAGCTCTAGCTGGGTACAGAGAGATGTGCTGATTCACTCTGTGTCGGTTTAGAAGAGTTAATCTACCAGAGAATAGAGGAGGGATTAAAGAGGGCTCACGTCCCCCCTGAGCTGGGCTCGTGTCCCCTGCCAACAGACCAGGAAGCTCACCTCACTGCCCCTTTGTCCTGCACAGGGCCAGTGACACACTGAACGCACATAGTGACAGAGACGGAGAACTGATGTCAGTTGTTTTCGCAGTGAATGGAGGCACAGAGCAGCGGCTGGATGAATAGAAACTGGTGAACCAGTAAATTAATTCAGCTCAATAAATCTTGATTCATTGTTTAAATCGTGTAAGCAGATGATGTCTAACAAGTTTGACTTCTTTAAGAATAAATCTGACTTGACTGGACAGTAGTGAATGATAGGAGCAGTAAATGGCAATGATTTGGGATTTTCTAGATCAATGACAGGCTAAAAGAGGGAAAAACAGAGTTAATGAAGACAGATGGAGACAGAGAGAGAGAGAGAGAGAGAGAGAGAGAGAGCGAACACGAATAATCTAGAAAATGCATCACCAACCCAGTGCTGAATGTGCAGAAGCAGGCAGGCATTTAGCACTAAAAACCAACCAGAAAGAAAGTAAAACTAGAAGAAACTACATTGACCTTGGTTCCATAAGGGCTACAGCCCTGCAGGTTTTTAGTGTATGCCTGCTTGTAGGCGGTTAGATCCATTTCATTTGAATCAGGTATGTTGGAGCTGCAGGGCTACATCCCTCATGGGACTGAGTTGAATAGCCATGTATTGGGCACATTGCACAGACCACAGTGCAGTAATCCCCTGCACATTCCTCTAACTGGACTTCCAAAGTAATGTGGAAGTCCGACTGGCGAATGGAGACTTCCACAAATACCCGTTATAGGGGCAAGTTTGTTTAATTGCGTTCTAATTGGTACTGTTAGAGGGCGCTGTATTGTTACCTGGGCAGGTGACGCATATAGGGGGAACGCGTCACTGGTTTGGTAGATGTTTGGCCCGGAAGGGCAAACGGTTTTTGACCGCAGGGTGTGACGTGTAAATGCCACAAGATTATTGCAGATGGAATAAAGATGGATGAACCTGATATTAATCAATCTGAGTGGATGTCAATCACATCGAAGCAGCGCGTCAAACCACTCTCCGGCCAAGATATCTCAGTAGCTTCGTTTAGACTTAGCTCCTTCACCTGTATTATAAAATCCCATAAATATGTAGAGACAGCATTTCAGTACTGAGATGTGTAGAAAAATTAGTCTTTTCATACACAGTTAAGCCTGGAAGTATTTTAAGATTCATGCAACTTTTGCATATTTTGCCTGCTGATCCAACATATTCCAATGACGGTTATGACAATGAGATGATGTACAGACTCACATGTTTCTGACTATTCACATCCAGATGGAAAACAGCCTTTTAATATGAACAACCCTCTTTTTCTCAGGAGATTGTCTTTTATAATCCCTTCATCGTTTAAACAGGTAAAAGTTCTGGCTTGATGGAAAGTCTACATTTGACATTTCTATAAAAAGATCTTTAAAAGTCTAATTGGCTCAAGAACAGCACTTTTTTGAGGATATCACAAACACTACTGAGACTGGTTTACTAGAAATATACAATTTTCTTCCTAAGACAAATGCAGCAAAGTTCAATGAATGGAACTGCGAAGCCTCACAGTACAACCGCATCATAACTCAAGAAATACAAAAGCAATTTCAGAGTTTTTGAAAGCAAAAGGTTAAAAATACTGTGATGGACAGGTCACATTTCTTCCTGAAGACAAAACTAAAGTTAGAAAAACCCACAAACAAGAACTGAAGACAGCTGCAGAAAAGGATCACAAAGAAGAAAACCTATTGTAATGCCATCTCCATGCAGAGTTCTACAAGTTAAAGAGCTGAAACTCTTCAACTTATATTCTAATTGTGATGTGAATCCTTTCAAATTGAGGCTGAAATCCTGACTTTAAGCAGGGATTCATTATAGAAAAAAAAGCTGGTAAATTTAAAGGGGTGCTATTATGGTATTTGGAGTTTTCTGAGCTTTCTACAGTGTTACAGTGTTGAATCCTCATCAGACATGTAAACGGAGCTGTTTTTTATCACCTAAACGCATGTTTGACTTTGAGTTTGAGTTCCAGCACGCTCTCTGTTCGGTTTCCGTGGCGACGAAAAACGCGTCGTTTTCGGGAGTTTTTTTCTACTTGGAAATCCTTGTGACGTCCCGGGGGATAAGGTTCGGTGATTGGTTACCTTCTACTGGTTAACAAGGACATGTACAAATACATCAGGCGGGTGGAAAACGTCGGATAAAGTTATTTCCAACGATGGCTGGTGAGTTTACCAAAGAGAGACATCCTGCTGCATTCGTTGCTGTGGGTTGCTGTTTTCCACTTTCTGTTTTCAGGGTCTGATTCAGGTTCCAACATGTAGGGCTGTATGCTATGTGTTGACATTGTATTTTTTTTTTTTTTTTTTTTATTGAGATCATATTAGCCTAATCCTTCTGTTTATGAGATGTTACAATGACGGCGAAAGCAGGTGCGGTGCGCGCTCCCGATGTAGTGCAGTGGCGGGAGGCGGGGCTTAATGTGGAAGAGTCTCAATCCACTCGTTTTGCCCGCAGGCTGATCTGACAGCCTACGGAGAGGGTCGGTCTGAAGTAAATAAAGCGATTTGTGACAATAACTCGATCAATCCCAGCCCTTCTGGGCTCAGAAATAAAAATAAATTAGCCTGAAATGCACATAATAGTTCCACTTTAAACACATAAATGAATAAAAAAGTCCAAATACTTCCAGATTGAGCTAAATCTGTTTATGTTTGTGTCCGTCTGTTCACTCACTTGTCTGCGGGTTGGTTCCCTTTCCTGGTGGGTGTATTCTGATTGGACAGCTTGTTGGAATGACCCCCAGCCTTGCCGTCAGATTGGCCATCCCTCATGTCTCTCACCTGTCTGAAGTCTCCATGCCCGCCGCCACGCCCAGCACCTCCTCCCCTACCTCCGCCTCGCCCTCTGTGCTTTGGCTGCCTCAAAGAGGTTTGAGGTTTGGCTGTGGAGAGAAAGCGAGGGATCAAATCAGAGAAATTTAAACTAAACAGGACACAACACAACACACAATCTGACTCAGCTAAACCTAATGCTGATGCAGTGTGTCTGTCAAATATCTGGAGAAATCAGCACCTGTCAGCGAGCTTCAGCAACATAATACGGAGTCATTTTAATTTCCCATCTGAATTCTGTGATAATTGAGTAGTGAAAACTGAGAAAACAGATCTGTTTGCTTTCTTCAGACGGAGAATTGATTTATTGATTTGCACAGAAATACCACAGGCATGTCACTGCTGCAGTGTATAGGTAAGCAGGAAACTAGCTTAGCATGAGCATAAAAACAGCTAGCATCTGTGCTTTTTTAATATAGAAAGAAAAGGAAAACAGATAGAGATTCACTATTAGTCATAACTGTATACAGATAATGTAAACAAGATTTAAATGTGTGACTCGCTCTGCCATCTACAAACCAGAGGGTCTGTAGTTTTCACATTAGCTAGCTGGGTCTTTTTGCAGGAAGCTTTCAGATTCTGGTGTTGGGACATATTTATTTTTAGCTTACTGAAGCTTCAAAATTGACTAAATTGACTAAAGTGAGTGTGCATGTCCAGATTAGAGTGTACCCCACCACACCCCAATATGACAGGCTTAAACTCCCCACAACCCTCTGCAGGATCCAGCAGAAATAGCTAATAAATACAAGAAAGTAGAGAGGTTTATTAATCTGAACGGATCAGTTCATAATATTGTAGAAAAAGTGCAATTAAAGTAAGATGACATCCTTAAGAAATATTACATCAATACTGGCTTCAACAGGGGAAGAATATTATATTATTATTGTAGTTTTATAGGAAATTTATTGGAAAATAATAGTCACTAAACATCCAGCAAAAGTAAAAAAAAAAGCCATTTTTACTAAATACTAAGTAGGCTTCTCATTGCTATGCTGTTGCATCACTTAATCTTAGTATGACATCACATTTCTATTGCATGACATCAGCACTTCAGCTCATTATTTTGACTCCCTCACACAGTCTTTCCCAGTTTCTCAATCCCCCTTTTTTCTGGAACTTTCTCATGCTTTCACATCCACTCTTCTTCGAACTGAATCTCCTTTTTGATCGCCAACATCAAAATAATCAACCATCATCTTCAGAAATTACAAATGGACAATCTCATCACTGTCACTAGCGATCAACACATGTGTAACATAACCTCAGCTGGCACGAGCATGCAGTTAAAGGTATGAACAAGCACTCATACACACAGCAAGAGCAGACGCCACATCACCTCACCGGCATGGACACACACTCCTTGGTCTGTCTCAGCCTGAATACCAATAAGCCAGGCAGTGAGGCGAGAATGAGAGTGTGGGGGAGAGGTTGATTTGTGAATCAGCTCCTCTTCGCCTTCAGCTGAGTCTCATCTGATCCAGGCTCTACATTGCAGCCCCTCTCTCTCTCTCTCTCCTGACTCTCTCCTTTCATGTCATTTGCCCACTTCCTCCCTCCTTACCACTTGACCATCCCTCCGTCTTTCTTCTCCCTCAGACGCCTCATAGCTAATCCCTCCTCTTACTCTGTCCTCACAGCACTGCCACCTCCCACCCCTGACTCTCACAATATTCTGCAGCATCACTGCTTTGCAGCAGTGCATGTGCTGCACGGAAAGCAAAAAAAAGTTGTTTGCACACATTTGTGTCTGAACATGTAGGGTGAAAAGTTATTGAACAAATGAAGTCATAATACATATCAATAGTGTATGTAGTTTGTGGTTTTGAACACCTGATGCACCTATGAAGCCATACAAATTGTGTATCTGTCTGTTAGTGTTTGTGTGTTCATAAGATATTCTTAGTACCTCACAGAACAGTAAGTCTGAACAGGGCAGCAGTAAAAAGAGGCCAGTTATTCATCCACAATCTGTCAGGCTGCAAAACACAAAGTATTTGTTAATGCTGCACTGACACAGGAACTAGAGCCCGGCTCCACTTCTGCGTCAGCAGCACTGTAGCACAAGTAAGTTTAAATAAGTGGTACAAAATAATCAGGAAATTAAGCAGCTGGCTGAATGAGTCAATAATTTTGTGAAAAATTAGGTGTGATAAAAACACATTAAAGAAGGTAATGATTAAAACTCAAAGTAAAATGTTTTGGTGTGTTCACAAATTTCAGACGAAATCATCCCAAAAATCAAGTGTGTTATTCAAAGAAACAGCCCACGGGTTTCTACTATGCCTTAAAGATACCAAAACCTTTTACTTTGAGCTTTAGGGGCAGACAAGGACCTGATCAGATATAAGAACTGGATACACTTCAGGCTAAATGGACAAACAATCAGACCAGGAACTTTTGTGAAAGCTCCTGGACTCAAAGTCTTCAACTCATAAAAGTTTTTTCTTCAAATTGTCACCTGTATTGGACACAGCACATTAGATGTGTAAATCTTACCATTTAAGACAAGTGGGGCAGCTGGTTTGACTCTCATCTGAGTGTTGACCAGGTAGGGTCGGCCTGTCTTCTTAGAGCTTCGCTGACGGGCTACCACCTTGGCTAAATGTGCTGTCTCATTGGCCCCAGAAGCAAAATAGACCACCTGAAAGCAGAAAAACAGTAAAAACATTAGAAACAGTAGAAACAGCAGGCATTCTGATGTATACCACCCTCACTTGCGAATAAAGAAGACTATTTTATGCCTTCACTGTTCTGACATCCATTGGATGGACACTTATATGGCTATCACACTATAACTATGAGCATCTCATCAATGTGTTGCGCTTAATAAAGGATACAGATACAGCTTTTTCATTTATTCAAATGTATTAGCGGTGTTTGAACTGTTGATTTAGAGAGAAAAGTAATTTTACAGTATCTTCATCCGTACTAATCTTCTCATATCCAACCTGCTGTCAAGTTTTTAAAGGAAGTTTATGACACCACTGTAACAGAACAAGCTCATTTGTTCTACTACTTGCACTGACTGACTGAGCAGAACCACAAAAGCAAACACCTTGAATAAATAAAGTAAAAAGAAAATAATAAGTCTGATGCTGCATGGATCCTGTTCCAGTAACACACACCTCTCCAGAGCGATTGCGCTCCATGCGGACCACTGAGGGCATGCTGGCTAGCAGCGCATCCAGGTGATTGTGCCCCATCTGTTTATGTGGTATGTGCTCCCCAGCCAGCTCCTTGTACTCCGACTGCAGACGTGACAGCGACACTCCACCTTTATTGGCATGCAGGATGGCCCGCAGCATCTTCCTCACCAGCTCCACGTCAGCCATCTATTAAAAAGAAAAAAAAGAAAAGCATGTCCATGAACAATGAAGCATTTCAGTTTTACTTTGTAAACCTTTGGAAGTGAACATAAAAGTCTGGCAGGGAGCTGGCGTTGAGGCAAACACAGTCATGTTTGCAGCAGTCGGCTGATGAAGCTAAACCTGTGGGCAACTTGCTAGGCAGGTTTTCACAAACAGCTGAGGAGATTTACTGTGTGTGTGTGTGTGTGTGTGTGTGTGTGTGTAAATTCTTCCTGCACCTACAGCTGAAATGACAAACATTTTTCTGGATTTTTAAGAATTGCCAGATTGTTTTCTGTGTCATATTGCTTTTCTTCACCAACACCACTTTTTCAAGCGAAGGTAACACTAGTTTTTACTCGCCCTGTTTCTGTTCTGCTTAAAGGTTAAGCAAAGTTCATTTTTAAGTGAAAGTAAAATAGTTTCATTTTGTTGCTTGTCTGCAGACAATCCAACTTCCCTGCTCTTGAAAAAAAAGAAAAGAAAAAAACACTCCAAGTACAAACTGTGTCACTTTAGCTGTTCAAACTGTGTATAAATGCATACATTTGTGATTGGACCTAATCCCTATTCTGGTGGAGGTGGAGACACACCCCGAACAAGCAACCTTCACCTTTACGGGTCTGTTCCGGATCTTGAAGGAAATGAAATAAACGAATGACAAACCTGTTCAGAATCCAGACTAAACATGGAGAAGCAGCATTTAGCTGTTACGCTATAAACAAGTGGAATAAACTGCCAGTGGAGATTAAACTCTCACCAAATGTGGAAACTTTTAAATCAAGGTTAAAAACATTTCTTTTCTCATGCGCCTATGCATGCAATCTGCACAGTAACTTTTAATAAATTCTGATTGTAATTATAATTATGATTAATTATAATTATAATAATAATAATAATAATTATTATTATTATTATTATTAATAATAATTATAATTTATGATTTTATTGTGATTTTGTTATTTGTATTTTCTTTTATGTTTTTTTTCTGTAATGCTTTAAATGTTTCATGTAATGCACTTTGAATTGCCTTGTACATGAAAGGTGCAGTACAAATAAACTTGCCTTTGTCTTCATTCAAAAGTTTTAAACTATAAAAAATTTACCGTAATGCGTGCTGCAAAGAAAATCCATCACGAGATTTAACAAGAAATACTATGAGAGAAACACCTTGTACTGTCTAATGCAATGCCTTTGAAGAAAAAAAAGACTATCAGAGGTGCTTCCAGTGTTAGAGGAACCACTGGAAAAAAGTGAAAATAGATAAACAGCAATAATATATAGAAATGAAATGAAAAATACTTCATTAATCCCCAAAGGGAAATTCAATATTGTAGTATATAATATATACTATTATATATATATATATATATATATATATATATATATATATATATATATATATATATATATATATATATATATATACATATAGCAATAAGTTCTCATTTACGTGGATTTTCACGTCACTTGTTGATACTGTCACTTCTTGCAGCGCAGCCACCAGACAGGACAGTGAAACTATGAATGACGTAACGTGTCACTCAAGGCTCCACACCCTCCATCGGGACCAAACTATGTAACTCTAACTTAACTGAACTTTTATCGTTTTCTTGGCATAAATAAAATCTAAATACCTCTAATACATTAAAATAAGACCGGCCAAACCTACAGGACCCAGTACATATTCAACTTACACAATAGTACTGCATAGACTTAAATCCTCACACCATCTAGGCTAGTTAAGTTAGCTAAAACATGCTAACACAAAACCGGAAACAGAGAAAACACCGCCTTCAGTATAAAACTACACAGGTCCAAAAAAACGCCTTTATTGTGTATTTTGAAAGCCTTAGCCGGAAGTTCACGTATTTGTCCGCGCAAAACTGAAGGTTTTCGAGTTGTCGCAGCCGGGATCAAAACAGGCTTAATAAACACCCGGCAAAACTTCACAGAAATTAGTGTTTTAAAGGTTTTTCCAAGTCGTTATGAAGAACAATAAATAATTCTACCTTGTTCTTAACGCACGAGGATGTGAAGTTGAGACTTGGTCCGGTCGCTGTCAGAGCTGTCACCGCCACCGGGCTGAGCTGCGGCCGGAGCTCTCTCCCGGAGGTGTCTGGCAGCCAGCCGGTCCAGGCACAGCCTCTCCTCCACCACATGATTGGTTGGCTGTGGCTGGGCCTCTGGCTAATTACACGTCAATTAAACATTCCCTATAGATTCCAGAGGCCATATCATCTATCCGCTGAGGATTATGCACTGGTTTTGCGTTCAAATAAAGCTACATTTTCTTAAATTAAAAGATTAATTAAATCTAAAAAAGAAGAAGAAAAAGTTATTCTAAATAAGCTTCCATAGCTATTTCCTTTAAACTCTATTTTATTACAAGTTACCAATGTAAATATTGTGATGTATATGTATTTTAAATGGGGAAACCTTTTATTTCACATTTTGCCTAAATCTGAACAAGACGACAATATTAGATTATATTACATTTTAAAACAGTTTATTATTACATGAAAAAGAACTTTTCCAAATCAATCCAGTCCGTCTTCAAATGTTTTAGTATTCCGGTGAGTGAACTAGTATTGGAATTCATTATTCATTCCTTAAATATTTTAATAAATAAATTTAATACATTTAAATTAAATATATGTATTCTAGTCTAAGTTGACTAAACAATAACACAAAAAACACACGAAGTCACGTTTCATGCTATGCTGAGGAATTTCATGTATAGATTTGTGTCGATTAAGAGAGTCAACAATTGCAATTGAAATGGTTATAAATGAGCCACAATTAAGCGCCACAAGGTATTTCTCCTGTTTTTGGAAGCAGTGGAATGAATGCCTGTCTTTACGCATGTTTTTTATAATTATGTGTGTGTGTATAAATAGGCTATGTATTTTTTTTTCTTTTCTTATTAATTGCTGATATGGACCGATGTGTGTGGAATAAAGAATAAATTAAATAAAAAGTACAGAGACAAACATAATCGAAAATGAACATCAACATAAGTAGGAATATTAATGTTCCAGCGCATTAAACAGATGTCATTACCGTACATAACGCATAGGGGCGCTGTAACTTATTTTTCTTCTTCGTGTCTTTGTGCGGTCTAGGTCCCGGAAGTGACATGTCAAAAGCCGGAAATTGCTAACGGATTACTAAACTACCAGAAAAAGTGTTGTATGAGCATTTAAAAGATCTTTATTTAAAGACAGGGATCTCTGTGTATGCCAGGTGAGCCACAATACAAAATACGTAACTTGAATGCTAGGTTCTATGTAGCATTTGTCTGTCACGCTAACCTTATAAACCAAATTAATCAGTGTTTACGCTAACTATTGATACATCTGATCAACCTGATTAACTATTTTAAAATCCACCTGTGTGTATTTATGAATTATGTTAGTCTGAATAATGTGAATGAATGATGTTTGACTGACGGTGTTACATTACATTTATCCTGATTCTACTGCACTAGCCAAAGCTTGCAAATGGTGGTTAAGTATTACAATCCGTTTCTTGTTATTGTTTTGTTGTTTGCATGCTGAATTTGTTTTACGATTGAGTGAAATTGTATCTTTAAAAGACCTATTATTACATTCGCCCTTCTTTGTAGCAGCTCAAAGTGAACAATAAATTAGCTACCATTTTTATGTCAGCTGGTAACTGATCGGATCATAACACGATCATATTGAACGTTTGCTATATCATAAGTAGGGTTGATACCTAAATGCATACCTACTATGTATACCTGGGAGATTGAGTCAATCTGTTGGTTTCCTTATATAGGCTATTACGAATTGCCTTTATTATGTTTTTTTTCCTGTCTGTAAAGCATATTGAGATGAATACTTGAATATTTTAAGAAAAACTTTTATTTATTTTTCTTTGTGTTTTAAATAAAACTACAGCTAGATAAAGAAAAATGTAATCTACATTTTTCCTTTAAAAAGAAAATTTGCTCACTATTTTCCTCTGTCAGCTATGACGTGTTGTGATGCAGCAGTAAGACCCGCCCTGAATTCAGACCCCTTTTCTCTCCTTCCTTTCTTTGGGAAAGAGGAACAGATGAAAGATGATAAAGTAGAGGAGAAAAAAAACATACGGAGCTTTCTCTTTGCATTTGAGTTGAAATCAGAATAGCTTTTAATAATGGCTTTGAGCAGACGACATTCTTATACTCCCAGGGTGAGTAAGATATAATTATTTCATGTAATACAATTTGGTTTGATTAAGTCACACGATAAATAACAAAAAAATATTGCTTTAAAGTAGAGGTACATATGAACGAGTTAGTGTCACTTACCATGCAGTGGATGTAGGATATGCCTCTTTGCATATTATGTCTTCATCTGATCATATACGGTGATAATTTAGCTTTAAGTGAAGGTTAACCTGTGAAGAAGATAAAGTTACTCTCTTTACATAGAACTCATTTTCAAGCTTTCCTCAGCTACCAAAGTTTTTATGAATCTTGAAAAATATCTCCAGGTTGTCATGAAATGATAGGAGGAAACAAAAGTGTTGCAGCTACAGTAAAAAAAACCAACCCAAAAACAAAACCTTTTCTATTAGATTTTCTGCTGGATGGTTTAAAAATATGAGGCAATGTGAACTCACGTGTGTCTAGAGCGCCATATAAGGAACGAGTCCTTACTGCGGTCCTAGTCCATCTTGAATGAGCAGCTTTGTTTGAGTTGTTGTTTGTTTATTAAGACATCAATTTTGTCCTGGGACATATGACTGGGTATGAGTGTGCTTCTGTGCTCTGCACCCTCAGGACTCCCTTGTTATTTAAGCATTTTGACTCATAAGACCAAGTTGTGGGTGTTATGGGATATTACCTGTTTTTTTTTAGCCTGTATTTATACAAAATCTTGGTCCTATTAAGATATGCTTATAGGACTATGATTAACACACAGAAAAGAGCAATGTGTAAAGAATATTGATTATTAAAAAAGAAACTCCTATGTAATGGCCTTGCTTTCTTCCTCTACTTTTTGCCCTTCTCACAACATGCCCATCACTCCAATTGGTGATCAAATTCCCTTTGCTTTTTTTCCCCTTGCATTAAAAAAATAATCTTTTCTGCTTTTCTACTCCCATCTTTTAGCTGACCAGCCCTCTGATTAGCAAAATGAGCGGCGCAGGAACAGTGGAGAGTGGGAAACCTCCAAAGGTAGGTCACACTTTCAGAACAAAAGCCAAAAGTGGATCGACATCAGATTAGATAATCCTGCATAAATTTATGATTTATGGTTTCTTATAATCTCTTTATCACCCAGATTGGCTCCATCGTAGAGGTGACAGGGAAGGGGCAGCGAGGCACTGTCGCCTACATTGGAGCCACCCTTTTCGCTTCAGGTAAATGGGTGGGTGTCATACTGGATGAGCCCAAAGGCAAGAATGATGGAACTGTGCAAGGGAAGCGCTACTTCACGTGTGAGGAAAACCATGGGATATTTGTCAGGCAATCGCAGGTTTGTGAATATTCTCTGATGTACTGTCAAATGTGATCATTGGCATTTGGTGACAATGTTACAGTATTACTGATGATCATTTCTGTCTGTGGTAAATTACCAGCGCCTCTCAGTACCTGCTCATTGTTTCACTTAGATATGATGATTTCTTTGCCTGGTTTTGTTGCTCTGATTTTACTTCTGTGTGACTCGAGCAGATCCAGGTGGTGGAGGACGGCTCCGCTGCCACATCACCAGATACTCCTGAGTCCAACCTTGCAAAGATACTCAAACAAAAAGGTGAGCAGTGACTACAAGTGTCTCTGACTATCATGTTTCTGACCCATCAAATGAAAAGGTTTTCAGTAATAATGGTAAATAATGATTTTTTTTTTCTTGTATAGAGATTCCTGAGACTCCCAAAACATCCAAGCAAGTAAGTAGTGTTTGTCATTTTTGTTGTTATCACTGACAGTGTGTTTGTTTTAAAGCCAAGTCTCAGAAACACCATATAACTAGATAGATTTGTGGTATGTTTCTAACTGCCCAGGTTTCAACTTTTTTTAAAATTTCATGTATTTTCATAAAAAGTGTTTAACCTGTCAGCTTCTGTGCTTACTTGTTATTTTTCTCAATACCTTTTGCAGACACCTGCCAACATTAAGAAGGTAGAAACATTTGAAATCTAGTACTTTTTGCTTGGCCTGGGTTGTTCATTGCACAAATGTAACATCTCATCTTTTTCTTTGAAGTTCTTTTTTTTTTTTGCTTCATCTGCTGGCATTTTGGATGGAACGTAAAGCTATTCTTTGATGTCTGCCATTTCCTCGTTATTTGTCTTCAAAGTCATCATGGTGGATTGTTATTCCTCAGTTCAAAGTTTGCATGAAGTAATGTCCGGTCTCAAGTCATAATGAGTTTTCTTTAAATGGTGCATGCAGCCATGAATGTTAAGTCGGTCTAAAACAACAGTGATTAAAATGCTTCTTAATTGCTGCTAATCTCTAATTATCTTTCACTTCTGGTGTGTGTGTGTGTGTGTTTTGCTGGGGTGTGTGTGCCCATCCTTCTCTCCAACTAACCTCCTCCCCTCCAGTCCTCTACCCGTCGTTCTGCCAAGGTGAGCGCGTAGACAGGACAGCAGAGGACAAATAGCTTTTTTCCCCTCTCTTTTTAGGAAGGACATTTATGAAAATGCATTCTTGAACTAAAGCAACATAGAAGCCCCGAGGTTGTACACATTTGACAAATTCCAGATGAGTTGATGCACTTTAGTCATTAAGTTTTTGAACATTAAGCTTTTTGTTTTATTCCATGCTTTTGGGTTTTTATTGTTACGTAAAAAAATTAATAGATGCAACAGTAAAATCAGAGTTAAAGTAGGTTTACCAAAGTGTTGTTTAAACTTCTGTAAAGGAAAAAAAAAAGTCAACAAGGTAAAGGATCACAATACTTTTAAATTACATGCTGTGGACAATATGTAGCTGTTTAAGCAAAAGCCTGCACAGAAAGACAAAGGATGACAGCAAATATATTTTCTTAACAATCAATCAGGTCCTCAAAGTATACAGAAGTATACAGTATAAATGTCAGACATCTTTAGGGTCAAATGCTTCCAGCCATGTCTTCAAACTCTTTATCTTATTTGATGTTTTTTTTTTTTTTTTTTTTTTTTTTAAAAGCTGGTACTTCTCAGATATTGTACAAGTGTGAGCTTACTGAGGACAGCATGCTTGGTGGAATTGACATGATAGACTTGAGGTTTTGGCATGTAATCTGTAAGTCCTAACACAGACTTTATGATCACCTTGTGGCAGCTGAGTACACCCCATCTCACACCAGCTACCTCCCTCCCCTCCCTTTTGGTGCGCCCCTATGGTCGCCTCAGCCTGCCGCTCAGGGTATGCTATGTTGTGTCAGAATTTTGTGTTACCTCACTGAGTTTGGTGTGAAAACGGTTGAATTCCTCGTCCTCTATGGAACAGGGGCACTGGTGTCTATAAGAACTGGTGGGATACTGGAAGGTGATTCCTGTAATATACAACACAATAAATTTCAGAAATGTAGCAGTTCACTGGGTTCATCCGGGTTGCATGTTCGCTTTGCTTTGATTTTCTTCTTTTTCCCTTTCTTGCTTTGTTTGATCAACTTTTCCAAACTTTCACCACTTTCTGAAACATACCTGCTTTTGTCAACAGGCTTCTCGCGAGAGCCTTGCATCCTCTCTGTCTGACGTCAGCGAGGTGAGCCCGTCCTCCCAGCAGGCTGCACTCGGGGCTCCCGTCGTGCCTCAGCCCAGCGGATCGCCTGCAGCTCCGGTTCCAGCTACTCCAAGCAAGGTAGGTCGCTGCCTGTTGGAAGAATGCATTCTTCCCTTTTATTTCCCATCATAATAATCATGTTCATCATTTGTTCCATTTCATCCCTGCTGTAACTGTTTAACCAGGTGGAGCCTGTCATATCCAAGCAGGTAGTGTTTTCTAATGGCTACATGCATGCTGAAGACACCCAGCATGAGTTTACTAACTTGGCAACACAGAGAAAAGAATGACTCTCAGACCACAATCATGGTGCTTCACTCTGTTTTTGTTCATGTCCTCACGAATGTGGTGGTGATGATAAACGGTTTCACACTCTAATTCACTGAAATGAAACTCTACAGATTCCATCTTCTTTGAGGAAACGAGTCAATCTTGTTTTTGCATTTGTGTTATATGCAGAGGCGGATTTTTCCTTTTTTTTTTTAAAATTCAATTTGTTGCTCAACTTTTTTTTTTTAATAAGCCAGTTATTGAACTAGACTAATTCTGTACCTTCTTCTTGGCTGTCACCATTTCAGGAAGAAGAGTCGCTGCGAGCGCAAGTCAAGGACCTGGAGGAGAAGCTGGAGACTCTGAAGATGAAGCGAACAGAGGACAAAGCCAAGCTGAAGGAGCTGGAGAAACACAAGATCCAGCTGGAACAGCTGCAGGAGTGGAAGACCAAAATGCAGGAGCAGCAGGCCGACCTGCAGAAGCAGCTCAAAGAGGCGAAAAAGGTACCCAGAAATAAATGTGAATTTAATTTTCAGTTCCAAAATAGAAAATGATGCTATGAGCTTGTAAGAATGAAATAAGTCATCATGGTAACCTTTCCGACTGTTTTTTGTTGGGTTTTGTCATCGTGCAGGAAGCTCGGGAGGCACAGGAGGCCAAAGACCGCTACATGGAAGAGATGGCAGACACAGCAGATGCCATAGAGATGGCCACGCTGGACAAAGAGATGGCTGAAGAGCGAGCAGAGTCGCTCCAAGTGGAGGTAGACACCCTGAAAGAGAAAGTAGAAGAACTTTCCATGGACTTGGAGATCATCAGGCATGAGATTTCAGAGAAAGGTGAGTGAGATTCAATTTAATTCAAATTTATTTATACAGCACATTTAAAAACAGCCCCTGCTGACCAAAGTGCTTCACAGAACAGAAAACACAGAGAAAATGATCTCAAATATGATAAAAATAGAAAAATAAACTGAAAAATAAACCTACCAATAAAATGCAAGTAAATGTACAAAGTATGAAACGATATAAAAGCAGTAGGAAAAGCGAATGTGTAACCAAAAAAAGTTATTCTAAATGAAAGTAGAAAATGAAAGATATGAGGCTTAACAGGATATTTCTCCTGTATGTTAACAGTCTTCCTGTTTGTTCTTTCCTCACTTTCTTTTCATGCTTCCTCTTCATTTTTTCTTTCTTCTCTAATGTAGGTTCAGATGGAGCCGCCTCCAGTTATCAAGTTAAACAGCTGGAGGAGCAGAACAGCAGACTGAAGGAGGCCTTGGTCAGGTGTGAAAATGACTCGTAAAGGTTTCAGTCAACCAAAGGAATACATTTCCAAAACACAAATACTTAACTCCAATGTTAAAAAAATCCAGTATAAATAAAGTTGTGTTAAGTTTAAAGAGAAAAAAAAAGAGGCAGTAAAATGCTCCATAAAACAATCCCACATCAACAAGGATCTCCGGCCTCCTCTGCAGGATGCGGGATCTGTCGACCTCAGAGAAACAGGAACATGTGAAGCTGCAGAAGCAGATGGAGAAGAAGAACACTGAGCTGGAGACACTGAGGACTCAGAAGGAAAAACTGCAGGAGGAGGTGAAACAAGCAGAGGCCACAATCGATGAACTGAAGGAGCAGGTAGGAAGTGCCAGGGAAGAAGGATTTATCTTTAGAACCTGTGCTTTCGAGTCTCTGCTGGTGCTTAGAAATAAATGAACATTAACATATAAAACTATTTTTAACAGGATGTTTAAAGAAAAGAAATCCAGAGTTGTTTTTCTTAGAGCTAAAGTTGTGACTTTGTCTTCAGGTGGATGCTGCTCTGGGGTCAGAGGAGATGGTCGAGACCCTGACGGAGAGGAACCTTGACCTGGAGGAGAAAGTCCGAGAGCTTAGAGAAACGGTCACCGATTTGGTCAGTTCAGATATGTTTCTGTCTCTTTTGTCTAGCTTCCCCCCTTCTAAACAATATTTTTATTTATTTTTTAAGATGTTGAATAATGTTCATTGACATTGAAAGGTCAAAGCACAATGAGGTCTTTTTTTATTTATTTATTTATTTATTTAAATATTTTTTATATTTTTCGACCCAGATTGGGAAACCCAAAATAAGAAATCAAGAATTCCAACTTTTATCCAAATATTTTCAAGATATCAGGCCAGTATTTCTGCATCTTGTGGCATGAATAATCATAGCAACTTCCATCTATTTAAAACTCATGGGTGAAAGAGCTGCGTAAAGCACGTTTTTGTTTACACCTTGGAGAAATGTGTATCTTCTGTATGATCTTCAGCTGTAATGATTTGGCAAGAATACCAATTTAATTTAATTTGGCTTGTTTCCAAATAATCTTCCAAACTTCACAATAAATCATAAAGGCTCGTTCATTTTCTCATGTCTCATGGAAACAGGATGGAGAAAACGGGACATTATAAAACAGTAGGGCTGTGACGATATGCTTTAGTCTTGATTCGATTCTGATTTTTTTTTTGGGTGCCGATTTGATTTAAATTGCGATTCTCACAATTCCTCGATATTACAGATTTTTGTAGACTAAAAACAGAAAAAAATGTAAAAAAAAACTTTTTTTGCTCGTCATTTTTCTTAATTTCAATTAGGAAAAAACAACACAGTAGCCAGACCATCATTCTGCTGCAATAATGCCCATGGAGACAAGTAAAAAGATCAATAAAAACAATAAAAATTACTAATTTTTATCATGGATTATTTTTCTGAATTAGAAAAAAAAAATCTTTTCAACAAAATTTAATCTATTTTAAATTTGTAAAGCAAAGAAAAATCCCAATATTCAATTTTCCCACCCCTATAAAACAGCCTGATAAAAACAGGGTTATTCAGAAAAGGGGTAGAGATAGAAGTTAATTTTGATCTTCTATGAAAACGTCACAATAATAACCTTGATTGTGTTATTACAGGCGTGTCACAGCTCTCATCAATATCCTTAAAGCTTTTACTGAACAAGAAATGACTGTATGCAAAGCGAGGCCTCCACAGTCACCCAGTCTGGACTGTTTGCAATCCCATCAAAAACATACACATGAGCAAAAAGCTAATATACTGTCATATCTGGTGGATATTAAAACAGGAAGCCATCAATGAGATGAACGATGAGCTTCAGGAGAATGCCAGAGAGACGGAAATGGAGCTGAGGGAGCAGTTAGACCTGAGTGCTGCAAAGGTCAGAGAGGCAGGAAAAAAGGTGGAAGCTGCTCAGGAGACTGTAGCTGATTACCAGCAGACCATCAACAAGTACAGAGAGCTCACAGCCTCACTTCAGGTCAGTAAACACAAGAGAAATGCACCTGCGTTGGGATGGGAAGAAAGAAAATGGCACTGTACGAGTTTTTTTTTTCTGTACATCAGGAGGCCAACAGGGAGCTGATCAGTCAGCAGAGTGCAAACACTGAGCAAGTTCAACAACCTCCTGCAGAGCTGTTCGATTTCAAGATTAAGTTTGCGGAAACCAAGGCTTATGCCAAGGTAGGAGATGCATGACTGGGCAAAGATGACCAGCGCTGGCTGTTATGCTCATTTAAAACCCCTCCCACCGTGTCTCCAGGCCATTGAGATGGAGCTGAGGAAAATGGAAGTGGCTCAAGCAAACAGACAGGTGTCCCTCCTCACCTCCTTTATGCCAGACTCCTTCCTTCGTCACGGGGGAGACCAGGACTGTATTCTGGTGTTGCTGCTCATTCCCAGACTCATCTTCAAGGTATGAAGCAGTGAGATAGTCTCTCTGAACTGCACTGCTGACTGTTTATAAACTAAATTTTGTGCCATCTTGCTGGAAGGCTGAGCTGATCAGTAAACAAGCCCAGGAGAAGTTTGACTTGAACGGGAACCTGGTCCAGGGAGCAGGGCTCAGAGGACCTCCTGGAGAACAGCGTAGTTTTGCTGCAGGACTGGTGTACTCCCTCAGCCTCCTTCAGGCTACTCTACACAAATATGAACAGTAAGAACTCTAAATACATCAAATTGAGGATTTTAAGTTTAAGTAGTGAAATTAAACAAACTGTTGCGTTAAAATGATAAACCTGATTTACTAATGGACCGTTTTCTGTCCTTGTTCCTTCCTTGGTTGCAGGGCTCTGAATACCTGCAGCGTGGAGGTTTTTAAGCGGATGGGTACACTCTACTCCGAGATGAGTTTCCATGAGCGATCTTTGGATTATTTCATTGATCTGCTTCACAAGGACCAGCTAGATGAGACCGTACAGGTGGAACCTCTCACGAAAGCAATTAAATACTATCAGGTAATTAAATTTAGTGTATTAGGTCAAAATGCCTGAGTGACTTGTTTGTCCAAGCTGACAGTCGACCAGATCCACTGATTTTATCGTATTCTTTCCAGAAAAATGGTTCAATCCAATTTCTTCATGTTAAGATTCTCCAGAATCCATTTTATAAAGTAAAAATAAGCCACAAGACTCTTAGGAGGAAATTACGCAGCTTTAGGATGGAATTATAAAACCATAAATATTCATCATTCATCTTTAAATTGAGCTGCTAAAAACCTTTCAGCAGTGACACCAACAGTTTCTCCTCGGGTAGTCCACACCATATCATACTCCACTTTTAGTCAATTTAGCGTCATTGCAAACATTTGAACAGTAAGTAAATTAAATGGCATGCAACGTATGACCTCTAATGTCAACCAAATGTAAACAAAATAAATGACATTATGTGATCACTAACAATCATAGAACACACCACAAATCACAATTTGGTATCCTGTAAAATTATTACCGATTGTAGGATCTGTTATTGGTTTTCTGAAAACATTTTTGTGCTCCGAGTCTCTGTCATTTTTTCTGTATGTAAAATCTTTTTTTATGCTCAATACATGTGTCATAATTCCTAACACTGCTTAATATTGGTAAAGTAGCTACATTTGTGCCTCCATATTGAGCACTTCAAATGTCTCGTGAAGCTATGTTACGTTTTACTATTTATGCTTACATGTATACAACATTAAACAACAGCGTATACACACAGCCCATCTGGTAAGGGAAATAAAAGAACTCAGCTTCCGATTATGATTCTGATTGACCTCCTCAAGTTAATTATATACTACAATATTGAACTTCCCTTTGGGGATTAATAAAGTATTTTTCATTTAATTTCATTTTTCATTTCATTATAATCAGATATTTATTGTCAAACACCTCACTGTTGTTTTGTCTCTTAGCAACTGTACAGTGTCCATCTGACAGATCAAAGTGAAGACTGCACCGTTCAGCTGGCTGACCACATTAAGGTACTGTAAGCTTTAAAACGGTTCGAATTAAATTATAAATCTCAATACCTGCCAAACAAATGTTTTCTCCCTAAATCTTTACCTGCAGCACCAGTAAACACATCTATATGTCACAACTAGATGAGAATAGTTAAAACTGTAGAACTATAACCAGTTTATGCCTCCCTCTCACCTCAGTTTACCCAGAGTGCTCTGGACTGCATGGCAGTAGAGGTAGTTCGTCTGCGGGCGTTCCTGGCAGCAGGACAGGAGAGCTCCAGCCTTGCTGTTCTTCTAAAGGACCTCGACACTTCCTGCTCTGATATCAGACAATTCTGTAAGAAGATCCGCCGTCGAATGCCTGGAACGGACGTGGCAGGAGTCCCTGCTGCTCTCAACTTTGGACATCCGGTACAGAAAAGAAGCATGGATGTTGGGTTACTGGCTCTAAACTAAATTCACAGATTGACTTTTTTTTAATCAAAAATACCTGGCATGCATTTGGCAGGTGTCGGAGATGCTGACAGAGTGCAGGCGGCAGCTGACCCGTGTGGTTGCAGTACTCCAGGAGGTGGCTGCAGCTGGAGCTCAGATGATTGCTCCACTGGGAGAACAAGAAGGTCTCAATGCTCTAAAATTGGAGGATATTGCATGCAAAGTTGTGGAGCAGGTAAGAGTCAATATGTGGCTTAAATCATATCAACATACAGCTTTTTTTTCTTTGACATTCAACAATTCACTTCCCAGTCGAAGTTTTAACACTAAAGATATATATACTGTATATTCAGGACTATAAGTCACTCCAGAGTATAAGTCGCACTAGTCTTAATATACATAATTAGGTAGGAAAAAACATACATCAGTTGCACTCGAGTATAAGTCAAATTTTTTTGTGTGTAATTTATTTTGCAAAAACAGACATCACGTCATCTTGGAAGGCAAGTTATAACTTTAATAAAAGAATAGAGAAGAACCTGAATAGCTGTAAGATATGCTAACACCATGAAGGTTATTCAGCTACAAGAAAATAAACATGAAACATGTTCAGTGTTTATGTAACAAACAGTTTTACAGAACTATAGCCTAAAGAACAAAACACGTGTACCTTTACTGTAATTAATAACACGCAATCTAACTCCGCATCACTAAGTCAGTTGAATTCTTCGTCCTCTGTGTCACTTCTGAATAACTCTCAGCGTGAAGACGTAACTGTACCGTTGACAAACCTCTCCCTGCAGCACGTTGCTGAAGCACCCACTGGTGAACTTGTTCCTCTAGCTGTGGCCATCAAGCTTTGAGCCCGCTATTAAGTCTCTTTTGTTTTCTTTATCCCAGTAAGAGTAGCCTCCGCTTTACGCCAGTATCTAACAAGTTTCTCACTTACACCAAACTTTTTCTCTTATGCTCGATTACCATTTTTAGCTGCAGATTTTTACTACTTGCAGCTTTTCGTCTGCAGAATATAATTTTCTTTTAGGGGGCATTTGTGTTCAGTTGTCTTTCTAAGCTAATGTTTACTGTTTAAATGTAATTGTGAAGAAGTAGTAGATATCGGTGCGTAAGTCCACGGTGCCCTCTTGTTGCTGTCAGTGAAATTATATATATATTTTTTGTATAAGTCGCTCTGCAGTATAAGTCGCTGCAACAGCTAACCTATGAAAAAAAAGTGCGACTTATAGTCCAGGAAAATACAGAATATGTGTTTTAGCTGCAATTGCAAACTGATGGTTTCTCCAATTGTGTGCTACTTCCCTTTATCCTAACGTTTCCTCCAAGGTATATGGCTCCCATGGTGTGAATGGTCCAGAGTTTCTGCGCCAATCCTGCAGCTCTGTCATAGCAACCATGAACAAGATGGCGACAGCCATGCAGGAGGGAGAGTATGATGCTGAAAAACCACAAGGAAAAGTACACGTCTTAACTTTTTCATATGAATGTAGACCATGATTCAGTCCTTTAAATCCCCGCCTCACCCTCTGCTTAATTCTTGTCTTTAGACTCCTCCGGTGGAGACGAGAGCATCCACCGTCAGGGCTGAGATGACTGACGCAGAAGGTCTAGGAGTCAAACTGGAAGACAGAGAAACTGTCATTAAGGAGCTCAAGAAGTCTCTTAAGATTAAGGTAAAAGGTTTGATGAGAACTGGTGTCAGAAATGACGGCTACATCCGCGATGCTTGTGCTGACTGTACGTTTTCCCAGGGTGAGGAACTGAGTGAGGCCCACGTTCGCCTGAGCCTCCTGGAGAAGAAACTGGACACCTCCACCAAAGACGCTGATGAACGGGTGGAGAAGATTCAGACCAAACTGGATGAAAACCTTGCTCTACTCAAGAAGAAAGAGAAGTGAGATTGAGGATGAGCAGATGTCACACTTTTCACATCTTTTGTCGTCACACTTATTTCTCACGCTTTTTTTTTTTCCACATCTGCAGGGAGTTTGAGGAGACAATGGATGCTCTTCAGGCTGACATCGACCAGCTGGAGGCTGAGAAGGCAGAACTGAAACAACGCATCAGCAACCAGTCGAAGATGACCATTGAAGGACTTAGAGCTCCACCTGCCTCAGGAATTGCCTCTCTAGTTCATGGATCTGCAGCAGGTGATTTATTGGGATTATGGACAGTGATAAAATATTACTCATTCAGCAGCTACAAGGAGTTTCAAGCCCACTGATGTATATTTTATACTGAATTAATCCAACTGAGTTTCCTTCACCCTGCAGGTATGCCTCCTTCTGTGGCAGGACCCATGCAGGTCGTGGACTCTCCTCTCCTCAAGCAGCAGGTTGAGGCTCAGAGACTGGGCATTAAATACCTCAAGAATGAAAACAACAGGCTCAAGGTACACAGATTTAAAATCAGCATTTTCTTGCAGAGCTACGGGAGCTCTCTAAAGCTGTGCAATACCTACCTGTACTGTATGTATGTGACTTACAGGCGGAGAAGATGAGGGCTCAGCTCGCCTCCCTGCCTCCACTCTGCCCTCCAAAACTACCACAAGTGTCCAAAGAAAGCTCCACGCCTCCAGAGGGACTAAACACGGGGATTTATCGTAGAACTGACCAGCTGCTGGCCACTCTGCTCAAGCTTAGTGCAGAAGTTAAAGTGGTGGACATTACTGGGAAAACAGCAGGTATGCACTTTTTGATGTAGATACACCAAGACTCCTTAAAGGGGCTCTATTATGTTAGTTTTAGTTTTCTGACCTTTCTATAGTGTCGACTACTCATCAAACGTATAAGCGGTGCCGTTTTTAATCACCTAAACGCATTTTTGAGTTTTCCAGCACTCTCTACGCTCTGTTTCCATGGCGATGGAAACTATTGGTTTTAGAGAGTTTTTTCTACTTTGAAATTTTACTAATGTCCCGGGGTAGGGACTCAGTGATTGGTCATCTTCCCTTCGTTGTGCACGTTCACAAGAAGAAAGCCACACCCACCTTAACCGCTCAGTATAACTACTCCTAGCAGTTGACCAATCAGATGCAGCCTGCAGGCAGGACATAGGGCGGAGCTTTCTCTGTTCCTGGCAGAGGCTGATCTGAGAGGATCAATACAAAATGAAGGGGTTTGTGAAAAAAACTGGATTATTTCCTGCCCTTCTAGACTTGCATATTAAAATAAAATAGACTGAAATGTGCATAATGGAGCCACTTTAAGTAATCTCAGACATGTTTGCATCTGTTGCCTGTAGTTGAACTGCATGAAATTCTCATTTCTTATAGTCAGTGCTAGCACTCAGTTGCTGGAGCAGACGGCTCGATTGAAGAATCTCAGTGATGCTCTGGACAAACTTAAGGTGATTCTTCATGCAATCATATTTAGCAAATCAATAAACAGAGAAAAATATAACAAAACATAACCTGTTGTTTCAGGGTGAAGTTGCCGAACATGTGGTTTCACGTCAGCCTGGAGCTAAGGCTTCCTCAGACTTTGCCACATTCCCAGTGTCCTCCTTTGTAAAGGTACCTGCATGTAGTACCATAGACTATGAGAGACCTGACTTTATAGATTAACACATAAGACCTGGTACATGTAAAAATTGTTTTTGTGGTTTCAGGCAAAAGAAGAGAAGCAGGGAAGAACCGTGTTTGTAGGCCGTGTTGCTGTTCCATGTACTCGTGGACAAGAACAAGTTCACCGTCTCATCCTATCACAGCAGCAGCTGCAGCAAGTTCACCATCTCCTCATGACCTGAAACTGAGACTGCACATCAAGCTGCTTGCCCACCTTCCCATTCCACTTTTATTTCCCCTCATAGCTCCAGCTTTTTTTTCCCTTCAAATTAACTTTCACTAAGCTGTATTGTATAACTTCAACATTCTAGCACTAATACTACGTACCAGCAGCAAGTCTTTATATTGTCAGTAATTTGTTTAATCCTTTTCCTAAGACTTCTGAATGTGACATTTTAAAGATGTCTACAGTTTCTGTACCAATTGACAACTTTTGTGAGGAGGAAATAAATTGGGCAGTTTTAATTTAATTGGGACTATCAATGCCCTCTTTTGTAGTAATTCAAACAATAAAATGAAGCATTTAACTTAAACGTCATGGTTTCTTTCACAGAGCAATAAAAAGCTTTTTCATGGCTAACAAACATGAATAGGATTTTGTATACCAAGTTTAAACTTTATTCTTTATTCACTTAAATGCTTATTTCACAAATTGGTCGAGGTGGGGCCTTTAAAAACAAGGAATTGGCATCTACTTCAACAGAAACGGCATTATGTTTTGACAAAGCATTAACTTTAAGAGCGAAACGATCCGTTCTCAAATGATCAAAAGAGAAAGCTGCACCAGACAAATGATACTGTAAAATTAGATGTTTCAAATAAATGTCAAAAACTCTGTATTGAAGGGGGGGGGGGGGGGGGGGGGGGGGGGAAAGCATACAGAATTTTAAAAAATAAAACAAAACGCTACAGTTATCTGGTCCAGAAAGCACAGCAGCTGGAATGTGACCATGTCTAACGCTTAAAGATACATCTTCGGTTCAGTAGTCTCGACGGGCTTTAGATCTGTGATGGGTGTATGGAGCATAATGGTGTCTTGTGTGTCGGTTCCTCATCACATAATGATGATGGTCCTCTCTGTAGGGCTCGAGGTGGTGAGGATGTCTGTAGTGAAAACCTACAGGACAGATGGTAAAATCCAGATTAACAAAATCGTGGCATTGACTCTGTAGGTTGAAGACAAACCATTAAATGGTAAAGAATGCATTCCAGTATTTAAATGGTCTAAAATAGTGTAATATTCTAACAAAATTATGAAAAATTGAACATTTAATTGCAGCTTATAATCAATATAATGCACCATTTGTCAGTGCATGACTTCCTGGTGCACTAATTCCAATGATGCACATGTCAGAGCTCAACTGAGTGTTGCCAAACTTGCTACTTAGGTGCTTAATGTAGTAAGTATTCAGACCCCTCTAGTGACAACATTTGAAAAAAAGAAAAGCAACTTGTGACAAATATAGTGACATTTTTGGGCTTAATGGAGACAAATATGAATGCATGTACACCAATGGGTGTTGCCTCAGGACCTTCCTTTGGCCAAAATCATGCACTAGAGCCTCAGTCCTCGTGTCGACAGCACCAAGCTGCCTTCAGAGCTCCATTAACTAAACACAGAAGTTTCTACTGGCTGATCTGGCCCCGGCTTACTGTCAGATATTGATGCCTATTACTGAAGTTTGGACAAATAATTCAGAAAGTAAAAAAAAAAAAAACCTTATGTGTAGACTCTTTCAGAACTGCTAGATCTACTCTAAATAGCACTTTTAACTTTAGGTCTGTTCTATTTTGGCCATGGACATTTTCTGTTTCTGCCGTTGTGAATTGAAATACATATAAAAAGATTTTTCAGAGATTACCAGAGCATAAGTTTATAATAATGTTTTTGTCTATTATTTGATTCAGTTTTCCACTGAAGTCCTTTCAAATCACAAAAATTTTTTCTGGGGCAGCTGTCAAGGGATTAATCAAGATTAATTCCCAACCCTCTAATTATTATTATTATTTTTTTTTAAATTGAGTTCTAATCTTACTTTAGACTTTAATAATAAAAAATTTATATTTAAAGAATGTGATTGCACATTTACCATGACTCTCTTGTTCAACTCGACACTGATGTCTTCGCACTGGCAGAGGCTGTGGTTGGAACGAGGTTCTGAAATTTCTTGGAGGCTCACAGAGATACGACTGTTGCCAAGGCCTGTTGTCTGAGAGGAAGCGGGGCAAAGACTGGGAATTCCTGAAGAACTCCTCTACGTCATTGTAATTCACTGCTGTTGAGTGGCGCTCTGAAAAAACAAGATGGGACAGCAGAAAAAAATACTGATGATCAGGAAAGGAGGTATCGGAGTGTGCAAAAGCACGGTAAACAAGATGAACTAACTTCTTGAATAAACGCTCTAATGATTTATCTGAACCAAATCTGGTTCAGTAAAAGTAATCTGGACACCATCATCTGAATTCTTAACAGCTACTTTTGGGAAATTGATGCAATCTAGTTGCCGTTCAGTTACTTCTATGTGCCCAGAAAAACACTAACTTGTGTCAAATTAAAAATTACATCTTCAGTGCAATAGAAGAGACTTGTTCAAGTATATTCCCAAGTAAGTCTCATTTTGCAGAGAAGCTTTACGGAATAATATATCCACACTAAAACTTTACCCTCTTCAACAGTGATCGGACGACTGGGTAATATCACGCCCCAAGCTTGAGCAAGGTGTTGTAACAGAAGACAGGTTATCCTGCGGTGGGCAATGGCGTTCCAGTGCACTCCATCCTTCATACGATGCTGCAGAGAGAAGCGAAACTGGAAGTGGAGGTCCAACACATCTTTCTCATAGGCGTCCGCCAGAGTCCCACCGAAGAAGTTGGCTTCAACCACATCATATCGCAACTGGGGAGCTTTGTGCTCAATCTGAGGTGAAGAGAGGGAAGGAAGGGAGAGAAAAATGACTGAGAAAGCAGCACAGAAGTGGAATATTTAGCCTCTTACCCTCCTATGCAAAGATTTGAAAACTGAAAAACCACTTAATCTGGAGGACAAAAATCTGTCTACAGCCTGTCAAAAAATCATAACTTCAAAAATTTTACAGTGGACAGATAGCATGGAGCAACCATTTATCTGCACCATTTTCTTACAGTATATCATCTGGATGTAATCTATTCAGAAACTATTTGTATTAAATTCTCATTATGCAGCTTTAAATCGGCTTCATTATGCACATTTCAGTCAAATTTAATACGCAAGTCCAGAAGGGCAGGACATAAAACATTTTTCACAATCCCCTTCATTCATTTTGTATTGATCCTCTCAGATCAGCCTCTGCCAGAAACAAGTGAACAGAGAAAGCTCCGCCCTGCGTCCTGCCTGTAGGCTGTGTCTGATTGGTCAGAAAACTAGAAATAGCATAATAGAGCCCCCATTATCTGAGGAAACCACAAGCTGAACTCGGCTCATCTCCCACAGTTTAACTCCCACTAAAAGGCCCAGAAAAAATTGAATAATGATTCGTTTGGTGATGAATGTACCTCTGGTACCAGGAAACCACCTTTGATCTTCTGTCCTAATGGCATTGTGAGGTTCCATATGACCAGCGTCTCCTCTGGGAGAGACTCACTCAGTGCATCAAAAAACTTCCGAAGGTTCTCCTTATAGTCTTCAAGCCAACAAGAGTTATATCTATAAACCCAAACGCACACATGACACATCAACAAACTGATCACACACAAGTTCGGGGCCTTAAAAGTAACTGAGTGACACATTAAAAGCAGCTAACAGGAGACTAGCAATGTCAGCTTTTTTTTAGGAAGGATTTAATTTATATATACACACATTTCACACACATCATAGGGATTTATTGGTAGAAAATTACATAAAGCCCTAGTACTAGACTAAGAATACTGTTGTGCCTCACAAGTGTCAATCAACTCTGTAAACAACTTCTATGACAGTAAATATTTCTGTAAAGTAAGTGTTCATATTTCATAAAATCTTTGTGAAACCAACATAAGCCCTGTTGTAAAAACATGTAATTGTTTTGTATGGCATCATCCAGTTATGACTAAATTGCAGCTTTATCGGTCCAGCAGTGGAAAAAAAAAATTCAACTATGAATAAAAAACAAATGTTTATATGTCCCTAAAATTGCCCATGTCCTTATTTTTTCAGATCCCAGTTTGTACTCATACGATGCCAGCAAGTTCATAAAAACTGAGCATCCCCCCCCCCAGTCAGACCTAGATCATCATTCAGTTTTACATTTTTACGTACCACATTTGGATCAAACCTGCAAAGCTGTACGTCTGCTGCAACTTTTATCAACAAGTCAAACATTGAGAATTTCCTGTCTGCTTCAGTGTTTTAACAAAAATTAATTGAAACAAAAAACCTTAACTTAAGGCTTTGCACAATTTCTTTTCTATTTATGACATGTACTGATAACACTTGTTAGATTATACTATATATATTAATGTGCCTTATGATCTAATTTCTTACCCAAAATGAGTGAACTTTATAGTGTCATACTGTCAGGATCAACACACAAGCTTTTGAATTTGGGATCATCGTGTTCACACAGCATTTCCTCACAATTATGTGAAATAATCAGCATTTATTTCTATGCATACACACTGGATTTATAGTCTTCGTTTACAGCAAGGCTACAAATATTTCTTAAACTCCTTTATTGTAATTCTAAGGATGGATCATCTAAAACTCAGGCAGATAAGCTGCGCTAAGCCTACCAAAGTATGATGGTTTCCACTCTGAGCTTTTTACAGTGTTGAACCCAAATCACATTTTGAGGTCACAAACATCACCACTATCATTTGTACTTTTTACCTACCTTGAAATGTCCCATACACAGGAGTTGACAATGACTACATCTGGCTTCAAGCCATGGCGGAAATCCTCTATGATGCTTTCCATGTATCGGGAGAACACGCGGGTCACAAAGTAAAATCGAACCAGGTGGTGATCAGACTGGAACTGTCGAACCTCTCTGTACTCTGTCCCATTGGTCATTTGACTCAGACAACCCCCTTCGACCAGGCAATCCTGTTCAAAGCTCATCTCACCCTGGAGGGATGCATGTGCAGAACAAAGATCTGTTACAGCATCAACAATGTCCTGAAATAGTCATTTTATTTTGAAAAACACAGCTTGATTCAAAATACCTTTGTAAAGCAAAACATGGTTTTTATTTATTTAAAGTAATGATTTTTTTTTAAATGCAACCAATTAAAAAGAAAAGTATGTTATTTGTATGAAGTATAGTGCTCACCTTGCTCTTCAGTTGTCTTAAGGAAAGGTATTTGTCCTTCTGCAGCAATAAAACAAGATCCTTGTATACAGACCGCTGAACTGGGGAGTAAAATAGACCATACATGGGTTAGTCTTACTGGCTTCACACAAAACTTCAGGAAAAATAATCCTGAACTTTAAAACAGTTTCATAAAGGTAACTTACTGGAGTCTCCCAACACAACAACAAACTTATTGTGAAGCAGCTTACTGGTCTGCTGCTGGTTCACACTCATCATTTCTCTCTGCAAGTAAACAAAACACTTATTTATCCTTTAACAGCTTGAAAATATTAGCCGGTACATTTAATTTAAACATTATACACAACTTTTAGCTGATTTGTGCTTCCAGGGGGAATCTCAACCCCTTGCTAATGAGCTATTCTTTAGCAAATTGTGTGATGTTAAAATAATGCAAAATATACTTACCATCGTTACGTTTTGAAATAAAATGGGGAAAATATAAATCAGTTTATGACAACTGGTTTTAAAGTTTACGTATCTTTTCCTCCCAAACTAGCTCAGCTGAGATTAATAGACTTGAGGGGAGAAAAAAAAATCACACTCATAGACTGTTTTTAGTCCAAGAATTAAGGTCCACGAGGACGTTAAATGTCTCCTCTGTTTTGTTTCTAAAAATGCCAAATATTAAAAACTGCGACGAACTTTTTATTTTGATGACGCAAACGACAAGTCTGCCGTTATTTAGTTCAAATGACGCAGGTGTAGCCAATTTAATGCTGCGTTCAAAGGGCGTCGGGAAATTCGCGCACAAACTGTGCCAGTGTTGCAAATGTATACATTTTATAAATTAAATCATATTATTTATTTGTTTATTTATCTATTTATTTACCCATTTATGTATTGATTGATTTAATGAATGAATGAATGAATCCTTCATATTTAATAACATCTTGCTTAAGAGGATCAAAATGTTCTTGTGATCTCTTAAAGTAGTCTTAAGCAACCGTTTTCTAAACTTCTTTTTCTCAGGACTTGAAGATGCTTAAATTTGTGTCATTCAAGCACTTAACAAGGAACTAACTATAAAGCACTGATACCTTTGCAAAAGAGGTGGAATTTGGCACAATTTTTTCCAATTACAAATCCAACAAACAAACACAACTGCACAGGCACAAAATAGTGTTCTTGCACCATTAGAGTGATTTCCAAAGGCATATGTGCTGAAAACTTTGCATATCATGGCATGGTGTGTATAAATTTGTTTTGTTTGTTTTTTAGGAAACTATACAAGTGGAAGACAAAGTTGGCAACCGAAGACCCTCAGTGCACACTATTTTAGCCATGCAGTTTTATGACGCATCCAAAAATACAGATGAAAACTACAATGGAATGAAATGATAAATGAGCTGGGCAAACGTAGCCGCCTTCTCCGAGCACATCGCCATACTAGATAGACTGAGGTAAAGTGACTACTATTTTGTAGTTTGGCAATTGCATTTCTTCCTTTTTAAAATAATGGAGGCCATCTCCTCCAGGCTAAAGAAGTGAGGAACTGTTTGTCTTGCAATTTGTGTGAAAATTAGTATCTTTAATAATAACGTTGCATTAGTAAACATAAATGAAACCCCCATATGTGTAACCTACTGGTTGTGAAGCAACCAAGCAACATACATTGCACACTACCCCCTTGTGACTTTGTTGGAATGTGTGGTTGAGATAAAATTAGTACTTATTTCCAACTTTTTAAATCTCTGTTTCAGTTTTAACATTTAATATATTAATTTAAGAAAATACAGGATACAAATGATGTGATTCTAGCTTCATTCACATCCCCGTCAACCATTTTGAGAAACTAAGGTTGGAATGTGATTAAACGCTGATGCAGAAACCTTTTTAGGTTAATATATAAAAAGATGTTGTCATTAAGGTGCACAGTTAAAAGGGTGGGAAAGAGAATTTTGGGGGGAAAAAAGCAGCATATGTGTCTTTCAAAGGGAATCTTTATTTAGTTGCTTTTTATTTAGTTGGAGGGTAAAACAGTTTCTTGTTTGTAGATTCAGTAGAAGTCGCTGTCATCATCATCATCATAATCCAGAACCTGGATTTGGTCTTTTTTCTTTTCTTCTTTTTGTTCCTCTTTGCCTTTTTCTTCTTCTTCTTCTTCATTTGCCTCATCTTTCTCTTCATCTGTCTCGTCCTGCTCTTGTTTATGAAACTCCTGGTAAATCCCAGTCAGTGCTTTTGCTGCCTCCAATGACACTTTTAAATTTCCTATTACTTCCTTGTCTTCATCCACACTCACAACTAGAGAAAAGAGAAAAAGGCACATTACTTCAAGACATTATTTAACCATTCATGTCTGCCCTATAAAAGTTATTTTTATTCTGTTTTTTCCTGACAGATGTTTTTT
This sequence comes from Telmatherina bonti, assembly GCF_933228915.1. Lineage (NCBI taxonomy): Eukaryota > Metazoa > Chordata > Actinopteri > Atheriniformes > Telmatherinidae > Telmatherina > Telmatherina bonti. The sequence goes on along the minus strand of NC_136616.1, from coordinate 26,929,171 downwards.
TTAATTATCATTTTTGCTTACATTATCGATCAAGACAATTTTTTTAAATGCCATTTTCGCACAGCATCACACAAACACAAGACTTACTATCGATTTGTTGTTCGATTACATTATTTCCTGTAAGCAGCAGCTCCTGCAGGTCAAGGAAAGCATGTCCGACGTCCACACACTCTTCATCATCGTCCATGGGCTCACTGACTACTGTGAACTTTAACCTGCCATGACACACAGCAGCATATGAGCTTACATTTTTGTTCTTTGTACAAGAGATATCAAGAAAAGTTCAGACAAATCCAGATGTTCTCATGTTTTAAGATTATATGAAATACCAGGATTATAGATGGTACTACCTGCCCTGGTTGGGGTCAGTGCCCTCCAACATAGTGTAAAGATACTGTCTGAGTGGAGCTGACTGGGAACCATCCACATAAATCACTGGGAGGGACAAAATAAAGATTACAGGGTTTATTTATGATTTCTATTATTCAAACCTCATAGCCACTGAGCTCCTCATCTCTCACCTCGTGTGAAGTTGTAGTGAACCTCCTCCCCTTTCACAGGCTTACGGAGGGACATTGGTGTTTCTGTCGTCTCCATGGGAACGCCCAGCAGCCGATATTCCACATAAACACGTTGCACCGACTTGTCCAGCGCCAATCGTGAGGATGGCTCAAATGTCAGTGACAGAATCTCAACTCTTAGCTTGTCTCCCTGAAACACAGCCAGACTCTTGTAATTCATATCATAGTTTCAGAGTTTCCTCTGAAAAACGACATTTTCCTCTTTCACTGACAAATGCTTCATACCTTTCTGATTTTCCGTCTTGGTGGTATGATTATGATGTCACTTTGTGAGGAACTGGACTCTGAGGACTCAGGGGCTTCACTGTCTCCTGTGTTGAAAAGAAATGGAGAGACAACTTTAAAGGTTATCAAACCCTGCAGGCATGCAAACGTTTTAGCAAAGGCAGAATGGATCTTTGAATGATGCAAAAGCTAATTTATTAAATGCATGTGTATAACTACCACTGTCACTCCTCTCCTCTTCATCCCCCTCCTCCACCATCGACACCTCCACAGATGGAAGGTCCTGAAAAATCAAAAGGAAAAAAAAAGGATTCATGGCATCTTTTCACTCTGCATTAGGAGACTTATCTATGCACTTGATTTTTATGACTAAAAAAGACAAGGACCACAAGCTGTTTTTAAAACCGTGGGACGCTGACCTGAACCCTGACATCGCTGACGGAGCTCCTTGATGGTGTGGTGGGGGACTGTCTGGGAGATGTTTCCACTGAGGACCTTCAACAGGAGTAAATGTTATTGTCAATTAGTTTTCTTACATTTCGTAAGGATTTATATTTAGTATTATTTATATTTAAACCTGTTAACATTTTTAAAGATGATTGAAATCCACTTTTTTTTTAGACTCTCTGTACAAAATGTATTATTAAAATGTATCTAGTGGTTAGCATTGCTTTTTGCATAAAGAAAGTCATCTGCAACTTACTTTGCAGTTGGCCGATGAGATGGTGTGGCCAGTCTTGGCTCTGGTGTCAGATGAGGGCTTCTCTGGTAAAGGTTAGGTGAACTCTTGGTGGATCTGTTCCTGTTTATTGATGGATGAGTACTCTGTGGCTTCACAGAAGTGATTTTCTGTGATCTTAGATCCTGTGAGCTTTTCTGTTTGACTGGAGGCCGCGGCTGTAACAAAAGAAACACGTATCTAAGTGTGCAAATACCTTAAAAGCTTATCTACATGTAATTCTGCTCGGATCTTTACCCAGGCTTTTGTCTCTTTCTGTGCAGCTGGAATTCCTCTGGGCTCAGGTTGCTGAGCCTGTTGTTCATGCACAGAAAAAAAGCAGGCGTTAAGCCACGAAGCAGGAAGTACACACTAACTAGTATTTACACATATTTAGTGGAGCTACTCAGAACAGTTCTTCCACATATTAAGCACCAGCAGGATGAAATAACCTCACCTTCACTCTGGGCTTAGCCGTGGGCCTCTGTGGATCTTCCTCTTTTCTTCTCTTCTCCCTCTCAGTGCTTTCTATCACCCTGCTTTGCTTATCAACTACTCTCCCCTGGCTAACATGCAGAGCATCCATCGCTGGCTGAAAGGGGTACTTCCATTTCACCATGACTCTGACCATACCTCGAGGTCCACCAGCTGGATCCCTCAGCACATAGTCACCTGGCAGAACACAGGAAGCCATTTAAAACTGCAGAAGAGGGGGAGTCAGAGTCCAGCCCAGTGATGAGATGCCAACTTGATAAGAATGTTTAACAGGAATCAATAAATTTTCTATATATTGTGAGCTTTTTTATATGAGGTCAGACTGTGACAACAAGCGGGTTTCCAGGAAGTCTTCCAGCTGATTGACTTTTCTCTCACCTCTGATTTCTCTGCCTGTAGCTAGGGCCAGCAGTGGGATGGGGGTCTTTGCCAGGTAAGCTGGTGGTATCTGGTCATCACCATCATCAAACACATACACCCACAAACTGCTGGACCTGGAACAGAAGAGGAGTCAAAAGGTGGTTGTTCTGAAAACCCAAGATCTTATTTACATTGCGTAATTAAACAGTCATTCAGCAAACCTGAGGTACTGCAGGACATCAGCTGACACTGCTAGAGGGTAGCTGGTGACGTCATTGAACACAGGATCAGCTGTGCATTGGACAGTTTGAGACACATGAGGTGGCAGGTCGTAGAACCTGTATGTCAGGTAGGCATCAGGAAGGAGTCCTGGCCAGCGAGCACTCAGGCCCACACAGCGCTCCAGCATCACCACCAACTCATTGGGGATCCCACCACCATAGTCATGTAACTCCTGTAAATCAGTAGAAGTAACATTTGAACTCTTTCTGATTAAAAACAAAGAATTGTAGTTAAAAATATCAAAATAGATGTGTAAATAGAGTGCAGTAAATGCCAAATTCCTTTTCTTGAGGCTATTCCTCTCTTTTGCAAAGGGAAGATCCCATTTTTTAAAAGGGATCAAAGAGAATTGATAGCGTCATCATCTTAGTGTTCTCCAGAGTCAAATATAAAGGGCAAGATGAAGATAGTTTTTTAATTCCTTAAAGAAATGAGGTCACTTTCTTTTGTAAAATATGGATAGTGCCAAATGCTAGCGCCAGACAATGCAATAGATACTTTTGTTCCTTTACTCCATGAATGTGGGAAAAAAGTCCCCTACAGGCATGAAAGGAACTCATTCCTCTTGCTGTTTTACCTCATGACTGCTGTCTTGCCAGCCAAGAGAAATCTGCACAGGACCCCTCTGTGTCACTGTTCTTCTTTCAGCTCCACTTTCTGCCACAGTGGCAACAGGCTCTGCAGGAGGGAATAAGCGTGCCCAGAAATCTACCATGCCAACAATTTCACCCTCATGTCCTAAAAGAAAGAAGAAATGTTTGAAAGAAATATATAAATAAAATGGTTTTCTTTTGCTTCACACCAGTGGAAAATACCAACCCCTTTGTATGCACCATAACTCACCTGTAATGGTGGCACGCCCACTGATTCGCTCTCCTCTCTTCTCTATGGCGCCCATGAGCGACATGTGTCCGCCTCCATGAGTGACAAAGCGAATGCCTCCTAAAGCCTGATGGAGCTCCACTTGGACCCTTGACCCCTGACCTCCCAGTCTGCCCAGATCCCTGACCGTCAGAGCATAGCGAGATGTGAACCCATAGTTGGGTTGGCTTCCTGATACAAGAGGAGTAGAGTGCATCTCAAAGTCCAACAGGCAGTAGGTACAGAAAGTCACAATGTCTTCATTTTTGTCTGCTCCTGTGTGGATGTTGCTCATAGTCCGGAGCCCTGCTGGGGTGAAGGTAGCAGCCTGGAGATATCAAAAACAACACATATTCTCTGAGTTTTCTGGGAAAACCTGAACTTATTTAACATATTGAAGACTTAGAGATTTTCTTTTTACTTTAAGGTGAATCTCCAGTAGTGACTCGCCAGCCTTCAGCTGAGAGAAAGACAGGTCATCTTCAATAGGCTGGATCACCTCCTGATCTCCAGCCGGCCAAGTGTACTGTACTGGTATGGTTCGCTTGTAGTTTCTAGGACTGTATGCCAACTCTTTCAACTGGGCTTAAAACACAGAAAGGAGCAGAAACACTTTGAAAGACACTCTAACTTGGGATGCCATTGGCTCTTTGATCATTTAAGTGATGCATTGATGTAGACGGTTGAGTCATTACAGCGCTTGTTTTCAGTCGTCATCTCGAGTTCTCTTCATCCTACTGTCTCTACAGAGATGGAAACAGGTTGTCATACCTTGCAAAGTGTTGATCTGTAGAGCTCTTTTTGCAAGAAGTTTGTCTTTCTCTGCTATTCTCCTTCTGTTCTCCTCCCTCTCTCTTTCCACCCTCTGGTTGATTGTATTTAACTCTCCCTTGGAGAGGAGATGTTCAGAGACAATGATAATCAAAGACAGAGAGGCAAATTTCACCTGATTTCTAGGTAATGTATGTATTAAAACAGTTTATGTACCTGCAGGTCTGTAGTAATTTTGTGCTCCAGAAGCAGCAGGTTTCTGGTTTTCTGTAGCTCGAGCACAGTCTCAGCATGCGATGCCTGGATGTTTACCAGCTCACGGGTTGCATCTTCCACCTTCCCATCAGCCAAGAGGAAACGAAGGCTCTCCCTGCTCTCCTGTTGCATCCTAAAGGCCTATATTGAAAGGGCAACACAATGTTTAAAGCAATAGCCTGGGTCTCTGTTGACAGTGATTCAAAGACGTACACACCTTAATCTGCACAAGAGTTTCACTGAGATCCTCAACACTCATGTCGAACTCCTGGATAACATTGAAACTGTGTCATAATATGTAGAGCAACAGAATAAAACACAGAAATGGTACACATTAATTATTAGTTGCAGATTTCTGACCTTGGTGACTGAATCCAGTCTGTCTTGCAGAGTGGAGACTTGCTCTCTGTACTGGATAACCTCCCGTTCGAGGTGATCTTGCTTGTCTCTCGTTGACAAAGAGAACTCTAAAAGTAAATGTTGTCAAATATGGAGTTATGCTGAGGATTTTGTGTGACCATCAAGGTTTGGGGTTTATTTGGTGAAAATAAATCTAAAAATGATGATGTATCTTTATCTGAGAGTCCTTACCTCCCTCTTGCTCCCTCCGCTCCTCCAGCATCTCCTTCTCATGCTTGAGTTTCTGCTTCTCCAGCTCCAGCCTGCTTCTCTCCTCCCTCTCTGCTTGCAGCAGTTCCTCCAGTCTCTGAATGTCCATGCTGTAGACATTTTCCACCACAGTGTCTCTCTTCTCCTTTTCTCTCTGCCTTTCCTCATGGTCATCGTGGTCGCTCTGGGCAGATAAAGTACTACAAAACAGAGAAGGTCTGACCACCTGAACATAACTACATAGGAGATTTCAACAACTTTAGCAAATTCTTTTGGATTTCAAAATTCTAGTGAGAAACCTCCAGTTTATTAGAGGATACTTTCTTTTCTAAACCTTACCTCTGTAGTAGGGTATCATAGTTTTCTTTAATCAGATCCCTCTCCCCCTCCAAGTCTGATATCCTCTCCTGAAGCTGAAAGACATAAAGTAGTTTCTTTGGTTTTTTTTTTGGAAAATCTGTCTATTTAGATCAAGTCTTGTATTTGAGATTTAATCTTACAAATGAAGATACTGTACCTTGTCCAGGGTCTGTAGAGACAAAGACGTGGTCGTAAGCTGTCCCTCAAGATCCAGCGCTCTCTGCCGTTCCTGCTTCAGCTGCTCGGTCAGCTCCTCCACCTTCTCCAGCAGAGCTCCCTGGCTTTCCCTGAGTGACCTCTGACTCTGAAGCAAACACATGACACAGTCATCATTTCCATGAGCTCAAGCTACACAAGTCAGCAATATTCATTGTGAATTTTCTGACACTTTTACCTCTTCTAGCTGTTTCTCGTATGTCTAGAAAGAAGAACAGCAAAATGCAATTGAAAGCATCTGACAATAAATTCCTGGAATATAACAGAAGAGAGAATATTTGCAGAACAGATGTGTGACGGACGTCTCACCTCCTGCAGGTCGGCGAACTTCTCCTGAGTTACTCTCAAGGCAGCACTTTTGTCTGAAAGCTGCTTTTGTAGACGAATTAGATCCACATTCTCTCTGATAGTTATTCTGACAAAGAGAGAGTTTATTTGATGATGTTTGATCACATTAATCAATTTAGGTTTCTTACTGTTTTCCACTTCCTTAAGATAAATCATAGAGTAGAGTTGTCAATAGAATAAACTCTAGTTAGATGCTTTGGAATGGGTAATAAGGCTTTAAAGGTGCTGTGTGTAACAAAATAAAAGGAGAATGACAATATGTTCATAATGAAAATATGGTAAATACTTAAAAATTGGGTTCCTATTGGTGTCTAATTACTTTAAAAACAATAACATTTATGCTTCTATTCTCTTCTATTGAGCCATTTGTCTTCTTGCAGTGGGTCAACATACATGGCAGCTGCCATACGCTGTCTCTGGACGGACAAACCGCCCTGTGAGCTTTAAAAAGAAACCAAAAGTCGTGCTATGCAGTGCAGTCAGTGCTGCACCCAAGGCCACCAGATTCATTTACACATAAAACACATTTATGTCTCAGAAAAGTTTGGTCACCTATGGCCACCGTACATTCACAACAGTGCTTGGCATTTGAATTAAACTTTGTATTCATCTATGCCACTAGATTCAGGTAATTATGACACTCTGTTCCTTTTTTTTTAATCAAAAAGTATAAAGATAATTAGATGCTGCTTGATTAAAGTGTAATGACAATGAAGCGATACAGATTTACAGATGTGGAAATGTAACATCTTATTGTAACATCAGTCTGCTGGAGCCACCTGTGTCTGTCCGCCTGCTGCTTTCTCAGCTCTCTAACCGTCCCCTGGATCTCCATCTCTCTCTCCCTCAGTGTGTCTCTGAGCGTCTGAGCAGTCAGCTCCAGTTCTGTCATCCTCAGCTGATCCGTCATGCCAGACCTGCTGGATAGGAGAGAGATGACAAGAACAGATAAGACAGACAAAGATGTGTTGTGATTGTATTAATGACAGTGAATAAAGTTTTAGAAATGGCTCTAGATGAAAGATGGATCCAAAGGCTGACATGAACTTTGGGTTTTTTTCTTACAATCTCTCCACCTCTGTCCTGGTATCCTCCAGCGTAAAGCCACATCGGGGCGGTGCTGTCTGAGCTGCCCTCCTGACTCCACCGTCCCCCTCAAGATTTTTACCTACCAACATGAGAAACATGAGATTTTACATGAATTAGCGCCCATGTGGGAGATTTTCTGCACATCTTCCACTCTGTTTTTATTAACCTTTGCTGTACTTGTAGGGCGTACGAGCTCCGAGGTCCAAGATGTGCTGCTTGGCCAGACTGAGTTTGTTCTGTAGCACTACTTTCTGGCTCTCCAGCATTGCCACTCGAGCTTCCAGCTCCTGTATTGTGTCCTCCATGTCTCTGTCTTTCACACCACTGGATCCAGGACGGGGGTGACGAAGACGCATGAGCCTTGTGGACATTCTGGTAAAAAGCAGCCATAGATATGGACATGTCTTCTGAAGAAAAATGATCATCTATCTGCATAAATCTTTTCAAGCAGGACTGAGTGTCCCATCTTCACTTAATAAGATGCAATTGATACGTCTGTAGAGCTTGTGTGTGTGTTTCTGTGTTGGCTTGTGTTACTTGCGCAGCCTGTGCTCCTGTGTTCGTGTGTGTTGTCTGAGCACGCTGTTCTCCTCCTGCAGTCGGAGACACAGATCCTCCAGGTGCTCTCTGGGAAATCGAAACAGCCGCTGAGGGTCTGACATGGACAAAAAGTACAATCATGTCGAGCACAGCCACTTCCAAAGCACTTGACTTTAAATGTACAAGGGGGAGTTCAGAGAAAAAGGTTTTGCCTTTTGTCTTCAAAACATGATGCTTCTTCCAAGACCTGACTTCACGTAGGGTATCTGGGGAAAATAGCGATGATGTCATGTGCAGCACACAATAATAGACTATTATAGTCAAATTTTTATTTATTTTTTTTGGTCTAAGCCATCTCCACTTCCATATTAATGTCTGCTCTGAATTTTAATCCATGCTTAAGATAAACGTAGTCAAACATTTATTTTCAGGTCAAACATGTGACTTTATTATTTGAATATATCATATGGTTTTAGGCATGTTAAGTGATCTGATATATATATACACTTGTACTATTGTAGAATCTTCTAATAAAAACAATGACTCAAAATCACTATTTACCATTTTAAATGTAAAAATTATAGTGAAAGCTTGTGTTTTTTCAGTCCTGCATGTTTTAGCTCCAGCTCCAGTGCACCTGATACCCATTAGTTGAACTGCTTGGGAAGTTCTTTGCAAGACTGATGATGAGACATTGATTTGAGTCAGGTATGTCAAAGCATGGACACGTCTAAGACATGCAGGACAGTGGAGGAGCAGAACTAAGAAACTGTAATAAATCAATCAAATATTTGAATGAATATCAGTATCATAAACAAAAAAAGCAACCTGAAAATAATAACTTAATAAAGTAGTAGAAAATAACATTTATCAAAAGACATTTTCAGGTGAACCAGTTACTTGTGCTCTTTTTTTTTAAGTTAAAAAGTGTGATAATCTAAATATAATTAACTGATTAAAGCCTTGACAGAGTTATCCCTGTGTTTCTACGTGTGACAAAGTCTGATTAAAGTTTAAAAAATTGATTAAATCTATTGCTACTCATTACTGTTTACTATGTCAGCAGGTGCTAAAACATCCAGACAGTGACATGTTTCCGTCAACACCAACCTGGTACAGCTGGCATCAGTCCTCCTCTCATCAGCCCCACATCCCTGACCGGGAGGTCCCCGGCCGTCTCATCCACCACTGGTGACATCACAGCTCTCTACACAGACCCAACCAATCAGACAGCTTCAATTTGTCAAAACGGAAAAAAAAAGTTCAGTCCTGCTTTTTCTCTCTGTAAAAAGAAATGAATAGAGGACCTGTTTTATGAATGTTGAGCCTGTGTCATTATGGTAACTTCTCTTTATGTTGATGAAAATATTTTTTTTAAAAAGACCAGGAGAAGCCATTTTTGATGCAAAGGCAGGAACTTTCTGATCTCAGGTGTGATTTCAGTGTGATTTTGAGCATCACATAAAATCCTTTATGCAAGTAAAATGGATCAACCACCTGCTTCACAACACAAATACCAGTCATTTACACGGTCCTGGCGTATTACTGTGCAGCTGATAAAACAGAAATCTTAGCCAATCAGCCAACAACACTGAAATTCATTTGCCATCAAAAATACTTGACTCACCCTTTTCTGTGGTTCATCCAAATGATCTGGACCTCTGCTAAACAAATGTGCTGTGGTCCTGCTTTAGCCTACAGGCTCACTGCATGTGTGTCTCCGCCCTGTGCCCGGATGGCAGCAGTTTTAATCCCTCACTAGTCGTTCTTCCCTCATTCTTTCCTGACTTTTTTTTTTTTTTTACATAAATCTTGATAGAGTTGCTTCCAAGATTAAATTTGTGGAATCCAGAATCATTAAATATATGTAAAATAGCTCTGTTTATGTGCATGAATGAAGTTCTGCGACACCATGGATGTATTATATATGTGTGTAATGCCTTCTCCCAACATTCAGAGCTCAGTCTGTCCATGTGCTCCATCTGCCTTCAGGCTAATCCTATTTCTGAGTTAATCTGATAAGCAAGTGTCAGGTTGCTTAATCTAAGATATGCTCTGAAGTCAGTCCTGTTTGTATACTGAGGATAGCTATTTTTGGAGGGAGGTAACTTTGTAAAGCAGCCTGTGCAACAAATAGAGGGAGATGAGAGTAAGCATATGTAAAAGATTACAGACGAAGGAGGCAAATTCAGAATCAAGATGATCCATCGGTGAAAGAAATGACTCCAGGATAAAATGACCCACAAGCTATATCACTGGTGCTTGACACAACAAAACAAGTATTAATTGGAGAAAAATACACATTTATTTTATTATATGCTTACAAAATGCACACATTTAAAAAAAATCATTGTATGACTGATAAAAATCTAATACAGTTTTTGTAGTTGACAAAATGAACATAACAGTAAATATAGCGTTTTCATGCAATAGAATAGTAAAAAGAAGATTCGGAACTAACATCATATTGTGATATCGTCTAAATCCCTTTCTCCATACACCTCACTGACAGGGCGGATGATAAGCGGTGATTTATTAGTGCCGCTGTCATTCATATCCGGGTTGAAGAAAGGAAACAAAGCCTCAGTGAACTGGAACTCTGTAAATGAATACATGTGAGTTTTGGCCTCTGCATCATAAAATGACACTGTCCCGTCTTCGTAGTCCAGAAAAACCCCAATAACTCGCGGCCTCTGAGGAAGGCAGAGCAGCTGTGCCTGACCTGCACATGCCCGGTACTCACTGCCACTCCGCAAGCAAACAGTCCAATACCCGTCCTCAGGGCTCAGTGTGACCACACCTTTCCTGCTGACAGACTCTCGAGCTACACCCAAGTCCCACGCTGACTTATCTCCCACATCAACCTCCCAATAGTGCCTCCCAGTGGTGAAACCCTGCATAACAAGAAAGCGTCACGTGAGAGGAATAGAAACACACGTACACTCCTGCAGGAACACATCTATATTTACCCTGACAGCAAGGACACACGGTGCTGTGTCAAAGCGCTCTGGTGTGTCAGGAAGGCTTTGTTCAACTTCTCCATCCTGCACTTGTCTCCCGTCTTCTGACAGAACCAGCCATGGGTTGGCCGTCCTCGGGTCCAGGTGGACATCAGCTGGCAGACAGGAAGTTTACAGTATATGAAGGTTGTTATCTTTCATTCCTGAAATAAAAACATGCTTTATCTGTGATAACTGCTATAAATTCATAACTAATATATCAGATTTGTCTATTTAAGTAACTACGTCTAAAACATAAGCTGGGTTTTGTGCTAAGTTATGTTTAATTTTCTAACAGATTCAATCTGAGACAACATACAGGAAGAGCTATGGCAACCACTGAGCTGTACCTGCATAACGCTGGATCTTTTCATGCTCTGGAAGTCAACAAGACCATATGATTAAAATAAAAAAAAAAAAAAAAGTACATCCTTGTGTTTTATCTTGCATTATTAAATGGGAGTTGTGGTTTTGCCATGGCATGATGAGCTGGTGTTGGGATCTTTCCAGACCTTGAACAGAAAGCTGTTTCAGTTCTGATTGGAGCTGATGTTGAATGTCGGCCACAGCTCTCCTTAGACTTCCCAAACATGTGTCTGAGTGGACGAAGATGTCAGAGCACGCTTTGGCAGGTGGAGGACAACTCAGAGCTGGAAACCTCTGACACAAAACAGACAAAAGCAGACAAACACACCTGAAAATACAAAAAGGGGCCACTTTCCACAAATTACTTTTTCCCCTCAACAAAGTTCATGGATACATTTGCTTTTAGAATGTTTTATCGCTGCACGACTCCCCCTGTATGATGCAGGGCTGAACTTTTGCTGAACAAAACGGGGACCTACATACACACAAAAGCAACTTCCTGTTCGCGGTTCTCTGCAGCGAGAACTGCAAAGGGCTCGACAATGGAGAAACCAAACAACCATTCAACCGTCACATGGTTCAACATGGAGAACCAACTCAGGATCAAAGACACTTGTGAAAACCACAATGGTAAAATCTTGGAAAGATAGGCATGTGGTTTGACAGAGGAGTGAAAGAGACAGTCGATGTCAAAAGAGAGGAGGACTGAGACATAATCTCTACCCCACCTATGGCATCATTTCAGAAGACTGACACTCATTCACACAAGGTCTCAGGTGAAGGTCTGGACAAAAGTCTCTCTAATGAGACCTGAGGTGAGTCTGGACTTAATGATGGTCATAGACTGATGTTGCAAAACATCTTGAAGAAACTCAACCCAGTCCAGTTGACTTGACCTATGCTATGTTGGACGTGTGATCTGGATGAATAGATACCTTTACAGACACCACAACTAGATGTTGCTACGTGTGTTTTCCAGGTTCCTAATGACTCGGCCTTTTGAATATGTTTGACTCAGTCTTACCACAACTCATCACTATGAACTTTATTTTCAGTTTGCATGGCCTGATCTGGCAACCCGTCAGCTTATATGGAGATTTGTTTATCTAACAGAAGGCAACTGACTCTGGGAACTGATAAAAGACCAGATCCAGCAGACCTGAGAGGTCTGATAGGTTCATAACGGAACAGTAGGTCATTGATGCGTGTATTGATCCTAAACCATTCAGGGCCTCATAAACCAGCAGCAGAACTTTAAAGTCTGTTCTCTGATAGACAGGCAGACAGTATAAAGACCTCAGAACTGGACTGATGGGGTCAACTTCAGTGTGACTGCCTTCATGCTTTGTACAATCAGGCAATAAACACATTAGCTGTGTTGACACAGTGTGGGAAAACTGCATTTCAGTATTCTAATCCTACAGACTGGAACGGTCCACCAACATTTTACAACTTCAAGACTTTGTCTCTTAACCCTTTTAAAAATATAATAAAATTAAATAACTGGGCTGTTACTATTTTTTTTTTTATCCTGGTTAAATTTCTTTTTTTAAAATTTTTTTTTTATAGTTTTATTGTAACTATGTTTGGAATTGTGATTGTCTTGTTTGTGTCTTGTGCTTTCTTCACCATGAATCCTTTGAGAACGAAATCAGTGATTAAAGTGGAGCTTTCCTGGTTAAAGCATAAAATAAAATAAAAAAAAACAACAACTTTTCAGTTGTCCATCTTGCTGACCTGCACAACATGGAGATGATCCTCCGTGTGAAAAAGCTGCTGCATCTCACTTCTCCTCCTCTGCAGTTCAGTGATTTCCATCTCCAGCTCGGTGATGAGCCGGTCCGCCCTCTCCTCTGCTGCCGCCTGCTTCCTCTGGATCATCTCCACCAGCTCTGCTCGACTTTTCTCCATGGTCCGGAACAAAGCTGAGAAAACTTCTGTGCTTAACTCAATTTCCCTTTTTGAGTTTTCCTGTTGAATGAAGAAGACAATTCAGCTGACTAACTGGAAGAAAAAAGACTAAAATGAGAAGTAGACAAAGTTGAAGAAGTTTAGTGTTTAAGTTTTCATACAGGACGCACTAGTTAAATCAGTTCCAGGGTTGAATATCAACTCACTTTGTAAAGCTCAACATTGTGTTTGATCTCTTCCACCTTCTGCACTCTCTCCTGGATCATATTCTGAACACGGGCTTCCACCTTCTTCATCTCAGCCTGAATTTCAGAGCAAGAATGACAAAAAAAACCAAAACATTAAGCAATAAATCAGCATTTTAATCTAAATATCCATGTTTCTATTGCAGTTTCTGTAACAGCAGAGGATTTAAGACCTCACCTTCTTCTCTTGGCTCTCTCGTTCCACTGGGACGGTGTCGTGACATCGGTGGTCTGTTTCAGTACACAGAACACACACACACCTCTGGTCACTTCTGCAGAACAACTCCAGCAGCCTCTGGTGCCTTTTACACATCCTGTTCTGCAGCATGGCCACAGGTTCGATCAGCTTGTGAATCTTCAGGGTGGAAACTCTCCGGTGAGGCTCCAGGTGACTCTCGCAGTATGAGGTCAGACACACGAGGCAGGACTTCAGAGCTTTGGTTTGCTTTCCCACACACACATCGCAGCGTATGGGTTTTCCTGCCACTGACATCACACCGTTCTGCCTCCTGGCTCGGATCTGCTCGGACATTTCTTTGGCAAAAGAGTTTTCACAAAGCTCTGGACGTTCTTCAAACTCTGTTTGACATTTGGGACAGCTGATGGAGCGGCTGTCATCCCAGTGAGATGTGATGCAGGCGAAGCAGAAGCTGTGACCGCAGGGGATGGAGACGGGCTCGGAGAAAACATCCTGACAGATGCAGCACTGAAACTGCACTGCTGAAAGAAGAGCGCTGGGGGAGGCCATGAACTGAAGCAAGAACATCAACGTTAACGCAAACAGAAAGGGATTTATTTTAATCTGATTAATCCTCACATTAAGTCAGTTTTATTCACATTAGATAGGCTGGATATTAGCTTCTATCAGGTGACACACACCGTACAGATCACCAGTTCATCACAGTAAGCATCAATGTGAACACATATGAAACATCTTGAAAAAACTCAAATACGCTTGAAAGTAGAGATGTCCAATATTACTGGCTGATATTGACATTAAAATGCAATATTGGAAACTATTGGTATTGGTTTTTAATTTTTTTGATGACGTAACTTTTACACAACATAGTCTTCAGCTCCGTCTCTTCTAACTCAAAAGGACAAAATTGAAGAGATCTAATGCATATTTTTTCTAGATTCTCCAAAACTATTGGTATCACTTGACATCGGCGTTGGAAATTAAAAATTGTACAAGATTGATATATTGAATAATGTAAATAAAACCAATATCGAACATTCCTACTTGAAAGTCAATATGGTCACCTTTAACACAATCTAAGCATCCTCAAGCAATGTTTCTTGTAATTTTTTTTTTTTAAAGTAATTTCAGAATATTTTCTCAGGTTTCTTAAAGACAATTTAAAGCTCTTTGGATATTGGCTTTTTATTTCATCCTCTGTCCAGATGATCTCATCTTGCTTCGACCTTTTAGAGCTCAGGGCTGTGAGGACAATTCATTACTGCATGAAACCTGCTGTCACTGATTTTCAGTCCAGTTCTTGTGTAATTTGACGTACGCCTTTCATCTCTGTTTTTTCTTTAGATTGGCTTCTTGTCAGCTGCCTTTCCATGAAGACCATTTCTGACGATGCTTTAGTTAACAGCAGATGGATCAGTTGAACGGTCAGATGCATTTCTCAAGTCCTGTGACATAACTTTTCTGCCTAGCATCGCTGACAAGATAAAACCTTGTCTACATGTCATGTCTACTAATATGTGTTGTTAAAAAATTTTTGTAGATACAACTAATGAAATGGAAACAAATGTGTCTTTGATAGTAACTAGTTGCCTAAAGATCCAATTTAAAAAGGGGCTGGGTGCTTTTGTTAGGCTTGAATGATTCATAGGTCAACGTCAAGTGGCATAACAAACAAACACACATTCCTCTGAGGATAGTCGAGTACAATAACTTAACTGAAAGTGAATAAAAAAAAAAAAAAGCCAGTGACCAAAGGTTAACTTAGAAAGGCCTTCAGAAAGTCTGCCGACTGCTTTAAGATTACAAATGTGGCTCTCCGGAAGCAACTTATTAAAAGATTGGCGTTTCGAGACATGAGCACAGTGCTGTATAAAAACATTTACCAACAAAATAACAGGTAAAATGAAATAAACCACATTTTTTTTCTTTATTGTGGACATTGTGAGCATGCCTGTTACAGCCAGACACATCTGATCATTAGCTCGAAACGACTCAAAGCAGCTCACTGGCCAAAGTCCAGCTACTCATGATTCATGACTCATTCCCCCTGTTCGGTCAGTGAAACACCAAGTAAAAGTAAAACACCAGCATACTTCCTCTTTTCTTCCCTGAGTAATCTGTCATCTTACAAAAAAATGTAGTATACCACATAAAACAATCCACTCTACACCAGGAATAACAGCTAAAGGCTTTACATATTAGTCCCACTCGACATCTGATACTTTGCAGCACAAAACAAAGCAGACTTATTGACATAATTGCATTTATTCATTCAAAATGCTGAAACATACCCGGCTTTCATCCAATCCTTTTTCCTGAATGTGAAAGATGACCTCTGAGGGAGCAAAGGCAAATAATGGGATTGTGGTTGTGAAGCCAAAGTCCTCCCATTCAGCTGTCACCA
The DNA here is from genome assembly GCF_933228915.1 of Telmatherina bonti. Taxonomy (NCBI): domain Eukaryota; kingdom Metazoa; phylum Chordata; class Actinopteri; order Atheriniformes; family Telmatherinidae; genus Telmatherina; species Telmatherina bonti. The sequence continues at coordinate 26,913,337 of NC_136616.1, read as the reverse complement.
CTCCCTCTGAGACTCATCTTGCATGTTATTTGAAGGTGGGAGGAGTGAAATCTGGTTCAGGTGTAGTGCTGGATTTGTTTGTGTGATATCTCTTTGTACTATATGGGTATATTTGAGTGTAGGGAAACTATTTCAAACAAACAAACCACAAGAAAAAAGTGAAACCAATGCACAGAAGAAAGCTTAACATGGTCATGGTTACCAAGTTGCAGAAGGTAGTTAATCTGACAATGATTTTATTGTTACAGACACGCAAAATTAAAAGACTGATATTGTATAATTATGTAATTAAAAATATTCCCATTATCGATTTCTGTTCACATCAACGAAGCACGTTAGAAAAAAAAAAAAGAAAGTTCCTCTTCAGTCTTCTCATTACTTCACAGACAGGACCTTTACGGAGATCTGTGGCAGAATCCCATGTCGTCTAAAGAACTGCATTTTTAAAGATAGAAGAAAAAGAGCCACACACATGCATAGTTTATACGTTTTTACTGTATTATTATATGTGCATTATATTTATTGTAAGTTAATGCCAACTACTGAAGTGAACTAAAATGAGAGCCTCACCTCTGCCACCACATCTTGGAGCTCCGATTCTGACAGTGCAGTAGATGAGGTTAATTTCATTTGTAATCCAGCAACAAAATCTGTTGACACAAATATACAATATGTTAATGACAAAACATTAAACTGCAGTTATTCAAAGCTTTCTATCAATCAGGTCATGCCTTTAGTTTATTATATTTATATAACATTAGTGATAATGCATATAAAGCACTTTTTATACATAAAGATGCAACTCAAAGTGCTCTACATTAAAAGCCTGAAGAACATGCCCCACATCTTTTCTCATCCTGCCCCATCAAATTTACCATTGTCACATTAATATAAACATAGTTATATAAACATATAAATATAAACATACCCGCGCACACACGCGCAACATACACGCTAACACCCATATACACCCATGTATGTAAAATAATTTCTCACAATGCTGTCCTACACCCCCCCATTCGTCTGAGGAAAACCAGTACACTAGAGACCAGATGTAAAAACTGAAAAAATATAGGATAAAACATATACTAAAATACTATTAAATAAGGTTTTGAATAAGACTAGAAAATACCCTTATAGTTCAAAGCAATAATAATTAAAACAGTGAATCTAAGACTTTCTCTGCAAGAAATGCATTAAAAAAATCATAGTACTATCCAAAACCAGGATGATGTAACATGTTTCAATAAAAGGCACTCTGAATAAAAAAAATAAAGCTTTGTAATGAGTGAAAAATAAATGAACTTACTGGGCCCTTTTATTGTAGTTCAGACAGTTTTTTTTTGGCAGGATGGTGTTTGTTGACAAGAAAAGAAGACAGTGTTAAGACTGAATTTTGTTTTGTTTCATAACCCACCAATACTAAGTGACATTTCAACAGGAAATGACTGAAAGTAGCACAAGGAACAAGGAAATGCTGATGCTATCTCACATTTAAATAAGTAAGCTGCAAAAATTAAAATAGTAAGTACTGATGATGTTTAACTGATAAGTATGTAAGAAAAGCGGCTGTGTAGACATCTTACCAGTAGATGCAGTGATGTTGACTCCACTGCTTCTGATGTTCGCAATCACAGAGAAGAGAGTGAATGTGTATTCAGTTTTGGCAGTGAGAGACGAGACAGTGTGAGTTACTGGTCCAGCTCCATCTGGTGCGCTGATGTTTGTCTCGGTACCATTAAACCGGAGAACAAAGTCAACATTGCTGCTGACTTTGCTCCACTGCAGAGTGATACTGGTCTCATTTTGTCCTGCTGGTCTGAAGTCCTGAGGATTTGAAGGCACTGAGACAGAAAAGGAGCAGTGAGATGATGTTATAATCACTTGCAGGATTACTTTATTGTTCAAAGAAAATTTAAATCAACTTACCAGTAACAGCAACAACATGAACTCCACTGCTGTAGATACCCATGAAATATGAGTAGAGACTGAATGTGTATGTAGAGCCAGGTGTGAAACCTGAGACAGTATGAGTCACTGATCTATTTCCACCTGGTGGTGAAAAATATCCATACCAATACCCATACCCATACCAATATGGATATAGGTAAAAACTAACATTGTCATTTATTCCATTCCATGCCACAGTGACACTGGTCTCATTTTGTTTCAACACTCTGAAGTTTTTTGCATTCTGAGGAGCTGAAATAAAAAAGACAAAAGTAAATTACTTTAATTCAGGCTCAGTCATTTATGCCATCTGTTAATATTGGTCGGGTTTTTATTTTGATCCCAGGACTAAACTTTACTCAGACATCTGTCATGATTCAAATCAAGTACACTGTCTCTGCCTTGACTTGTTGCTATACTGTATTTCATTATTACATTATTCACTGCTTCAGTTTAAAAATGGAAACCTCTTCCTTTCATACACATTATTTCGGTGTCAGTCCCTACAGATGTGGACGGCTCATAGCATAACACTTCCAGACACACACAGGAATCAAAGTAGTTTGGATTTACAGTACAACTGTCACTTGCAGAAAGAGCACTAAAATAAGTCACTTGTTTAAATCTCATGATGTTTTGTCATCATCATTATAGCACGTCCATACTAAACTGGAGTGAAATGTCTTACCAGTAGATGCAGTGATGCTGACTCCGCTGCTTCTGATCTTCTCAAACACAGAGAAGAGAGTGAATGTGTATGTGGATGTAGCTGTTAGAGATGAGACTGTGTAGGTTACTGGTCCGTTTCCAGCTGGTGCACTGATGTTTGTCTCGGTACCATTAAACTGGAGAACAAAGCTAACATTGCTGCTGACTTTGCTCCACTGCAGAGTGATACTGGTCTCACTTTGTCCTGACACTGCGAGGCTGTTTGTGTTTTGAGGAGCTGAGACAGAAAAAGGAGCAGACATGTGATGCAACAACCACAGTATGAGAAAATGACATTTGTTATATTTAGTTAATCGTATCAATAAACAACTTCCAGAGTAGATGGAAAGTAAAACATGTACTTATGGAGAGATGTTGGTGTAGATTTTCAGTCATCCAGGTTGTATAATCATAGAAACTTAAAGACAACTACACTTCAATTTCTTGGGTGTTTCAAGAATCAAGAAGAAGAAATCCAATTCCATTACTGAATTCTTAGAGTAATTGTAGAAGGTACAAATTTGCCAAAACATCTGCAAATGTCGTTCTGTTGACAATCAGTGACTACACCCATCTGACCATAAGCTAGTTGCTCCAGTTACAATCTAAAAGCGCCATGTTCTCGTTTTAATCCACTTGTTGCGTTAAAGCAAGAAGTCTTGTTGAAGCTGACTGGTTGGTGAATGTTACTACTTGATAGAAAAGCTTTTGCATGTAGTACCACTGTGTCAGACTCACACTAGAATCTAAAGCTTGCTTTCCATCAGAAATACAATGAAAAGAGTTTAACCTGGTTTAACACATTAATGAGGTTAAATATGTTACCAGGCACTGCAGTGATGCTGACTCCACTGCTTCTGATGTTCTCAAACACAGAGAAGAGAGTGAATGTGTACGTAGCTCCAGCAGTGAGCGACGACTCTGTGTGGTTTACTGGTCCAACTGGTGCATTGATGTTAATCTCTGAACCATTGACCTGGAGAACAAAGGTGACGTTGTTGTTGTCTTTACTCCACTGCAGAGTGACACTGGTCTCATCTTTTCCTGATAATCTGAAGTTTGCAGCATTTTGAGGAGCTGAGGCAGAAAAGAGAGCAGGGTTAAGTGACAAAAATTCAAGTTTAGGAGCCAAAATGAAAAGCCAGAAAACCAGAAGGAACATATTTATGACAGAGACCCTGTGTTGAAGAGTTAACACGTGTTACGTTTAAAACAGGGAAAAAAAAGATCAAACTGAAACACAAAACTGCTAAAGCAGCTTGTAGACATGGATGTTTGTCTTCTCACACAGTGTAAAACTCCCAACAGTGTAAACTTGTTAAAGTCGACGTCTCAATATGACAATAATGGCACAAACTGACCTCAGACTTTGATATAAAAAAAGATTTTCTGTAGAAAGCAAAAGTAAACCTTTTGATTAAATCTGTATTTCTGTCACAGCTGGAGTACATGTGTGACTTAAAGCCTCCATCATTTCAGATGATTAACACACAAACATCACAAGTCACCAGAGATGTCGCATGAATAAAGTGAAAGATCTTACCAGTGACAGCTGTAAGTTGTAGTCCACTGCTTCTGATGTTCTCAAACACAGAGAAGAGAGTGAATGTGTATTTAGTCCCAGCAGTGAGAGACGAGACAGTGTGAGTTACTGGTCCATCTCCATCTGGTGCACTGATGTTTGTCTCGGTACCATTAAACTGGAGAACAAAGCTAACATTGCTGCTGACTTTGCTCCACTGCAGAGTGATACTGGTCTCACTTTGTCCTGACACTGCGAGGATGTTTGTGTTTTGAGGAGCTGAGACAGAAAAAGGAGCAGACATGTGATGCAACAACCACAGTATGAGAAAATGACATGTTATATTTAGTTAATCGTATCAATAAACAACTTCCAGAGTAGATGGAAAGTAAAACATGTACTTATGGAGAGATGTTGGTGTAGATTCTCAGTCATCCAGGTTGTGTAATTATAGAAACTAAAATAAAGACAACTACACTTCAATTTCTTGGGTGTTTCAGGAATCAAGAAGAAGAAATCCAATACCATTACTGAATTCTTACAGTAATTGTAGAAGGTACAAATTTGCTAAACATCTGCAAATGTCGTTCTGTTGACAATCAGTGACTTCACCCATCTGACCATAAGCTAGTTGCTCCAGTTACAATCTAAAAGCGCCATGTTCTCGTTTTAATCCACTTGTTGCGTTAAAGCAACAAGTCTTGTTGAAGCTGACTGGTTGGTGAATGTTACTACTTGATAGAAAAGCTTTTGCATGTAGTACCACTGTGTCAGACTCACACTTGAATCTAAAGCTTGCTTTCCATCAGAAATACAATGAAAAGAGTTTAACCTGGTTTAACACATTAATGAAGTGAAATATGTTACCAGGCACTGCAGTAATGCTGACTCCACTGCTTCTGATGTTCTCAAACACACTGTAGTTTTTACCATGAAAAGTCCTTTATAAATAAAATTGGATTTCATTTGATCAGGAAATAAGATTTTTTCAACTTTCAAAAATGAAATGTGTTCTCAGCACTCTCATAAGGCTTGAGTGATAGAAGTTTTTTTTAAAATAAAAAGTTACACTTTTACTTTTAGTTAAAAATGTTAGACTAAAATTAAATAATATCTATGAAATAATAAATATGTTTCTAGTGATGTAACCGATCCTTGACATAATTCACATCTTTTCAAATCTTGCTGCATTGTAATCGTTGCAGCACAATGCAGCTTTTAGGCGAGTATGTTGTTGATGCAAGTCTTAAAAACGACAGTAGATGGCACAGTAATGCTTTTGGAAAAAGAAAGTCAAAGTTCACTTTAACTGAATTGTATATCCACGATAATGTAGGAAATGGTATTCCTTCTCATGTTGAAACATTTATGACTAAAAGTATTTCTTTGAAGCCTCAAAACCCCAAAGGTATCAACAACTGTCCCATAGATTCCAGGACAAAGATGGGATTTATAGTATATAGATTTATAGTATATATAATATAACTGGAAGAGACTGTTTTAAACTCAGTTTAACTCACATGAGCCTGAAATAGCAAAGGTTTGACAAATGTTTCTGGTGAGCTCAACATCCACACTGCAACCACTTTAAAGCTCTTCACAGCTGATTGACTTTTAGCAAGGAATAGCATCTGCATCTCTTTTGTAATAACACCCCAAGACACAGACAAAAACACAGACACACAAGGGACAGTATCCATCTAAATACATTGTCCATAGATCTTACCAGTGGCTGCAGTGATGCTGATATGGGGTATTTTTGGGCCAACCAATCTGGGATGTTATATTTTTTAATCTTACCTTTCAAACCCCTATTCAATTTCCAGAGTATATTATGATTCTTTAACCAAGTTTTAACCATGAAAATCTAAATTTGACTCAGTCTATTAATTCCCCAAGATGTGTTGAAGTGTCTTTTAAACAACTTTAATGAAGAACATATTTAGTCTGTAAAGTAGATACATTACTTGGTCTGTAACAGATGAATGAAAAATTCTGGCCACAGGCTTCATCTGACCATTTTCCAGAGTTATTAAATCCTGCTGTGACACACTGTTGTAAGCCACTGTTTGGTTGACCATCGGCCCAGTGTTCAAACACAAAGCTGCTGCCGTCAGACCACACTTTTCGCCGGTACAAACCGATCCACACAAAAGCTCCATCTGTTAGGTTGCTGATGATGTCCTGTTCAGTTTGGTTTCGTATGCTGTGAAGGAAAGAGCAGGACATTAACATCAGAATTAACTGAGGAGTAACACAACAGTTTGTCAAAGGTCTGCAGCGTTTATTAATTTCAAATTCATTTGATTGATTGTTAAAAGATGAAATCACAAATCACTTTCAATATTCTATCAATCTGTATAAAATGGCCTCTAAAAAGTAAAGATATCCTGATAATGTTGCAGTTCGAGGTGTTTGATTTTGACTTTTTTTATATTGATTTCTAGTAAACCAATTTTATCCATTTCTTAAGTTCCAATACCAATATACACCTATACCAATATTTTTTGAGTGAGTTGTGCCAATCAAGCAAAATTATCTTGAAAAATATACATGACATCTATTTAATTTAGTCATTTCAAACAATTTGAATCTTAGGTGAAGAGTTTTATATATGATATGTGCATGTTGTGTTGAAGTTATCTAAAAAAAATACCGATAATTTTCTGATTTGGTTTTGTAGTGTCAATATTGGCCAATAATATCAGTCTGCTGATAATATCGGTCTGTTGATAATATTGGAAATTTCTAGATGCAGGATTGATTTCCACAAAACACTAATTTAGTAAGCCATGATTAGTTCATATTTGCAATAAGAAGTCTGATTTAATAAAAAAAAAAAAAAAAAAAAAAAAGAGGAGCTGTTATATGACTTTCAGGGAAAAAGTGTTTGTGCTTAAAGAAAGAAATTAAAAATTTTGGTCTGAAGAAAAAGGAATAACAACCACTGCAAAATATACAACTGTCTACTTTTATTCCTTATTACCCTATTTCATTAATCTGATCAGTTGGTGAAAATACCCCAATGCTTATTGTGTTAATTCATGTTCTAAATCTTTACACATGAAAGAGATATTTAGACAAAAAGTTAGTTATGTGGCTTCACAAAAAAGAAGACATACTTCATATCAGAAATGCATCTGAGTATTCATTTGTGTTAACTGTACCTGACCAGATCAACATAATTCTCCCTGCAGAATTGTTGAGCCGCAGGCCAATTTAAGGACAAGCTTTGATTGAAAACAAGGGATAGTGTGCCGTTCACTGTGCCTGTAAAAATATGGATGGAAAGAGAATCTGTCAAACAGACTAAAAAAAAAAAAAGCCAATATCATATCTGCATAAAAAACACAGATTTATCTGGAAATGCGACATAAAAGAGAAATATTAAAAATCATTACTGTCATAATAATATTAACACTAAAATTTATTAGTGTAACTGATCATTTGTATGCTGTAGAAACTCACCATTATAGCACACAAAACGATGCTCACTATTGCAGTAATAGTCGTCCCAATTGCCATTAGTTATAAGCCTCACACAATACTGTTGTCCATCAAGATTGTTGGGCTGGCCAGATGCCCAGTTCCTAAATGTCGTCTCTCCGTCGCCATAGAAGCTGCTGTCATTTAGGGACCATCTCCAGCTGTTTTCCAAGTCGTCATGGAGACCTATCCAAGCTTTGTCTGGAAGGTTTTTAGTTTTTTTTTTAAGTAAAAGAGTTGCAGTGCAAGATTTTTCTCTGTCACAATTCATATAATAATTGTTGGTTTTCTGTGTTTGTGAGTTTATTAAAAGATGTGGATGTCCCCTGGTGGAAATATACAAACTGTTTGTTCACCACTCAGAACTCACCTGTAAAGTTTGATGTGGTGCTAAGAGAAGCATTGACATCAGCTATGTTTTCTATGGTTGCCAGATCAGTGAAGTCACGTCTGCAGACACTCTGAGCACTTGTCCAGTTCAGCTTTGTGCTCACAAAGTAGTACTGACGACTCTGGGCGAAGGCAACACTGAGCAGAGCTCCTAAAACAAAGCATATGCAGGTTTTTGTTACAGTTTTTGTTCTCCAGCTCTGTGTTTTCGCTGCCGTCTATAATTCCTCAGATACAGCAGTTAAAGACTGATTTAGATTATTCAGCAGCTAAATGTCAACATCAAATGTATTTATATAGAAACAGTTCAGCAGCTAAATGTCAACATCAAATGTATTTATATAGAAACAGTTCAGCAGCTAAATGTCAACATCAGATTTATTTATGGAAAACAGTTGAGTGAAGTGCCTCGCAAATTACACCAGCAGTCATAAAACAGCAAATAAATTAAAGCAATAACTAATAGACACTCAGAAAAATGTTGGTTTTCTTTTATCAGTTGAAGACCAAAGAAAATACATACTTTTTTTTTAATGAAATACATGAATGATTTTATGTGGAAGTAGAGTATCCTACAGTCTGGGAGCTGCCACATTGAGTGCTCCATCATTTCTCTCTTTTAACTTTTAAATGTAAAATGTTGTCTAAGTTAGATTTCCTCTTTTCTGTGACAGCTTCAGGAAACTACATATAAATGTGTATATATATATACATATATATATATATATATATATATATATATATATACATATATATATATATATATATATATATATATATATATATATATATATATATATATACATATATATATATATATATATACATATATGTATATATATGTATATATATATATATATATATATATATATATGTATATATATATACACATTTATATGTAGTTTCCTGAAGCTGTCACAGAAAAGAGGAAATCTAACAAAGTTCTAGTAATGAAACAAAAGGCACTCACCTGCGAGCACAAAGATGGTCAGCTTACAATCCATGACTTGAACCTTTGAAAACAAAAACCCCAACAAAATACACAAAACAAAACATGTATACTATTAATTAATTTTAAGATTTACAAATAACTTTAAACAAATTCCCAACACAAAATGATCTTAAATGCATAAAAAGTGGATACCTTTCTTTTTAAAACTTCTGTCTCACTGAAAACACAGCTCTCCCATCTCTCTTCAGTCCCAGTAATGTGTGCTGGAGAGAACTTATGGCACTCACGCACTGGTTTGAAGTGCCAATGTGCTAACAGAAACATTTTTATCAAACTATTGTAGAAGCGGAGGAACCAGGAAATGAGGGACAACATGACAATTATCTGTCTTAGGTATTCCCCATTCTGCTTTCATGGGCAGGTATGAGGATATGGTTATTTAAAAACATCTACTGTCTCACACAACAGGTATGATGTAGCTTTCTGCACCTTACTGGTTCTGCATACTATCGGGCAGTCATGTTATTTCATCCAATAATCTTTAAGCATTGGGTGAAAAACCCTCATATATTCTATAAAGATCATTAAAACATAAGTAAATAGATGTATCTAGACTATGTCAATGCACAAAGGGGTAAAGAATGTTGCAACATGAGTATTAAAAACATGCACAACATTTGCCTTTATAAAGTGTAGTGTAAGGTGTTTTTTTTGTGTAGCAATGAAACATATAAGATAGGGTGCAGAGTTCTCCACCGGCCATCGGGTGTCACTAGAGGCTAGGGAAACAAGACATGGTTAAGCTAGCAGATGAAGTAGCCACTTTTACACCGTGTTCATGTCAAGACAGAGGTGGTAACCTGTCCGGCTTATTTCCTGTAAGTCTGTTTATGTTTCACTACTGCTGCTAAGCTGATTTAAGTTTCTACGTTATGTATTAGGCATTTCTATGGTGAAATTGCATTAGTTTACGTTCATACTGTTGTAATGTTACAGGGCTTCCTCATTGTTGTCATTAAAGTGGTCTGACATCGAGGAGTGTGTTTCTTCATAGGGTTGCAGAGCATTTTTGTATGTTTTTCTCAACTGTTTTGTTTAGTTATGATCATCAGTTCATTCCGGGCACATGGTGGATGACCAGTTGACCTTTAAGGTCCATGTTGCCTTGGTTGCCCGTACCTGCCGATATGCTCTCTACAACATCAAGAGAATTAGACCGTACATGACAGAACACACGACTCAGCTTCTGGTTCAGGCTCTGGTCATCTCATGCATCGATTACTGCAATTCCCTACTGTCAGGTCTGCCTGCGTGTCCTGTTAAACCTCTGCAGATGATCCAGAATACTGCAGCGTGTCTGGTTTTCAACCAACCCAAACGAGCTCATGTCACTCCGCTGCTAATCGCTCTTCACTGGCTTCTGGTCGCAGCACGCATCAAATTCAAAGGTTTGCTTATAGCTTACAAAACAATAACTCAAACAGCTCCCGTCTACCTTCAATCCCTAATCCAGGCCTACACTCCCTCTCGACAGCTACGTTCCACCAGTCAAAGACGCCTCATGTTACCACCACAACGTGGGACTTAATCACTAGCTAGACTCTTTTCCTCTGTTGTGCCATGATGGTGGAATGATCTCTCAAACTCTGTCCGCTCTGCAGAGTCCCTGACTAATTTTAAGAGCAAGCTGAAGACTCAGCTCTTCAAGGAGCACTTTAACACTTAGTATAGCTATTTATTGGAAAGTTGGAGAACTTAGCCCAGTTCCTTGCAACAAACTTTATATTAATTCTTTGTGTTGTAACATAGGTGATATTATGTGGTGGGAAGGGAGTAAACAAGAAAAAAACAAAAACAAACAAACAAAAAAGCCTGTAGCACTTCATGCAAGGATCTGCATCCAACTGGACAGTCCACTAGCACCTTCCTACGATGTCCTCTATTGTTTGATTTTGTGCTTGTGTTGTTCTCACTCATATGTAAGTCACTTTGGATAAAAGCGTCTGCTAAATGACTGTAGATTAGAATAGAATAGAATCATCAGCTTGTGGCATGAACATTTGCAAGATATAGGCCTACATATTAACATATCTTGCAAAATTCAGAAAAAACTGTCAACAAATTTGGGTTTAAACGGAGGCATGGTACTGATTTATGTATCTTTGCACTAAAAGAAATTTTAGACAAATATATCTGACAAAATAGGTGGTTGCCTTTTCCTGACTTCTGTCTGGCACTGTGTGTGCGGTGAGGTTACATACTTGGGCCATGTTAATGCAAATGTCTGATGATGAAGATTTTTAAGGGCAGCAGTGGAAGATGTATGCTCAGGCAAATGTGCTATGTTGTAAGTTTAGCATGTCTTCTGTATCAGTGAATACCTCACTTTTTAAAGCCTATTTTACACCTTTTTATACTGCAAATCTGTGAGACTGCTGAAGAGCAGTCTTATACAACCAAGTGCTGTCTTATACAACCTGATCCATATGTATATATATATATATATATATATATATATATATATATATATATATACAATATATGTATATATATCCCCTTTCCTCACTTAGCTTTTTATTGTTACATTGTTGTTTTGTTTAGCAACCTTAGCAGGAAATAGGCCAAATGAGATTTGCATTCCTCTATGGTCAGAGAGTTTGATTTTTATCACTTCATCATCTGTCTGTTGTCAGTTCGTGTCTGTGTGGTACCTGTGTGGTTTGTTGAGTTGCCATTGGAATTTGTAGGAGGAAATAAACAGCACATTAAATAGACCTCGAATAGGATGGTGTTTTTGTCAATGCTTTTGTTTCCAATCACTGTGTTCTTCCACTTTTAACTTGGGGTGAGAAACAGAAATTATGTAGATTGATTCTGAATGATTAATTTAAAAATGACCCTTTTGTTCAACTAAATATCTTTTTGAGCAGACAATAGAAATAAATGATTTTTAAACAGACATACCTGCCAGAAACATAATAATATCTGTTATTTTAAATGTAAGAAAGCCAACAGTCTAATGACTTATATTAGTAACAGATTATTGTCGTGGTACAGGAAAAAAAAATCCTTTGAAGATGCTACAACTGCTGCAAATGTAATGACATAAGACTGCAGTTCTCAAGTTAAAAAAAAACACAAAAAAAATCTCATCAGTTTTTAAGAAGTTTACCCATAAAAAGTATGATTATATCATTCACAAGTTATTACTTTATTGGTCTAGATAGGAAAAGTTATTTCTGTGACAAATGAGCAAGAACTTTTGTGAAATTCTACTTAAATTTGCTTATGGAAATTGCAAATAAATTCTATTATGCAGGTTACATGAAGTGTCTAACATTTAGGAAGTATGGCAGGGTCTCTAATCACCTGGACTTTACTATGAGTTGACCAAAATGGTATGCAGCCAATTTCTGCTTTTCTTTTTTTTTTTCTTTTTTTTTTTTTACATAAATCACTTTGTAGTGAATCGTCAATGCAATAAATTATTTGACACTTTATTTTATTTAGGCTTTTTTCTTCATGAGCAGAGATTGTTTTTACCGTGTCCATACATGCCTCAAACTGTGCTGCTTCTGGGATTTACCCCGGCTAACCCACATTCCTGTCACCGGAGCGTGTTAAGTGGCAAAGTCATTTGTTTCTATTTGAACTTGTGCTACCCACATACGTTCTGCGTGTGTGTATGTGTGTATGTGTGTGTGTGTGTGTGTGTTTACAAATTCAAATTATGAAAATTAATTTATTCTTTTGAACGAATCTTGCTAACATGAGTCACAAATACACCGTTATATCAGTAGTGAAAGAGGAGAAAATGACACTGACAATTCACCATACCTATGAAGGCATTGTCATGTTTTTCAGGTTATTGGTGATCATAAATGTTGACAGATTTGTCTGTAAATGGGCCTGGACCGACACAAGGTGAAGGGGGATAGTCTGTGTAGAAAATTGGCTCCAAGTTTATGTTTTGCAAGCCTTGTAGGTGCATTTTTTGTGCCCAATGCGAATGTGTTACAAAAACTTGCTCAGTAATAGTAGAGGCTCCTTGAAATATTCAGAATGTTTCATGAAAAATATTTTCCTTTTTTTCTTCTCTTATTTAATGGACACTGAATATTTTATTTAAAAAAAAAGTGATATCATTTCAGAGTAGTGAAATACAAGCATTTTACATTAAAAACTATAAAAAAAAACAAAGGATTCAGTGATGCCAAGGTGGAATGTCAGTCAAGGAAAAATCCAAAATGATAATTATTTAATTATTAACATAAAAGACCAATTTCTACATGTGGAGCCAATCTGCCCAGTATGATGTATTGTACTGGAAAGTGTGTTGAAAGCAACACGTTAATGTATCAGCTGTGATCAGTGCACTCACTCCAGCTGTCATGTCTCATGACATTTTTGAAGATGAGAGAAAACAACACGGAAGTGTGCCCCTGAAACAAATAATTTTTTTAGTTTAAAACAAAATTTGGTTGCAACTGAGATCTTTGTATCCTAACTTAACCCTGCAACCATTTGGCTCAGTATGTTCTGTATTTTCTACCATTGTATCAACAGACAATGACTAATGGAGACGCCTTAAAGTCGCACTATGGAACTTTGGCACCTCTTCATGGAGGCCAATTCTTGCATCCTGTTACTTCTCTGAGCTCTCCAGGCAGTAAAGAGTCACTTTCTCTTCTTTCATCACTCTTTGGAAAAATGTCCTCTAGCCTCTCTTTGATTGGTCAGCCATGATGCATGTTCGAAAATGTCCTTGTGTTGTTAATTATTCCGATGGCTCATTCTGATGTGCATATCTGGACTCAAAAACTACAATTAAATGTTCTAAAAATCATCTAATACCCATCTAACCCAAGTAGTTTCTTAAATTACAAAGATGTATTACAGACATCAAGACCTGGATGACTGAATTTTCTCCTTTCAGACTCCAGCTATGTAATTAATCTCGATGGCATTAATCTGGCCTCCAGTACCACTGTGAGAAATCTTGGAGTCATTATAGACCAGGACTTGTCTTTTAGCTCAAATTTAAAACAGGTTTCTTGAACCGCCTTCTTCCATCTGTGTAATATTGCAAAAATGAAGGGCATCTTGTCTCAGAAAGATGCAGAAAAATGAGTCCATGCCTCTGTTACTTCCAGACTGGATTACTGCAATTCCTTATTTATGGGTTGTCCCAAATATGCCCTGAAAAGTCTCCAGCTGATCCAAAATGCTGCAGCGAGGGTTCTGATGAGAGATCATATTTCACCAGTTTAGCCTCTCTACACTGGCTCCCTGTTAAATCCAGGATAAACTTTAAACTACTTCTCCTCACATATAAAGTTCTCTATGACAAAGCTCCATTGTACATAAACGATCTTTCATATATTCCAAATGAAATCAGACTGCGGGTTTACTGGTGGTTCCCAGAGTCTCGAAGAGTACTATGGGAGGAAGAGCCTTTCGCTATCAGGCTCCTCTCTTATCAGCTCCCACTGTGGGTTTGTGACGGGGTCAAAAGCATGGTTTTTAAATGTAATTGTTTTATTGCATGTGTTTTTAACTTATTGCTGTGCCACTACTAACCTCCCTGGAGGCCAGTCAAAGTAAACACTAATTGTTAAGTGGGAGCACCTGCGAGTGTCTGGAGCAGACGAGTTAGGTGAGAGGAAGAGAGCAGGACAAGAAAGGAAGGGAACAGTGCTCTTGAAAAGATGGAAGAAGAAGACGACAACGACGACGAGGAGGAGCAAGGGACTGAGGGGCCAGTGACGACAGGTCCCACCGCGGCTTGGCAGTGGAAAAGCAGGAGCCTGAAGTGCAGCAGCCAGTCTAGACCCTGTGGTTCAGCTACTCAGTCCTGGGCCTTTGGATATTTCTGGCCCAGAACCAAGTGTGAGTACAATGGCTTAGTTTAGGGTCCAGAAGGAGAGGCTGGCTGCAGGGCCAGGCAGGAGGGTTCCCCTCTTAAGATTGTGTCCTGCCGTGTATGCTCCTCTCTGCAGGTCCTGGGATGTGATGCCGCAGAATGGAAGGCTGCAAGACTGGATCTGTCGCTGCAGAGAAGAGGACCACCCCAAGCTGCACAGTGGCCATTTTGAAGGACTGGGATGGAGGATGGGGTTTTAATATTTTAACCTTTTAATCTTTTTTTAAAATTTTTTTTAAAAATATGTATCTTTGTTTAAATAAACGTTTTTTTCATTTCTTTTTTTTTTTTTTTAATGAAAGCTCAAGCTCAATGTGGTTGACTCTGCTCCCCCTGATTTTTAAAAAGAACCAAGGTGGCTGGGAAGACTTTTTTTTTTTTTTTTTTACCTGTGTTTATTTTCTTTATTTTTATGATTTAACATGCACTGGCCACCATGACAGGTTTGGGAGGCTGACTTCCTCCACACCTTTAAGATCAAGCTGAAAACCTTCCTTTTCCACGATTCCTATAGTTAGGATATGAGCATCTCCTGAGTTGGAGTCTGCATGTATGGGACCCAACTGTCCAGGTTATGCTTATTGCTCTTATAGTTATGGGTAGTCTAGCCAACCACTACTTATGTAGCAATGGGGATGTTACCTGATGCACTGAGAAGTATGTATTAATGTATAAATACATGCCAATATTGCCGTCTCTAACTTATTTGTCCTGCTTTCCGCAGGTCTTTCTGAATAAGTGCAGTTGTCCATATTATTCTATCTTTCCTGTCGTCTCCACCCCAACCAGTCGAGGCAGATGGCTGCCCTCCCTGAGCTGGGTTCTGCCGGAGGTTTTCTTCCAGATAAAAAGGAGTTTTTTCCTTCCCACTGTCGCCTCGTGCATGCTCAGGATGGGGGATTGGATTGCAGTCATGATTCGATGCAATCAGTTGGTTTCTATTATCGGCTATGTATGAAATGGCTTGAAATTATGTGTATGTAAAGTGCCCTGTGACAACATTGTTGTGAAGTGGCGCGATACAAATAAAGCTGAATTGAAAAAATTTAATCTACCAATTCAGTTTGAATGGCTATGCACGTAAAAGAATATATTTTGACTGGAAGTTTTGATGTATATAAATAATTTAGAAATGAAATTGTTTGAATGTTTCTGTATCAAAGGTGAAAATGCTTTCATTAGTAAGTGTTGCATTTTTTAGACTCAAATCAAAAGTACAACATTGTCTTCTTGCATCAAATAACAATACAGGGGTGTCAAGCTCAAATATAGAGTGGGCCAACATTTAAAATTGGACAAACTCACAGCCAAAATTCTTCTAGATATGACAGTGAACCTTATAGATGGGTGGCAAAACCACATGTACATTCAGCTACTGTGTTTCTGCAAAGGCTTTGAAAAGGCTTGTTGTTTGTCTGGACACATGAGCTCACAAACTTCCATCATGCACTTCACAAACACACCTCATTGAAGGGTTGTGCTTATTTTGCTATCTCTGCTGCAGTAGCTTGAAGATGCAATGACAACTGTCTGCAGAGGAGACGTGCCTGTCCTGAGTGATGCTCAAACCCACCGCTGGAGCGTTCTGGGGTTTGCCCCCCAGGCAATCTATGTTCTAATACCTTCCAAAATGTTCAGATGGACGGATAGACAGACAGAAAAAAAAAAAAAGAACTAGATTTATTGATTTTGTCACAACATTGAAGAAAAAAATATAAAACAGATATTAAATTGTAATATATAAAAGACAAACATTCACAAATTATGGTACAAAAACCATCAGATATAAACATTCACAGTTAAGAAATATATTAAGGTGCTATCAGTAACAGGTATCTGCTGAAAAAGAAAGCATGCATAAAAATGTAAAACAGAGAAGTTTATGTTTGAGCAGGGAATGTTTTATAGGTAATTACTCATGCAGCCTCTAAAACAACCTTAGTAAGCTGTTTAAAAAAAACAGACTTGCTGGTTAGAGGAACTGTTAACTCAGAGCAACTAGTACTTGAACTACACTGATTTCAATACAATCTACTTCTATCAGCAGTGATTTGATGTTAACTAGGGAGAGTGCATCCCCCTCTGCATACACATTAATCTGTACTACATTAAGATGGCAATAAAGTAAAATCTTTAACTTAACAAAGTTAGGATAGATTTCAGCTGTATTTATGTTTTTTAGCTAAAACAACTTGTGAGTCATGATCAGCTGAAAAAAACTTGAAAATAATGAAAGCAAACTTATCTTTACAATGTATATTATTCACAAGTAAATGTGAATAATAGCCTCAAGTTTTTTCAACTTTTTATAAATTTGCCCTACACCAGGAAAAGGAATCATTCATGCTCACACTCACTTCTAAGGGGAATGTACAGCAACTAATCAATCTTACTGCTTGAACCCTGACTGACTCGTAGGTATGGGTTCTCCTTACAGATGCTGGAAACCCAGACTCTCTGAAAGACGTGAAAGATATATTTGAAGGAGTTCAGGACATGTTGAAAACCCTGTTTTCACAGTGTAAATAGCATACAACATAAATCAGGGAACAGTACATTGCAATAAATGTTGCATTTATTAGCCACCTTGAATACATGCATTTAAAATGAAAATTTCTACCTGTGAAGATTTCATGGTTCGGCAGTGCGAACCTTCAGAGGAAACATCTGTTTTGACATAGCAAGTTGTTTAAGAAACTAGATTTAAAGAAAGAATAAGAAAGAAACACAAGAGATAATAGAGAAAGTTAGTGAACAAAATAGTAGCATATTATTTAAAGTAATATTAAATGTAAGAGAAGACTGTCTCACCTCCACCAACTCATGTTCTAAGTTTAATTTTGACAGCTCAGGAGATGATCGTAGTTTCATTTTAATTCCCAGGAAATAACCTGTTTGCAACACAAGTAAAACATGTATAAGTTAAAAAAAATGATATGACAATGTAGAAAGTTTAAGAGTAAAACAGTTTTTATGCAACAAATAAAATTTAAGAAAATAATTTGCACTTAAATTATAATTATAAACTTTGCAAAATCAAACAAAGAATGAGCAATATTCTCTTTGAAAAAACTTGAAAATGACATTTTTGAACAATGACATTCAAGAACAACCACATACACATTAATAAAAATAAGAGCAAATACTCACTTGGTCCTTTAAATGAAGAATGCAAATGTATAGCAAGATGGTGTTTGTTGAAATAGAAAGGAAACAAATAATTAGTGAAAGTATTAAACTGGAAACTCTCAGTATGATGTAAAACTAGTTAAAATATAATAGGAAGTGGAAATTAAAGGGACACTGTTTAACTTTTGACCATAACATAAGGCATGAGGGGATGTGGGAACTTACAGAGAAACTTACACTTCCATTTAAAGATAAACTTAAAAATAAAGACAATAAATAGGTCATAAGTTGATGAAAAAATTTAATTTAAAAAATATCTAACCAGTAGCTGCAGTGATGTTGACTCCACTGCTTCTGATGTTCTCAAACACAGAGAAGAGAGTGAATGTGTATTTAGTCCCAGCAGTGAGAGACGAGACAGTGTGAGTTACTGGTCCATCTCCATCTGGTGCACTGATGTTTGTCTCGGTACCATTAAACTGGAGAACAAAGCTAACATTGCTGCTGACTTTGCTCCACTGCAGAGTGATACTGGTCTCATTTTGTCCTGCTGGTCTGAGATTTGCTGCATTTCTGGGAGCTGATACAGACAGCAAAGACAGAGGTGATGTAGTAAATACCAATTTGGAAAAATGACTTGCCCTATACAGATGGTATGCCTTTAATCGGGATCTCAAGAGTTTTTTTTAGCATGAACATAAAAATGATCCAAATGACTCATTAAACTGTCGTTAGCATATTTCATTGACTTTGTGCTTAAATTACATGCCTAGTTCAATTCAAACTGACTGATGTATCATCTCCAGTGATAAAGTCATTTAAAAAAATGGCAATTTCCCAAAATGTTGACCCTTATTTTATTCCATTTAGCACTGACTCTAACATATTCTCTGCACAGCCTTTGTAAACTGGTTAGTTAATTTTGACCACAAACAATTTAAGTTCAGTAACAGTGTTAGGGTTGCCACAATTAGCCAATTTTCTTCTGTTCTTCATCAAAATTTTGTCCAGATAAATGTATATGGTGTAAATAATGAGCTATAAACATTAATAAAGTGAAAGATCTTACCAGTGACAGCTGTAAGTTGTAGTCCACTGCTTCTGATGTTCTCAAACACAGAGAAGAGAGTGAATGTGTATTTAGTCCCAGCAGTGAGAGACGAGACAGTGTGAGTTACTGGTCCATCTCCATCTGGTGCACTGATGTTTGTCTCGGTACCATTAAACTGGAGAACAAAGCTAACATTGCTGCTGACTTTGCTCCACTGCAGAACGATACTGGTCTCATTTTGGCTTGCTGGTCCAAGATTCACTGCATTTCTGGGAGCTGATACAGACAGCAAAGACAGAGGTGATGTAGTAAATACCAATTTGGAAAAATCACTTTGGCTCTATACAGATGGTATGCCTTTAATCGGGATCTCAAGAGTTTTTTCAACATGAAGGTAGAATTGATGAAAATGACACATTAGCCTGTCATTAGCATATTTCATTGACTTTGTGCTTAAATTACATGCCTAGTACAATTCAAACTGACTGATGTATCACCTCCAGTGATAAAGTCATCTAAAATATTGCAATTTCCCAAAATGTTGACCCTTATTTTATTCCATCTACCATTGACTGCAACATATTCTCTGCACAGCCTTTGTAAACTGGTTAGTTAATTTTGACCACAAACAATTTAAGTTCAGTAACAGTGTTAGGGTTGTCATAATTAGCCAATTTTCTTCTGTTCTTCATCAGAATTTTCTCCAGATCAATGTATTTGGTGCAAATAATGAGCTATAAACATGAATAAAGTGAAAGATCTTACCAGTGACAGCTGTAAGTTGTAGTCCACTGCTTCTGATGTTCTCAAACACAGAGAAGAGAGTGAATGTGTATTTAGTCCCAGCAGTGAGAGACGAGACAGTGTGAGTTACTGGTCCATCTCCATCTGGTGCACTGATGTTTGTCTCGGTACCATTAAACTGGAGAACAAAGCTAACATTGCTGCTGACTTTGCTCCACTGCAGAGTGATACTGGTCTCATTTTGGCTTGCTGGTCCAAGATTCACTGCATTTCTGGGAGCTAATACAGACAGCAAAGACAGAGGTGATGTAGTAAATACCAATTTGGAAAAATCACTTTGGCTCTATACAGATGGTATGCCTTTAATCGGGATCTCAAGAGTTTTTTTTTAGCATGAAGGTAGAAACTGTCAAAATGACACATTAGCCTGTCATTAGCATATTTAATTGACTTTGTGCTTAAATTACATAACTAGTACAATTCAAACTGACTGATGTATCACCTCCAGTGATAAAGTCATCTAAAATATTACAATTTCCCAAAATGTTGACCCTTATTTTATTCCATATACCACTGACTGCAACATATTCTCTGCACAGCCTTTGTAAACTGGTTAGTTAATTTTGACCACAAACAATTTAAGTTCAGTAACAGTGATAGGGTTGTCATAATTAGCCAATTTTCTTCTGTTCTTCATCAAAATTTTGTCCAGATCAATGTATTTGGTGCAAATAATGAGCTATAAACATTAATAAAGTGAAAGATCTTACCAGTGACAGCTGTAAGTTGTAGTCCACTGCTTCTGATGTTCTCAAACACAGAGAAGAGAGTGAATGTGTATTTAGTCCCAGCAGTGAGAGACGAGACAGTGTGAGTTACTGGTCCATCTCCATCTGGTGCACTGATGTTTGTCTCGGTACCATTAAACTGGAGAACAAAGCTAACATTGCTGCTGACTTTGCTCCACTGCAGAACGATACTGGTCTCATTTTGGCTTGCTGGTCCAAGATTCACTGCATTTCTGTGAGCTGATACAGACCGCAAAGACAGAGGTGATGTAGTAAATACAGATTTGGAAAAATCACTTGCCCTATACAGATGGTATGCCTTTAATCGGGATCTCAAGAGTTTTTTCAACATGAAGGTAGAATTGATGAAAATGACACATTAGCCTGTCATTAGCATATTTCATTGACTTTGTGCTTAAATTACATGCCTAGTACAATTCAAACTGACTGATGAATCACCTCCAGTGATAAAGTCATCTAAAATATTGCAATTTCACAAAATGTTGACCCTTATTTTATTCCATATACCATTGACTGCAACATATTCTCTGCACAGCCTTTGTAAACGGGTTAGTTAATTTTGACCACAAACAATTTAAGTTCAGTAACAGTGTTAGGGTTGTCATAATTAGCCAATTTTCTTCTGTTCTTCATCAAAATTTTGTCCAGATCAATGTATTTGGTGCAAATACTGAGCTATAAACATGAATAAAGTGAAAGATCTTACCAGTGAAAGCTGTAAGTTGTAGTCCACTGCTTCTGATGTTCTCAAACACAGAGAAGAGAGTGAATGTGTATTTAGTCCCAGCAGTGAGAGACGAGACAGTGTGAGTTACTGGTCCATCTCCATCTGGTGCACTGATGTTTGTCTCGGTACCATTAAACTGGAGAACAAAGCTAACATTGCTGCTGACTTTGCTCCACTGCAGAGTGATACTGGTCTGATTTTGGCGTGCTGGTCCAAGATTCACTGCATTTCTGGGAGCTGATACAGACAGCAAAGACAGAGGTGATGTAGTAAATACCAATTTGGAAAAATCACTTTAGCCCTATACAGATGGTATGCCTTTAATCGGGATCTCAAGAGTTTTTTCAACATGAAAGTAGAATTGATGAAAATGACACATTAGCCTGTCATTAGCATATTTCATTGACTTTGTGCTTAAATTACATGCCTAGTACAATTCAAACTGACTGATGTATCACCTCCAGTGATAAAGTCATCTAAAATATTGCAATTTCCCAAAATGTTGACCCTTATTTTATTCCATATACCACTGACTGCAACATATTCTCTGCACAGCCTTTGTAAACTGGTTAGTTAATTTTGACCACAAACAATTTAAGTTCAGTAACAGTGTTAGGGTTGTCATAATTAGCCAATTTTCTTCTGTTCTTCATCAAAATTTTCTCCAGATCAATGTATCTGGTGCAAATAATGAGCTATAAACATTAATAAAGTGAAAGATCTTACCAGTGACAGCTGTAAGTTGTAGTCCACTGCTTCTGATGTTCTCAAACACAGAGAAGAGAGTGAATGTGTATTTAGTCCCAGCCGTGAGAAACGAGACAGTCTGAGTTACTGGTCCATCTCCATCTGGTGCACTGATGTTTGTCTCGGTACCATTAAACTGGAGAACAAAGCTAACATTGCTGCTGACTTTGCTCCACTGCAGAGTGATACTGGTCTCATTTTGGCTTGCTGGTCCAAGATTCACTGCATTTCTGGGAGCTGATACAGACAGCAAAGACAGAGATGATGTAGTAAATACCAATTTGGAAAAATCACTTGCCCTATACAGATGGTATGCCTTTAATCGGGATCTCAAGAGTTTTTTCAACATGAAGGTAGAATTGATGAAAATGACTCATTAGCCTGTCATTAGCATATTTCATTGACTTTGTGCTTAAATTACATGCCTAGTACAATTCAAACTGACTGATGAATCACCTCCAGTGATAAAGTCATCTAAAATATTGCAATTTCACAAAATGTTGACCCTTATTTTATTCCATCTACCATTGACTCCAACATATTCTCTGCACAGCCTTTGTAAACTGGTTAGTTAATTTTGACCACAAACCATTTAAGTCCATAAACAGTCTAAAGATTGTGATCATTAGCCAGTTTTCTTCCGTTCTTCATCAACATTTTCTCCAGATCTATGTACCTGATGTAAATAATGAGCTATAAACATTAATAAAGTGAAAGATCTTACCAGTGACAGCTGTAAGTTGTAGTCCACTGCTTCTGATGTTCTCAAACACAGAGAAGAGAGTGAATGTGTATTTAGTCCCAGCAGTGAGAGACGAGACAGTGTGAGTTACTGGTCCATCTCCATCTGGTGCACTGATGTTTGTCTCGGTACCATTAAACTGGAGAACAAAGCTAACATTGCTGCTGACTTTGCTCCACTGCAGAGTGATACTGGTCTCATTTCGGCTTGCTGGTCCAAGATTCACTGCATTTCTGGGAGCTAATACAGACAGCAAAGACAGAGGTGATGTAGTAAATACCAATTTGGAAAAATCACTGGCCCTATACAGATGGTATGCCTTTAATCGGGATCTCAAGAGTTTTTTCAACATGAAGGTAGAATTGATGAAAATGACACATTAGCCTGTCATTAGCATATTTCATTGACTTTGTGCTTAAATTACATGCCTAGTACAATTCAAACTGACTGATGTATCACCTCCAGTGATAAAGTCATCTAAAATATTGCAATTTCCCAAAATGTTGACCCTTATTTTATTCCATATACCACTGACTGCAACATATTCTCTGCACAGCCTTTGTAAACTGGTTAGTTAATTTTGACCACAAACAATTTAAGTTCAGTAACAGTGTTAGGGTTGTCATAATTAGCCAATTTTCTTCTGTTCTTCATCAAAATTTTCTCCAGATCAATGTATTTGGTGCAAATAATGAGCTATAAACATGAATAAAGTGAAAGATCTTACCAGTGACAGCTGTAAGTTGTAGTCCACTGCTTCTGATGTTCTCAAACACAGAGAAGAGAGTGAATGTGTATTTAGTCCCAGCAGTGAGAGACGAGACAGTGTGAGTTACTGGTCCATCTCCATCTGGTGCACTGATGTTTGTCTCGGTACCATTAAACTGGAGAACAAAGCTAACATTGCTGCTGACTTTGCTCCACTGCAGAGTGATACTGGTCTCATTTTGGCTTGCTGGTCCAAGATTCACTGCATTTCTGGGAGCTGATACAGACAGCAAAGACAGAGGTGATGTAGTAAATACCAATTTGGAAAAATCACTGGCCCTATACAGATGGTATGCCTTTAATCGGGATCTCAAGAGTTTTTTCAACATGAAGGTAGAATTGATGAAAATGACACATTAGCCTGTCATTAGCATATTTAATTGACTTTGTGCTTAAATTACATGCCTAGTACAATTCAAACTGACTGATGTATCACCTCCAGTGATAAAGTCATCTAAAATATTGCAATTTCCCAAAATGTTGACCCTTATTTTATTCCATATACCATTGATTCCAACATATTCTCTGCACAGCCTTTGTAAACTGGTTAGTTAATTTTGACCACAAACAATTTAAGTTCAGTAACAGTGTTAGGGTTGTCATAATTAGCCAATTTTCTTCTGTTCTTCATCAAAATTTTCTCCAGATCAATGTATTTGGTGCAAATAATGAGCTATAAACATTAATAAAGTGAAAGATCTTACCAGTGACAGCTGTAAGTTGTAGTCCACTGCTTCTGATGTTCTCAAACACAGAGAAGAGAGTGAATGTGTATTTAGTCCCAGCAGTGAGAGACGAGACAGTGTGAGTTACTGGTCCATCTCCATCTGGTGCACTGATGTTTGTCTCGGTACCATTAAACTGGAGAACAAAGCTAACATTGCTGCTGACTTTGCTCCACTGCAGAGTGATACTGGTCTGATTTTGGCTTGCTGGTCCAAGATTCACTGCATTTCTGGGAGCTGATACAGACAGCAAAGACAGAGGTGATGTAGTAAATACCAATTTGGAAAAATCACTTTAGCCCTATACAGATGGTATGCCTTTAATCGGGATCTCAAGAGTTTTTTCAACATGAAAGTAGAATTGATGAAAATGACACATTAGCCTGTCATTAGCATATTTCATTGACTTTGTGCGTAAATTACATGCCTAGTACAATTCAAACTGACTGATGTATCACCTCCAGTGATAAAGTCATCTAAAATATTGCAATTTCCCAAACTGTTGACCCTTATTTTATTCCATATACCACTGACTGCAACATATTCTCTGCACAGCCTTTGCAAACTGTATAGTTAATTTTGACCACAAACAATTTAAGTTCAGTAACAGTGTTAGGGTTGTCATAATTAGCCAATTTTCTTCTGTTCTTCATCAAAATTTTCTCCAGATCAATGTATTTGGCGCAAATGAGCTATAAACATTAATAAAGTGAAAGATCTTACCAGTGACAGCTGTAAGTTGTAGTCCACTGCTTCTGATGTTCTCAAACACAGAGAAGAGAGTGAATGTGTATTTAGTCCCAGCAGTGAGAGACGAGACAGTGTGAGTTACTGGTCCATCTCCATCTGGTGCACTGATGTTTGTCTCGGTACCATTAAACTGGAGAACAAAGCTAACATTGCTGCTGACTTTGCTCCACTGCAGAGTGATACTGGTCTCATTTTGGCTTGCTTGTCCAAGATTCACTGCATTTCTGGGAGCTGATACAGACAGCAAAGACAGAGGTGATGTAGTAAATACCAATTTGGAAAAATCACTTTAGCCCTATACAGATGGTATGCCTTTAATCGGGATCTCAAGAGTTTTATTTTAGCATGAAGGTAGAAACTCTCAAAATGACACATTAGCCTGTCATTAGCATATTTAATTGACTTACTGCTTAAATTACATAACTAGTACAATTCAAACTGACTGATGTATCACCTCCAGTGACAAGTCATCTAAAATATTGCAATTTCCCAAAATGTTGACCCTTATTTTATTCCATATACCATTGATTCCAATGGTCATAATTAGCCAATTTTTTTCTGTTCTTCATCAAAATTTTCTCTAGATCAATGTATTTGGTGCAAATAATGAGCTATAAACATTAATAAAGTGAAAGATCTTACCAGTGACAGCTGTAAGTTGTAGTCCACTGCTTCTGATGTTCTCAAACACAGAGAAGAGAGTGAATGTGTATTTAGTCCCAGCAGTGAGAGACGAGACAGTGTGAGTTACTGGTCCATCTCCATCTGGTGCACTGATGTTTGTCTCGGTACCATTAAACTGGAGAACAAAGCTAACATTGCTGCTGACTTTGCTCCACTGCAGAGTGATACTGGTCTGATTTTGGCTTGCTGGTCCAAGATTCACTGCATTTCTGGGAGCTGATACAGACAGCAAAGACAGAGGTGATGTAGTAAATACCAATTTGGAAAAATCACTTTAGCCCTATACAGATGGTATGCCTTTAATCGGGATCTCAAGAGTTTTTTCAACATGAAAGTAGAATTGATGAAAATGACACATTAGCCTGTCATTAGCATATTTCATTGACTTTGTGCGTAAATTACATGCCTAGTACAATTCAAACTGACTGATGTATCACCTCCAGTGATAAAGTCATCTAAAATATTGCAATTTCCCAAAATGTTGACCCTTATTTTATTCCATATACCACTGACTGCAACATATTCTCTGCACAGCCTTTGCAAACTGTATAGTTAATTTTGACCACAAACAATTTAAGTTCAGTAACAGTGTTAGGGTTGTCATAATTAGCCAATTTTCTTCTGTTCTTCATCAAAATTTTCTCCAGATCAATGTATTTGGCGCAAATGAGCTATAAACATTAATAAAGTGAAAGATCTTACCAGTGACAGCTGTAAGTTGTAGTCCACTGCTTCTGATGTTCTCAAACACAGAGAAGAGAGTGAATGTGTATTTAGTCCCAGCAGTGAGAGACGAGACAGTGTGAGTTACTGGTCCATCTCCATCTGGTGCACTGATGTTTGTCTCGGTACCATTAAACTGGAGAACAAAGCTAACATTGCTGCTGACTTTGCTCCACTGCAGAGTGATACTGGTCTGATTTTGGCTTGCTGGTCCAAGATTCACTGCATTTCTGGGAGCTGATACAGACAGCAAAGACAGAGGTGATGTAGTAAATACCAATTTGGAAAAATCACTTTAGCCCTATACAGATGGTATGCCTTTAATCGGGATCTCAAGAGTTTTTTCAACATGAAAGTAGAATTGATGAAAATGACACATTAGCCTGTCATTAGCATATTTCATTGACTTTGTGCGTAAATTACATGCCTAGTACAATTCAAACTGACTGATGTATCACCTCCAGTGATAAAGTCATCTAAAATATTGCAATTTCCCAAAATGTTGACCCTTATTTTATTCCATATACCACTGACTGCAACATATTCTCTGCACAGCCTTTGCAAACTGTATAGTTAATTTTGACCACAAACAATTTAAGTTCAGTAACAGTGTTAGGGTTGTCATAATTAGCCAATTTTCTTCTGTTCTTCATCAGAATTTTGTCCAGATCAATGTATTTGGTGCAAATAATGAGCTATAAACATGAATAAAGTGAAAGATCTTACCAGTGAAAGCTGTAAGTTGTAGTCCACTGCTTCTGATGTTCTCAAACACAGAGAAGAGAGTGAATGTGTATTTAGTGCCAGCAGTGAGAGACGAGACAGTGTGAGTTACTGGTCCATCTCCATCTGGTGCACTGATGTTTGTCTCGGTACCATTAAACTGGAGAACAAAGCTAACATTGCTGCTGACTTTGCTCCACTGCAGAGTGATACTGGTCTCATTTTGGCTTGCTGGTCCAAGATTCACTGCATTTCTGGGAGCTGATACAGACAGCAAAGACAGAGATGATGTAGTAAATACCAATTTGGAAAAATCACTTGCCCTATACAGATGGTATGCCTTTAATCGGGATCTCAAGAGTTTTTTCAACATGAAGGTAGAATTGATGAAAATGACACATTAGCCTGTCATTAGCATATTTCACTGACTTTGTGCGTAAATTACATGCCTAGTACAATTCAAACTGACTGATGTATCACCTCCAGTGATAAAGTCATCTAAAATATTGCAATTTCCCAAAATGTTGACCCTTATTTTATTCCATATACCACTGACTGCAACATATTCTCTGCACAGCCTTTGTAAACTGGTTAGTTAATTTTGACCACAAACAATTTAAGTTCAGTAACAGTGTTAGGGTTGTCATAATTAGCCAATTTTCTTCTGTTCTTCATCAAAATTTTCTCCAGATCAATGTATTTGGTACAAATAATGAGCTATAAACATTAATAAAGTGAAAGATCTTACCAGTGACAGCTGTAAGTTGTAGTCCACTGCTTCTGATGTTCTCAAACACAGAGAAGAGAGTGAATGTGTATTTAGTCCCAGCAGTGAGAGACGAGACAGTGTGAGTTACTGGTCCATCTCCATCTGGTGCACTGATGTTTGTCTCGGTACCATTAAACTGGAGAACAAAGCTAACATTGCTGCTGACTTTGCTCCACTGCAGAGTGATACTGGTCTCATTTTGGCTTGCTGGTCCAAGATTCACTGCATTTCTGGGAGCTGATACAGACAGCAAAGACAGAGGTGATGTAGTAAATACTAATTTGGAAAAATCACTGGCCCTATACAGATGGTATGCCTTTAATCGGGATCTCAAGAGTTTTATTTTAGCATGAAGGTAGAAACTCTCAAAATGACACATTAGCCTGTCATTAGCATATTTAATTGACTTACTGCTTAAATTACATAACTAGTACAATTCAAACTGACTGATGTATCACCTCCAGTGACAAGTCATCTAAAATATTGCAATTTCCCAAAATGTTGACCCTTATTTTATTCCATATACCATTGATTCCAATGGTCATAATTAGCCAATTTTTTTCTGTTCTTCATCAAAATTTTCTCCAGATCAATGTATTTGGTGCAAATAATGAGCTATAAACATTAATAAAGTGAAAGATCTTACCAGTGACAGCTGTAAGTTGTAGTCCACTGCTTCTGATGTTCTCAAACACAGAGAAGAGAGTGAATGTGTATTTAGTCCCAGCAGTGAGAGACGAGACAGTGTGAGTTACTGGTCCATCTCCATCTGGTGCACTGATGTTTGTCTCGGTACCATTAAACTGGAGAACAAAGCTAACATTGCTGCTGACTTTGCTCCACTGCAGAGTGATACTGGTCTCATTTTGGCTTGCTTGTCCAAGATTCACTGCATTTCTGGGAGCTGATACAGACAGCAAAGACAGAGGTGATGTAGTAAATACCAATTTGGAAAAATCACTGGCCCTATACAGATGGTATGCCTTTAATCGGGATCTCAAGAGTTTTATTTTAGCATGAAGGTAGAAACTCTCAAAATGACACATTAGCCTGTCATTAGCATATTTAATTGACTTACTGCTTAAATTACATAACTAGTACAATTCAAACTGACTGATGTATCACCTCCAGTGACAAGTCATCTAAAATATTGCAATTTCCCAAAATGTTGACCCTTATTTTATTCCATATACCATTGATTCCAATGGTCATAATTAGCCAATTTTTTTCTGTTCTTCATCAAAATTTTCTCCAGATCAATGTATTTGGTGCAAATAATGAGCTATAAACATTAATAAAGTGAAAGATCTTACCAGTGACAGCTGTAAGTTGTAGTCCACTGCTTCTGATGTTCTCAAACACAGAGAAGAGAGTGAATGTGTATTTAGTCCCAGCAGTGAGAGACGAGACAGTGTGAGTTACTGGTCCATCTCCATCTGGTGCACTGATGTTTGTCTCGGTACCATTAAACTGGAGAACAAAGCTAACATTGCTGCTGACTTTGCTCCACTGCAGAGTGATACTGGTCTGATTTTGGCTTGCTGGTCCAAGATTCACTGCATTTCTGGGAGCTGATACAGACAGCAAAGACAGAGGTGATGTAGTAAATACCAATTTGGAAAAATCACTTTAGCCCTATACAGATGGTATGCCTTTAATCGGGATCTCAAGAGTTTTTTCAACATGAAAGTAGAATTGATGAAAATGACACATTAGCCTGTCATTAGCATATTTCATTGACTTTGTGCGTAAATTACATGCCTAGTACAATTCAAACTGACTGATGTATCACCTCCAGTGATAAAGTCATCTAAAATATTGCAATTTCCCAAACTGTTGACCCTTATTTTATTCCATATACCACTGACTGCAACATATTCTCTGCACAGCCTTTGCAAACTGTATAGTTAATTTTGACCACAAACAATTTAAGTTCAGTAACAGTGTTAGGGTTGTCATAATTAGCCAATTTTCTTCTGTTCTTCATCAAAATTTTCTCCAGATCAATGTATTTGGCGCAAATGAGCTATAAACATTAATAAAGTGAAAGATCTTACCAGTGACAGCTGTAAGTTGTAGTCCACTGCTTCTGATGTTCTCAAACACAGAGAAGAGAGTGAATGTGTATTTAGTCCCAGCAGTGAGAGACGAGACAGTGTGAGTTACTGGTCCATCTCCATCTGGTGCACTGATGTTTGTCTCGGTACCATTAAACTGGAGAACAAAGCTAACATTGCTGCTGACTTTGCTCCACTGCAGAGTGATACTGGTCTCATTTTGGCTTGCTTGTCCAAGATTCACTGCATTTCTGGGAGCTGATACAGACAGCAAAGACAGAGGTGATGTAGTAAATACCAATTTGGAAAAATCACTTTAGCCCTATACAGATGGTATGCCTTTAATCGGGATCTCAAGAGTTTTATTTTAGCATGAAGGTAGAAACTCTCAAAATGACACATTAGCCTGTCATTAGCATATTTAATTGACTTACTGCTTAAATTACATAACTAGTACAATTCAAACTGACTGATGTATCACCTCCAGTGACAAGTCATCTAAAATATTGCAATTTCCCAAAATGTTGACCCTTATTTTATTCCATATACCATTGATTCCAATGGTCATAATTAGCCAATTTTTTTCTGTTCTTCATCAAAATTTTCTCTAGATCAATGTATTTGGTGCAAATAATGAGCTATAAACATTAATAAAGTGAAAGATCTTACCAGTGACAGCTGTAAGTTGTAGTCCACTGCTTCTGATGTTCTCAAACACAGAGAAGAGAGTGAATGTGTATTTAGTCCCAGCAGTGAGAGACGAGACAGTGTGAGTTACTGGTCCATCTCCATCTGGTGCACTGATGTTTGTCTCGGTACCATTAAACTGGAGAACAAAGCTAACATTGCTGCTGACTTTGCTCCACTGCAGAGTGATACTGGTCTGATTTTGGCTTGCTGGTCCAAGATTCACTGCATTTCTGGGAGCTGATACAGACAGCAAAGACAGAGGTGATGTAGTAAATACCAATTTGGAAAAATCACTTTAGCCCTATACAGATGGTATGCCTTTAATCGGGATCTCAAGAGTTTTTTCAACATGAAAGTAGAATTGATGAAAATGACACATTAGCCTGTCATTAGCATATTTCATTGACTTTGTGCG
The DNA here is from genome assembly GCF_933228915.1 of Telmatherina bonti. Classification (NCBI taxonomy): domain Eukaryota; kingdom Metazoa; phylum Chordata; class Actinopteri; order Atheriniformes; family Telmatherinidae; genus Telmatherina; species Telmatherina bonti. Next base: position 26,882,153 of record NC_136616.1, on the reverse strand, counting down.
TAAATTACATGCCTAGTACAATTCAAACTGACTGATGTATCACCTCCAGTGATAAAGTCATCTAAAATATTGCAATTTCCCAAAATGTTGACCCTTATTTTATTCCATATACCACTGACTGCAACATATTCTCTGCACAGCCTTTGCAAACTGTATAGTTAATTTTGACCACAAACCATTTAAGTTCAGTAACAGTGTTAGGGTTGTCATAATTAGCCAATTTTCTTCTGTTCTTCATCAAAATTTTCTCCAGATCAATGTATTTGGCGCAAATGAGCTATAAACATTAATAAAGTGAAAGATCTTACCAGTGACAGCTGTAAGTTGTAGTCCACTGCTTCTGATGTTCTCAAACACAGAGAAGAGAGTGAATGTGTATTTAGTCCCAGCAGTGAGAGACGAGACAGTGTGAGTTACTGGTCCATCTCCATCTGGTGCACTGATGTTTGTCTCGGTACCATTAAACTGGAGAACAAAGCTAACATTGCTGCTGACTTTGCTCCACTGCAGAGTGATACTGGTCTCATTTTGGCTTGCTTGTCCAAGATTCACTGCATTTCTGGGAGCTGATACAGACAGCAAAGACAGAGGTGATGTAGTAAATACCAATTTGGAAAAATCACTGGCCCTATACAGATGGTATGCCTTTAATCGGGATCTCAAGAGTTTTATTTTAGCATGAAGGTAGAAACTCTCAAAATGACACATTAGCCTGTCATTAGCATATTTAATTGACTTACTGCTTAAATTACATAACTAGTACAATTCAAACTGACTGATGTATCACCTCCAGTGACAAGTCATCTAAAATATTGCAATTTCCCAAAATGTTGACCCTTATTTTATTCCATATACCATTGATTCCAATGGTCATAATTAGCCAATTTTTTTCTGTTCTTCATCAAAATTTTCTCTAGATCAATGTATTTGGTGCAAATAATGAGCTATAAACATTAATAAAGTGAAAGATCTTACCAGTGACAGCTGTAAGTTGTAGTCCACTGCTTCTGATGTTCTCAAACACAGAGAAGAGAGTGAATGTGTATTTAGTCCCAGCAGTGAGAGACGAGACAGTGTGAGTTACTGGTCCATCTCCATCTGGTGCACTGATGTTTGTCTCGGTACCATTAAACTGGAGAACAAAGCTAACATTGCTGCTGACTTTGCTCCACTGCAGAGTGATACTGGTCTGATTTTGGCTTGCTGGTCCAAGATTCACTGCATTTCTGGGAGCTGATACAGACAGCAAAGACAGAGGTGATGTAGTAAATACCAATTTGGAAAAATCACTTTAGCCCTATACAGATGGTATGCCTTTAATCGGGATCTCAAGAGTTTTTTCAACATGAAAGTAGAATTGATGAAAATGACACATTAGCCTGTCATTAGCATATTTCATTGACTTTGTGCGTAAATTACATGCCTAGTACAATTCAAACTGACTGATGTATCACCTCCAGTGATAAAGTCATCTAAAATATTGCAATTTCCCAAAATGTTGACCCTTATTTTATTCCATATACCACTGACTGCAACATATTCTCTGCACAGCCTTTGCAAACTGTATAGTTAATTTTGACCACAAACAATTTAAGTTCAGTAACAGTGTTAGGGTTGTCATAATTAGCCAATTTTCTTCTGTTCTTCATCAGAATTTTGTCCAGATCAATGTATTTGGTGCAAATAATGAGCTATAAACATGAATAAAGTGAAAGATCTTACCAGTGAAAGCTGTAAGTTGTAGTCCACTGCTTCTGATGTTCTCAAACACAGAGAAGAGAGTGAATGTGTATTTAGTCCCAGCAGTGAGAGACGAGACAGTGTGAGTTACTGGTCCATCTCCATCTGGTGCACTGATGTTTGTCTCGGTACCATTAAACTGGAGAACAAAGCTAACATTGCTGCTGACTTTGCTCCACTGCAGAGTGATACTGGTCTCATTTTGGCTTGCTGGTCCAAGATTCACTGCATTTCTGGGAGCTGATACAGACAGCAAAGACAGAGGTGATGTAGTAAATACTAATTTGGAAAAATCACTGGCCCTATACAGATGGTATGCCTTTAATCGGGATCTCAAGAGTTTTATTTTAGCATGAAGGTAGAAACTCTCAAAATGACACATTAGCCTGTCATTAGCATATTTAATTGACTTACTGCTTAAATTACATAACTAGTACAATTCAAACTGACTGATGTATCACCTCCAGTGACAAGTCATCTAAAATATTGCAATTTCCCAAAATGTTGACCCTTATTTTATTCCATATACCATTGATTCCAATGGTCATAATTAGCCAATTTTTTTCTGTTCTTCATCAAAATTTTCTCCAGATCAATGTATTTGGTGCAAATAATGAGCTATAAACATTAATAAAGTGAAAGATCTTACCAGTGACAGCTGTAAGTTGTAGTCCACTGCTTCTGATGTTCTCAAACACAGAGAAGAGAGTGAATGTGTATTTAGTCCCAGCAGTGAGAGACGAGACAGTGTGAGTTACTGGTCCATCTCCATCTGGTGCACTGATGTTTGTCTCGGTACCATTAAACTGGAGAACAAAGCTAACATTGCTGCTGACTTTGCTCCACTGCAGAGTGATACTGGTCTCATTTTGGCTTGCTTGTCCAAGATTCACTGCATTTCTGGGAGCTGATACAGACAGCAAAGACAGAGGTGATGTAGTAAATACCAATTTGGAAAAATCACTTTAGCCCTATACAGATGGTATGCCTTTAATCGGGATCTCAAGAGTTTTATTTTAGCATGAAGGTAGAAACTCTCAAAATGACACATTAGCCTGTCATTAGCATATTTAATTGACTTACTGCTTAAATTACATAACTAGTACAATTCAAACTGACTGATGTATCACCTCCAGTGACAAGTCATCTAAAATATTGCAATTTCCCAAAATGTTGACCCTTATTTTATTCCATATACCATTGATTCCAATGGTCATAATTAGCCAATTTTTTTCTGTTCTTCATCAAAATTTTCTCTAGATCAATGTATTTGGTGCAAATAATGAGCTATAAACATTAATAAAGTGAAAGATCTTACCAGTGACAGCTGTAAGTTGTAGTCCACTGCTTCTGATGTTCTCAAACACAGAGAAGAGAGTGAATGTGTATTTAGTCCCAGCAGTGAGAGACGAGACAGTGTGAGTTACTGGTCCATCTCCATCTGGTGCACTGATGTTTGTCTCGGTACCATTAAACTGGAGAACAAAGCTAACATTGCTGCTGACTTTGCTCCACTGCAGAGTGATACTGGTCTGATTTTGGCTTGCTGGTCCAAGATTCACTGCATTTCTGGGAGCTGATACAGACAGCAAAGACAGAGGTGATGTAGTAAATACCAATTTGGAAAAATCACTTTAGCCCTATACAGATGGTATGCCTTTAATCGGGATCTCAAGAGTTTTTTCAACATGAAAGTAGAATTGATGAAAATGACACATTAGCCTGTCATTAGCATATTTCATTGACTTTGTGCGTAAATTACATGCCTAGTACAATTCAAACTGACTGATGTATCACCTCCAGTGATAAAGTCATCTAAAATATTGCAATTTCCCAAAATGTTGACCCTTATTTTATTCCATATACCACTGACTGCAACATATTCTCTGCACAGCCTTTGCAAACTGTATAGTTAATTTTGACCACAAACAATTTAAGTTCAGTAACAGTGTTAGGGTTGTCATAATTAGCCAATTTTCTTCTGTTCTTCATCAGAATTTTGTCCAGATCAATGTATTTGGTGCAAATAATGAGCTATAAACATGAATAAAGTGAAAGATCTTACCAGTGAAAGCTGTAAGTTGTAGTCCACTGCTTCTGATGTTCTCAAACACAGAGAAGAGAGTGAATGTGTATTTAGTGCCAGCAGTGAGAGACGAGACAGTGTGAGTTACTGGTCCATCTCCATCTGGTGCACTGATGTTTGTCTCGGTACCATTAAACTGGAGAACAAAGCTAACATTGCTGCTGACTTTGCTCCACTGCAGAGTGATACTGGTCTCATTTTGGCTTGCTGGTCCAAGATTCACTGCATTTCTGGGAGCTGATACAGACAGCAAAGACAGAGATGATGTAGTAAATACCAATTTGGAAAAATCACTTGCCCTATACAGATGGTATGCCTTTAATCGGGATCTCAAGAGTTTTTTCAACATGAAGGTAGAATTGATGAAAATGACACATTAGCCTGTCATTAGCATATTTCACTGACTTTGTGCGTAAATTACATGCCTAGTACAATTCAAACTGACTGATGTATCACCTCCAGTGATAAAGTCATCTAAAATATTGCAATTTCCCAAAATGTTGACCCTTATTTTATTCCATATACCACTGACTGCAACATATTCTCTGCACAGCCTTTGTAAACTGGTTAGTTAATTTTGACCACAAACAATTTAAGTTCAGTAACAGTGTTAGGGTTGTCATAATTAGCCAATTTTCTTCTGTTCTTCATCAAAATTTTCTCCAGATCAATGTATTTGGTACAAATAATGAGCTATAAACATTAATAAAGTGAAAGATCTTACCAGTGACAGCTGTAAGTTGTAGTCCACTGCTTCTGATGTTCTCAAACACAGAGAAGAGAGTGAATGTGTATTTAGTCCCAGCAGTGAGAGACGAGACAGTGTGAGTTACTGGTCCATCTCCATCTGGTGCACTGATGTTTGTCTCGGTACCATTAAACTGGAGAACAAAGCTAACATTGCTGCTGACTTTGCTCCACTGCAGAGTGATACTGGTCTCATTTTGGCTTGCTGGTCCAAGATTCACTGCATTTCTGGGAGCTGATACAGACAGCAAAGACAGAGGTGATGTAGTAAATACTAATTTGGAAAAATCACTGGCCCTATACAGATGGTATGCCTTTAATCGGGATCTCAAGAGTTTTATTTTAGCATGAAGGTAGAAACTCTCAAAATGACACATTAGCCTGTCATTAGCATATTTAATTGACTTACTGCTTAAATTACATAACTAGTACAATTCAAACTGACTGATGTATCACCTCCAGTGACAAGTCATCTAAAATATTGCAATTTCCCAAAATGTTGACCCTTATTTTATTCCATATACCATTGATTCCAATGGTCATAATTAGCCAATTTTTTTCTGTTCTTCATCAAAATTTTCTCCAGATCAATGTATTTGGTGCAAATAATGAGCTATAAACATTAATAAAGTGAAAGATCTTACCAGTGACAGCTGTAAGTTGTAGTCCACTGCTTCTGATGTTCTCAAACACAGAGAAGAGAGTGAATGTGTATTTAGTCCCAGCAGTGAGAGACGAGACAGTGTGAGTTACTGGTCCATCTCCATCTGGTGCACTGATGTTTGTCTCGGTACCATTAAACTGGAGAACAAAGCTAACATTGCTGCTGACTTTGCTCCACTGCAGAGTGATACTGGTCTGATTTTGGCTTGCTGGTCCAAGATTCACTGCATTTCTGGGAGCTGATACAGACAGCAAAGACAGAGGTGATGTAGTAAATACCAATTTGGAAAAATCACTTTAGCCCTATACAGATGGTATGCCTTTAATCGGGATCTCAAGAGTTTTTTCAACATGAAAGTAGAATTGATGAAAATGACACATTAGCCTGTCATTAGCATATTTCATTGACTTTGTGCGTAAATTACATGCCTAGTACAATTCAAACTGACTGATGTATCACCTCCAGTGATAAAGTCATCTAAAATATTGCAATTTCCCAAAATGTTGACCCTTATTTTATTCCATATACCACTGACTGCAACATATTCTCTGCACAGCCTTTGCAAACTGTATAGTTAATTTTGACCACAAACAATTTAAGTTCAGTAACAGTGTTAGTGTTGTTATAATTAGCCAATTTTCTTCTGTTCTTCATCAAAATTTTCTCCAGATCAATGTATTTGGCGCAAATAATGAGCTATAAACATTAATAAAGTGAAAGATCTTACCAGTGACAGCTGTAAGTTGTAGTCCACTGCTTCTGATGTTCTCAAACACAGAGAAGAGAGTGAATGTGTATTTAGTCCCAGCCGTGAGAAACGAGACAGTCTGAGTTACTGGTCCATCTCCATCTGGTGCACTGATGTTTGTCTCGGTACCATTAAACTGGAGAACAAAGCTAACATTGCTGCTGACTTTGCTCCACTGCAGAGTGATACTGGTCTGATTTTGGCTTGCTGGTCCAAGATTCACTGCATTTCTGGGAGCTGATACAGACAGCAAAGACAGAGATGATGTAGTAAATACCAATTTGGAAAAATCACTTGCCCTATACAGATGGTATGCCTTTAATCGGGATCTCAAGAGTTTTTTCAACATGAAAGTAGAATTGATGAAAATGACTCATTAGCCTGTCATTAGCATATTTAATTGACTTTGTGCTTAAATTACATGCCTAGTACAATTCAAACTGACTGATGTATCATCTCCAGTAATAAAGTCATCTAAAATATTGCAATTTCCCAAAATGTTGACCCTTATTTTATTCCATCTACCATTGACTCCAACATATTCTCTGCACAGCCTTTGTAAACTGGTTAGTTAATTTTGACCACAAATCATTTAAGTCCATAAACAGTCTAAAGATTGTGATCATTAGCCAGTTTTCTTCTGTTCTTCATCAAAATTTTGTCCAGATCAATGTATTTGGTGCAAATAATGAGCTATAAACATGAATAAAGTGAAAGATCTTACCAGTGACAGCTGTAAGTTGTAGTCCACTGCTTCTGATGTTCTCAAACACAGAGAAGAGAGTGAATGTGTATTTAGTCCCAGCAGTGAGAGACGAGACAGTGTGAGTTACTGGTCCATCTCCATCTGGTGCACTGATGTTTGTCTCGGTACCATTAAACTGGAGAACAAAGCTAACATTGCTGCTGACTTTGCTCCACTGCAGAGTGATACTGGTCTGATTTTGGCTTGCTGGTCCAAGATTCACTGCATTTCTGGGAGCTGATACAGACAGCAAAGACAGAGGTGATGTAGTAAATACCAATTTGGAAAAATCACTGGCCCTATACAGATGGTATGCCTTTAATCGGGATCTCAAGAGTTTTTTCAACATGAAGGTAGAATTGATGAAAATGACACATTAGCCTGTCATTAGCATATTTCATTGACTTTGTGCTTAAATTACATGCCTAGTACAATTCAAACTGACTGATGTATCACCTCCAGTGATAAAGTCATCTAAAATATTGTAATTTCCCAAAATGTTGACCCTTATTTTATTCCATATACCACTGATTCCAACATATTCTCTGCACAGCCTTTGTAGACGGGTTAGTTAATTTTGACCACAAACAATTTAAGTTCAGTAACAGTGTTAGGGTTGTCATAATTAGCCAATTTTCTTCTGTTCTTCATCAAAATGTTGTCTAGATCAATGTATTTGGTGCAAATAATGAGCTATAAACATTAATAAATTGAAAGATCTTACCAGTGACAGCTGTAAGTTGTAGTCCACTGCTTCTGATGTTCTCAAACACAGAGAAGAGAGTGAATGTGTATTTAGTCCCAGCAGTGAGAGACGAGACAGTGTGAGTTACTGGTCCATCTCCATCTGGTGCACTGATGTTTGTCTCGGTACCATTAAACTGGAGAACAAAGCTAACATTGCTGCTGACTTTGCTCCACTGCAGAGTGATACTGGTCTGATTTTGTCTTGCTGGTCCAAGATTCACTGCATTTCTGGGAGCTGATACAGACAGCAAAGACAGAGGTGATGTAGTAAATACCAATTTGGAAAAATCACTGGCCCTATACAGATGGTATGCCTTTAATCGGGATCTCAAGAGTTTTTTCAACATGAAGGTAGAATTGATGAAAATGACACATTAGCCTGTCATTAGCATATTTCATTGACTTTGTGCTTAAATTACATGCCTAATACAATTCAAACTGACTGATGTATCACCTCCAGTGATAAAGTCATCTAAAATATTGTAATTTCCCAAAATGTTGACCCTTATTTTATTCCATATACCACTGATTCCAACATATTCTCTGCACAGCCTTTTTAGACGGGTTAGTTAATTTTGACCACAAACAATTTAAGTTCAGTAACAGTGTTAGGGTTGTCATAATTAGCCAATTTTCTTCTGTTCTCCATCAGAATTTTGTCCAGATCAATGTATTTGGTGCAAATAATGAGCTATAAACATGAATAAAGTGAAAGATCTTACCAGTGAAAGCTGTAAGTTGTAGTCCACTGCTTCTGATGTTCTCAAACACAGAGAAGAGAGTGAATGTGTATTTAGTGCCAGCAGTGAGAGACGAGACAGTGTGAGTTACTGGTCCATCTCCATCTGGTGCACTGATGTTTGTCTCGGTACCATTAAACTGGAGAACAAAGCTAACATTGCTGCTGACTTTGTTCCACTGCAGAGTGATACTGGTCTCATTTTGGCTTGCTGGTCCAAGATTCACTGCATTTCTGGGAGCTGATACAGACAGCAAAGACAGAGATGATGTAGTAAATACCAATTTGGAAAAATCACTTGCCCTATACAGATGGTATGCCTTTAATCGGGATCTCAAGAGTTTTTTCAACATGAAGGTAGAATTGATGAAAATGACACATTAGCCTGTCATTAGCATATTTCATTGACTTTGTGCGTAAATTACATGCCTAGTACAATTCAAACTGACTGATGTATCACCTCCAGTGATAAAGTCATCTAAAATATTGCAATTTCCCGAAATGTTGACCCTTATTTTATTCCATATACCATTGACTCCAACATATTCTCTGCACAGCCTTTGTAAACTGGTTAGTTAATTTTGACCACAAACAATTTAAGTTCAGTAACAGTGTTAGGGTTGTCATAATTAGCCAATTTTCTTCTGTTCTTCATCAAAATTTTGTCTAGATCAATGTATTTGGTGCAAATAATGAGCTATAAACATTAATAAAGTGAAAGATCTTACCAGTGACAGCTGTAAGTTGTAGTCCACTGCTTCTGATGTTCTCAAACACAGAGAAGAGAGTGAATGTGTATTTAGTGCCAGCAGTGAGAGACGAGACAGTGTGAGTTACTGGTCCATCTCCATCTGGTGCACTGATGTTTGTCTCGGTACCATTAAACTGGAGAACAAAGCTAACATTGCTGCTGACTTTGTTCCACTGCAGAGTGATACTGGTCTCATTTTGGCTTGCTGGTCCAAGATTCACTGCATTTCTGGGAGCTGATACAGACAGCAAAGACAGAGATGATGTAGTAAATACCAATTTGGAAAAATCACTTGCCCTATACAGATGGTATGCCTTTAATCGGGATCTCAAGAGTTTTTTCAACATGAAGGTAGAATTGATGAAAATGACACATTAGCCTGTCATTAGCATATTTCATTGACTTTGTGCGTAAATTACATGCCTAGTACAATTCAAACTGACTGATGTATCACCTCCAGTGATAAAGTCATCTAAAATATTGCAATTTCCCAAAATGTGGACCCTTATTTTATTCCATATGCCATTGACTGCAACATATTCTCTGCACAGCCTTTGCAAACTGGTTAGTTAATTTTGACCACAAACAATTTAAGTCCATAAACAGTCTAAAGATTGTGATCATTAGCCAGTTTTCTTCCGTTCTTCATCAACATTTTCTCCAGATCTATGTATCTGATGTAAATACTGAGCTACAAAGATAAAAAAATTGAAAGATCTTACCAGTGACAGCTGTAAGTTGTAGTCCACTGCTTCTGATGTTCTCAAACACAGAGAAGAGAGTGAATGTGTATTTAGTCCCAGCAGTGAGAGACGAGACAGTGTGAGTTACTGGTCCATCTCCATCTGGTGCACTGATGTTTGTCTCGGTACCATTAAACTGGAGAACAAAGCTAACATTGCTGCTGACTTTGCTCCACTGCAGAGTGATACTGGTCTCATTTTGGCTTGCTGGTCCAAGATTCACTGCATTTCTGGGAGCTGATACAGACAGCAAAGACAGAGGTGATGTAGTAAATACCAATTTGGAAAAATCACTGGCCCTATACAGATGGTATGCCTTTAATCGGGATCTCAAGAGTTTTGTCAACATGAAGGTAGAATTGATGAAAATGACACATTAGCCTGTCATTAGCATATTTCATTGACTTTGTGCTTAAATTACATGCCTAGTACAATTCAAACTGACTGATGTATCACCTCCAGTGATAAAGTCATCTAAAATATTGCAATCTCCCAAAATGTTGACCCTTATTTTATTCCATCTACCATTGACTCCAACATATTCTCTGCACAGCCTTTGTAAACTGGTTAGTTAATTTTGACCACAAACAATTTAAGTCCATAAACAGTCTAAAGATTGTGATCATTAGCCAGTTTTCTTCCGTTCTTCATCAACATTTTCTCCAGATCTATGTATCTGATGTAAATACTGAGCTACAAAGATAAAAAAATTGAAAGATCTTACCAGTGACAGCTGTAAGTTGTAGTCCACTGCTTCTGATGTTCTCAAACACAGAGAAGAGAGTGAATGTGTATTTAGTCCCAGCAGTGAGAGACGAGACAGTGTGAGTTACTGGTCCATCTCCATCTGGTGCACTGATGTTTGTCTCGGTACCATTAAACTGGAGAACAAAGCTAACATTGCTGCTGACTTTGCTCCACTGCAGAGTGATACTGGTCTCATTTTGGCTTGCTGGTCCAAGATTCACTGCATTTCTGGGAGCTGATACAGACAGCAAAGACAGAGGTGATGTAGTAAATACCAATTTGGAAAAATCACTGGCCCTATACAGATGGTATGCCTTTAATCGGGATCTCAAGAGTTTTGTCAACATGAAGGTAGAATTGATGAAAATGACACATTAGCCTGTCATTAGCATATTTCATTGACTTTGTGCTTAAATTACATGCCTAGTACAATTCAAACTGACTGATGTATCACCTCCAGTGATAAAGTCATCTAAAATATTGCAATCTCCCAAAATGTTGACCCTTATTTTATTCCATATACCATTGACTCCAACATATTCTCTGCACAGCCTTTGTAAACTGGTTAGTTAATTTTGACCACAAACAATTTAAGTCCATAAACAGTCTAAAGATTGTGATCATTAGCCAGTTTTCTTCCGTTCTTCATCAACATTTTCTCCAGATCTATGTATCTGATGTAAATACTGAGCTACAAAGATAAAAAAATTGAAAGATCTTACCAGTGACAGCTGTAAGTTGTAGTCCACTGCTTCTGATGTTCTCAAACACAGAGAAGAGAGTGAATGTGTATTTAGTCCCAGCAGTGAGAGACGAGACAGTGTGAGTTACTGGTCCATCTCCATCTGGTGCACTGATGTTTGTCTCGGTACCATTAAACTGGAGAACAAAGCTAACATTGCTGCTGACTTTGCTCCACTGCAGAGTGATACTGGTCTCATTTTGGCTTGCTGGTCCAAGATTCACTGCATTTCTGGGAGCTGATACAGACAGCAAAGACAGAGGTGATGTAGTAAATACCAATTTGGAAAAATCACTGGCCCTATACAGATGGTATGCCTTTAATCGGGATCTCAAGAGTTTTATTTTAGCATGAAGGTAGAAACTCTCAAAATGACACATTAGCCTGTCATTAGCATATTTCATTGACTTTGTGCGTAAATTACATGCCTAGTACAATTCAAACTGACTGATGTATCACCTCCAGTGATAAAGTCATCTAAAATATTGCAATTTCCCAAAATGTTGACCCTTATTTTATTCCATATACCACTGACTGCAACATATTCTCTGCACAGCCTTTGTAAACTGGTTAGTTAATTTTGACCACAAACAATTTAAGTTCAGTAACAGTGTTAGGGTTGTCATAATTAGCCAATTTTCTTCTGTTCTTCATCAAAATTTTGTCTAGATCAATGTATTTGGTGCAAATAATGAGCTATAAACATTAATAAAGTGAAAGATCTTACCAGTGACAGCTGTAAGTTGTAGTCCACTGCTTCTGATGTTCTCAAACACAGAGAAGAGAGTGAATGTGTATTTAGTGCCAGCAGTGAGAGACGAGACAGTGTGAGTTACTGGTCCATCTCCATCTGGTGCACTGATGTTTGTCTCGGTACCATTAAACTGGAGAACAAAGCTAACATTGCTGCTGACTTTGTTCCACTGCAGAGTGATACTGGTCTCATTTTGGCTTGCTGGTCCAAGATTCACTGCATTTCTGGGAGCTGATACAGACAGCAAAGACAGAGATGATGTAGTAAATACCAATTTGGAAAAATCACTTGCCCTATACAGATGGTATGCCTTTAATCGGGATCTCAAGAGTTTTTTCAACATGAAGGTAGAATTGATGAAAATGACACATTAGCCTGTCATTAGCATATTTCATTGACTTTGTGCGTAAATTACATGCCTAGTACAATTCAAACTGACTGATGTATCACCTCCAGTGATAAAGTCATCTAAAATATTGCAATTTCCCAAAATGTTGACCCTTATTTTATTCCATATACCATTGACTCCAACATATTCTCTGCACAGCCTTTGTAAACTGGTTAGTTAATTTTGACCACAAACAATTTAAGTTCAGTAACAGTGTTAGGGTTGTCATAATTAGCCAATTTTCTTCTGTTCTTCATCAAAATTTTGTCTAGATCAATGTATATGGTGCAAATAATGAGCTATAAACATTAATAGAGTGAAAGATCTTACCAGTGAAAGCTGTAAGTTGTAGTCCACTGCTTCTGATGTTCTCAAACACAGAGAAGAGAGTGAATGTGTATTTAGTCCCAGCAGTGAGAGACGAGACAGTGTGAGTTACTGGTCCATCTCCATCTGGTGCACTGATGTTTGTCTCGGTACCATTAAACTGGAGAACAAAGCTAACATTGCTGCTGACTTTGCTCCACTGCAGAGTGATACTGGTCTCATTTTGGCTTGCTGGTCCAAGATTCACTGCATTTCTGGGAGCTGATACAGACAGCAAAGACAGAGGTGATGTAGTAAATACCAATTTGGAAAAATCACTGGCCCTATACAGATGGTATGCCTTTAATCGGGATCTCAAGAGTTTTGTCAACATGAAGGTAGAATTGATGAAAATGACACATTAGCCTGTCATTAGCATATTTCATTGACTTTGTGCTTAAATTACATGCCTAGTACAATTCAAACTGACTGATGTATCACCTCCAGTGATAAAGTCATCTAAAATATTGCAATCTCCCAAAATGTTGACCCTTATTTTATTCCATCTACCATTGACTCCAACATATTCTCTGCACAGCCTTTGTAAACTGGTTAGTTAATTTTGACCACAAACAATTTAAGTTCAGTAACAGTGTTAGGGTTGTCATAATTAGCCAATTTTCTTCTGTTCTTCATCAAAATTTTGTCTAGATCAATGTATTTGGTGCAAATAATGAGCTATAAACATTAATAAAGTGAAAGATCTTACCAGTGAAAGCTGTAAGTTGTAGTCCACTGCTTCTGATGTTCTCAAACACAGAGAAGAGAGTGAATGTGTATTTAGTCCCAGCAGTGAGAGACGAGACAGTGTGAGTTACTGGTCCATCTCCATCTGGTGCACTGATGTTTGTCTCGGTACCATTAAACTGGAGAACAAAGCTAACATTGCTGCTGACTTTGCTCCACTGCAGAGTGATACTGGTCTCATTTTGGCTTGCTGGTCCAAGATTCACTGCATTTCTGGGAGCTGATACAGACAGCAAAGACAGAGGTGATGTAGTAAATACCAATTTGGAAAAATCACTTGCCCTATACAGATGGTATGCCTTTAATCGGGATCTCAAGAGTTTTGTCAACATGAAGGTAGAATTGATGAAAATGACACATTAGCCTGTCATTAGCATATTTCATTGACTTTGTGCTTAAATTACATGCCTAGTACAATTCAAACTGACTGATGTATCACCTCCAGTGATAAAGTCATCTAAAATATTGCAATCTCCCAAAATGTTGACCCTTATTTTATTCCATCTACCATTGACTCCAACATATTCTCTGCACAGCCTTTGTAAACTGGTTAGTTAATTTTGACCACAAACAATTTAAGTCCATAAACAGTCTAAAGATTGTGATCATTAGCCAGTTTTCTTCCGTTCTTCATCAACATTTTCTCCAGATCTATGTATCTGATGTAAATACTGAGCTACAAAGATAAAAAAAATTGAAAGATCTTACCAGTGACAGCTCTAAGTTGTAGTCCACTGCTTCTGATGTTCTCAAACACAGAGAAGAGAGTGAATGTGTATTTAGTCCCAGCAGTGAGAGACGAGACAGTGTGAGTTACTGGTCCATCTCCATCTGGTGCACTGATGTTTGTCTCGGTACCATTAAACTGGAGAACAAAGCTAACATTGCTGCTGACTTTGCTCCACTGCAGAGTGATACTGGTCTCATTTTGGCTTGCTGGTCCAAGATTCACTGCATTTCTGGGAGCTGATACAGACAGCAAAGACAGAGGTGATGTAGTAAATACCAATTTGGAAAAATCACTGGCCCTATACAGATGGTATGCCTTTAATCGGGATCTCAAGAGTTTTATTTTAGCATGAAGGTAGAAACTCTCAAAATGACACATTAGCCTGTCATTAGCATATTTCATTGACTTTGTGCTTAAATTACATGCCTAGTACAATTCAAACTGACTGATGTATCACCTCCAGTGATAAAGTCATCTAAAATATTGCAATTTCCCAAAATGTTGACCCTTATTTTATTCCATATACCACTGACTGCAACATATTCTCTGCACAGCCTTTGTAAACTGGTTAGTTAATTTTGACCACAAACAATTTAAGTTCAGTAACAGTGTTAGGGTTGTCATAATTAGCCAATTTTCTTCTGTTCTTCATCAAAATTTTGTCCAGATCAATGTATTTGGTGCAAATAATGAGCTATAAACATTAATAAAGTGAAAGATCTTACCAGTGACAGCTGTAAGTTGTAGTCCACTGCTTCTGATGTTCTCAAAAACAGAGAAGAGAGTGAATGTGTATTTAGTCCCAGCAGTGAGAGACGAGACAGTGTGAGTTACTGGTCCATCTCCATCTGGTGCACTGATGTTTGTCTCGGTACCATTAAACTGGAGAACAAAGCTAACATTGCTGCTGACTTTGCTCCACTGCAGAACGATACTGGTCTGATTTTGTCTTGCTGGTCCAAGATTCACTGCATTTCTGGGAGCTAATACAGACAGCAAAGACAGAGGTGATGTAGTAAATACCAATTTGGAAAAATCACTGGCCCTATACAGATGGTATGCCTTTAATCGGGATCTCAAGAGTTTTATTTTAGCATGAAGGTAGAAACTCTCAAAATGACACATTAGCCTGTCATTAGCATATTTCATTGACTTTGTGCGTAAATTACATGCCTAGTACAATTCAAACTGACTGATGTATCACCTCCAGTGATAAAGTCATCTAAAATATTGCAATTTCCCAAAATGTTGACCCTTATTTTATTCCATATACCACTGACTGCAACATATTCTCTGCACAGCCTTTGTAAACTGGTTAGTTAATTTTGACCACAAACAATTTAAGTTCAGTAACAGAGTTAGGGTTGTCATAATTAGCCAATTTTCTTCTGTTCTTCATCAAAATTTTGTCCAGATCAATGTATTTGGTGCAAATAATGAGCTATAAACATTAATAAAGTGAAAGATCTTACCAGTGACAGCTGTAAGTTGTAGTCCACTGCTTCTGATGCTCTCAAAAACAGAGAAGAGAGTGAATGTGTATTTAGTGCCAGCAGTGAGAGACGAGACAGTGTGAGTTACTGGTCCATCTCCATCTGGTGCACTGATGTTTGTCTCGGTACCATTAAACTGGAGAACAAAGCTAACATTGCTGCTGACTTTGCTCCACTGCAGAGTGATACTGGTCTCATTTTGGCTTGCTGGTCCAAGATTCACTGCATTTCTGGGAGCTGATACAGACAGCAAAGACAGAGGTGATGTAGTAAATACCAATTTGGAAAAATCACTGGCCCTATACAGATGGTATGCCTTTAATCGGGATCTCAAGAGTTTTTTCAACATGAAGGTAGAATTGATGAAAATGACACATTAGCCTGTCATTAGCATATTTCATTGACTTTGTGCGTAAATTACATGCCTAGTACAATTCAAACTGACTGATGTATCACCTCCAGTGATAAAGTCATCTAAAATATTGCAATTTCCCAAAATGTTGACCCTTATTTTATTCCATATACCATTGACTCATACGTATTCTCTGCACAGCCTTTGTAAAATGGTTAGTTAATTTTGACCACAAACAATTTAAGTTCAGTAACAGTGTTAGGGTTGTCATAATTAGCCAATTTTCTTCTGTTCTTCATCAAAATTTTGTCCAGATCAATGTATTTGGTGCAAATAATGAGCTATAAACATTAATAAAGTGAAAGATCTTACCAGTGACAGCTGTAAGTTGTAGTCCACTGCTTCTGATGTTCTCAAACACAGAGAAGAGAGTGAATGTGTATTTAGTCCCAGCAGTGAGAGACGAGACAGTGTGAGTTACTGGTCCATCTCCATCTGGTGCACTGATGTTTGTCTCGGTACCATTAAACTGGAGAACAAAGCTAACATTGCTGCTGACTTTGCTCCACTGCAGAGTGATACTGGTCTGATTTTGGCTTGCTGGTCCAAGATTCACTGCATTTCTGGGAGCTGATACAGACAGCAAAGACAGAGGTGATGTAGTAAATACCAATTTGGAAAAATCACTGGCCCTATACAGATGGTATGCCTTTAATCGGGATCTCAAGAGTTTTGTCAACATGAAGGTAGAATTGATGAAAATGACACATTAGCCTGTCATTAGCATATTTCATTGACTTTGTGCTTAAATTACATGCCTAGTACAATTCAAACTGACTGATGTATCACCTCCAGTGATAAAGTCATCTAAAATATTGCAATCTCCCAAAATGTTGACCCTTATTTTATTCCATCTACCATTGACTCCAACATATTCTCTGCACAGCCTTTGTAAACTGGTTAGTTAATTTTGACCACAAACAATTTAAGTTCAGTAACAGTGTTAGGGTTGTCATAATTAGCCAATTTTCTTCTGTTCTTCATCAAAATTTTGTCTAGATCAATGTATTTGGTGCAAATAATGAGCTATAAACATTAATAAAGTGAAAGATCTTACCAGTGAAAGCTGTAAGTTGTAGTCCACTGCTTCTGATGTTCTCAAACACAGAGAAGAGAGTGAATGTGTATTTAGTCCCAGCAGTGAGAGACGAGACAGTGTGAGTTACTGGTCCATCTCCATCTGGTGCACTGATGTTTGTCTCGGTACCATTAAACTGGAGAACAAAGCTAACATTGCTGCTGACTTTGCTCCACTGCAGAGTGATACTGGTCTCATTTTGGCTTGCTGGTCCAAGATTCACTGCATTTCTGGGAGCTGATACAGACAGCAAAGACAGAGGTGATGTAGTAAATACCAATTTGGAAAAAATCACTGGCCCTATACAGATGGTATGCCTTTAATCGGGATCTCAAGAGTTTTGTCAACATGAAGGTAGAATTGATGAAAATGACACATTAGCCTGTCATTAGCATATTTCATTGACTTTGTGCTTAAATTACATGCCTAGTACAATTCAAACTGACTGATGTATCACCTCCAGTGATAAAGTCATCTAAAATATTGCAATCTCCCAAAATGTTGACCCTTATTTTATTCCATCTACCATTGACTCCAACATATTCTCTGCACAGCCTTTGTAAACTGGTTAGTTAATTTTGACCACAAACAATTTAA
The DNA here is from genome assembly GCF_933228915.1 of Telmatherina bonti. Classification (NCBI taxonomy): domain Eukaryota; kingdom Metazoa; phylum Chordata; class Actinopteri; order Atheriniformes; family Telmatherinidae; genus Telmatherina; species Telmatherina bonti. The sequence continues at coordinate 26,864,389 of NC_136616.1, read as the reverse complement.
GTCCATAAACAGTCTAAAGATTGTGATCATTAGCCAGTTTTCTTCCGTTCTTCATCAACATTTTCTCCAGATCTATGTATCTGATGTAAATACTGAGCTACAAAGATAAAAAAAATTGAAAGATCTTACCAGTGACAGCTGTAAGTTGTAGTCCACTGCTTCTGATGTTCTCAAACACAGAGAAGAGAGTGAATGTGTATTTAGTCCCAGCAGTGAGAGACGAGACAGTGTGAGTTACTGGTCCATCTCCATCTGGTGCACTGATGTTTGTCTCGGTACCATTAAACTGGAGAACAAAGCTAACATTGCTGCTGACTTTGCTCCACTGCAGAGTGATACTGGTCTCATTTTGGCTTGCTGGTCCAAGATTCACTGCATTTCTGGGAGCTGATACAGACAGCAAAGACAGAGGTGATGTAGTAAATACCAATTTGGAAAAATCACTGGCCCTATACAGATGGTATGCCTTTAATCGGGATCTCAAGAGTTTTATTTTAGCATGAAGGTAGAAACTCTCAAAATGACACATTAGCCTGTCATTAGCATATTTCATTGACTTTGTGCTTAAATTACATGCCTAGTACAATTCAAACTGACTGATGTATCACCTCCAGTGATAAAGTCATCTAAAATATTGCAATTTCCCAAAATGTTGACCCTTATTTTATTCCATATACCACTGACTGCAACATATTCTCTGCACAGCCTTTGTAAACTGGTTAGTTAATTTTGACCACAAACAATTTAAGTTCAGTAACAGTGTTAGGGTTGTCATAATTAGCCAATTTTCTTCTGTTCTTTATCAAAATTTTGTCCAGATCAATGTATTTGGTGCAAATAATGAGCTATAAACATTAATAAAGTGAAAGATCTTACCAGTGACAGCTGTAAGTTGTAGTCCACTGCTTCTGATGTTCTCAAAAACAGAGAAGAGAGTGAATGTGTATTTAGTCCCAGCAGTGAGAGACGAGACAGTGTGAGTTACTGGTCCATCTCCATCTGGTGCACTGATGTTTGTCTCGGTACCATTAAACTGGAGAACAAAGCTAACATTGCTGCTGACTTTGCTCCACTGCAGAACGATACTGGTCTGATTTTGTCTTGCTGGTCCAAGATTCACTGCATTTCTGGGAGCTAATACAGACAGCAAAGACAGAGGTGATGTAGTAAATACCAATTTGGAAAAATCACTGGCCCTATACAGATGGTATGCCTTTAATCGGGATCTCAAGAGTTTTATTTTAGCATGAAGGTAGAAACTCTCAAAATGACACATTAGCCTGTCATTAGCATATTTCATTGACTTTGTGCGTAAATTACATGCCTAGTACAATTCAAACTGACTGATGTATCACCTCCAGTGATAAAGTCATCTAAAATATTGCAATTTCCCAAAATGTTGACCCTTATTTTATTCCATATACCACTGACTGCAACATATTCTCTGCACAGCCTTTGTAAACTGGTTAGTTAATTTTGACCACAAACAATTTAAGTTCAGTAACAGAGTTAGGGTTGTCATAATTAGCCAATTTTCTTCTGTTCTTCATCAAAATTTTGTCCAGATCAATGTATTTGGTGCAAATAATGAGCTATAAACATTAATAAAGTGAAAGATCTTACCAGTGACAGCTGTAAGTTGTAGTCCACTGCTTCTGATGCTCTCAAAAACAGAGAAGAGAGTGAATGTGTATTTAGTCCCAGCAGTGAGAGACGAGACAGTGTGAGTTACTGGTCCATCTCCATCTGGTGCACTGATGTTTGTCTCGGTACCATTAAACTGGAGAACAAAGCTAACATTGCTGCTGACTTTGCTCCACTGCAGAGTGATACTGGTCTCATTTTGGCTTGCTGGTCCAAGATTCACTGCATTTCTGGGAGCTGATACAGACAGCAAAGACAGAGGTGATGTAGTAAATACCAATTTGGAAAAATCACTGGCCCTATACAGATGGTATGCCTTTAATCGGGATCTCAAGAGTTTTTTCAACATGAAGGTAGAATTGATGAAAATGACACATTAGCCTGTCATTAGCATATTTCATTGACTTTGTGCGTAAATTACATGCCTAGTACAATTCAAACTGACTGATGTATCACCTCCAGTGATAAAGTCATCTAAAATATTGCAATTTCCCAAAATGTTGACCCTTATTTTATTCCATATACCATTGACTCATACGTATTCTCTGCACAGCCTTTGTAAAATGGTTAGTTAATTTTGACCACAAACAATTTAAGTTCAGTAACAGTCTAAAGATTGTGATCATTAGCCAGTTTTCTTCCGTTCTTCATCAGAATTTTCTCCAGATCAATGTATTTGGTGCAAATAATGAGCTATAAACATGAATAAAGTGAAAGATCTTACCAGTGACAGCTGTAAGTTGTAGTCCACTGCTTCTGATGTTCTCAAACACAGAGAAGAGAGTGAATGTGTATTTAGTCCCAGCAGTGAGAGACGAGACAGTGTGAGTTACTGGTCCATCTCCATCTGGTGCACTGATGTTTGTCTCGGTACCATTAAACTGGAGAACAAAGCTAACATTGCTGCTGACTTTGCTCCACTGCAGAGTGATACTGGTCTCATTTTGGCTTGCTGGTCCAAGATTCACTGCATTTCTGGGAGCTGATACAGACAGCAAAGACAGAGGTGATGTAGTAAATACCAATTTGGAAAAATCACTTGCCCTATACAGATGGTATGCCTTTAATTGGGATCTCAAGAGTTTTGTCAACATGAAGGTAGAATTGATGAAAATGACACATTAGCCTGTCATTAGCATATTTAATTGACTTTGTGCGTAAATTACATGCCTAGTACAATTCAAACTGACTGATGTATCACCTCCAGTGATAAAGTCATCTAAAATATTGCAATTTCCCAAAATGTTGACCCTTATTTTATTCCATATGCCACTGACTGCAACATATTCTCTGCACAGCCTTTGTAAACTGGTTAGTTAATTTTGACCACAAACAATTTAAGTTCAGTAACAGTGTTAGGGTTGTCATAATTAGCCAATTTTCTTCTGTTCTTCATCAAAATTTTGTCCAGATCAATGTATTTGGTGCAAATAATGAGCTATAAACATTAATAAAGTGAAAGATCTTACCAGTGACAGCTGCAAGTTGTAGTCCACTGCTTCTGATGTTCTCAAAAACAGAGAAGAGAGTGAATGTGTATTTAGTCCCAGCAGTGAGAGACGAGACAGTGTGAGTTACTGGTCCATCTCCATCTGGTGCACTGATGTTTGTCTCGGTACCATTAAACTGGAGAACAAAGCTAACATTGCTGCTGACTTTGCTCCACTGCAGAGTGATACTGGTCTGATTTTGGCTTGCTGGTCCAAGATTCACTGCATTTCTGGGAGCTGATACAGACAGCAAAGACAGAGGTGATGTAGTAAATACCAATTTGGAAAAATCACTGGCCCTATACAGATGGTATGCCTTTAATTGGGATCTCAAGAGTTTTGTCAACATGAAGGTAGAATTGATGAAAATGACACATTAGCCTGTCATTAGCATATTTCATTGACTTTGTGCTTAAATTACATGCCTAGTACAATTCAAACTGACTGATGTATCACCTCCAGTGATGAAGTCATCTAAAATATTGCAATTTCCCGAAATGTTGACCCTTATTTTATTCCATATACCATTGATTCCAACATATTCTCTGCACAGCCTTTGTAAACTGATAAGTTAATTTTGACCACAAACAATTTAAGTTCAGTAACAGTGTTAGGGTTGTTATAATTAGCCAATTTTCTTCTGTTTTTCATCAAAATTTTGTCCTGATCAATGTATTTGGTGCAAATAATGAGCTATAAACATGAATAAAGTGAAAGATCTTACCAGTGACAGCTGTAAGTTGTAGTCCACTGCTTCTGATGTTCTCAAACACAGAGAAGAGAGTGAATGTGTATTTAGTCCCAGCAGTGAGAGACGAGACAGTGTGAGTTACTGGTCCATCTCCATCTGGTGCACTGATGTTTGTCTCTGTACCATTAAACTGGAGAACAAAGCTAACATTGCTGCTGACTTTGCTCCACTGCAGAGTGATACTGGTCTCATTTTGTCCAGATACTCTGAACACTTGTTCTGAAAACAACAAAAGGATATTGAAGGAATTTTAAGACTGAAAATATGTATGTTGTTTATTTACTGGATGTGGTAAATCATCACATCACTGATTGAGAAATATTAACGTGTTTATTGTGATATTAAATGGGGAGTTTATAGAAAAAAATTAGATTAATTATAAACTGTTTAAGCGACAGAAATTGGAACAATACCTGCACAATATGCCAGGTGGCATACTGATGGTCTCTTAAGTTTGTAGACATAGTATCCATAGCAGAGTTTGATCTGGATGGTATGTGAGGTAAAAAGACAGCAGGAACCACTCCAGGCATTACACACTGTCCGATTTACCAAAACATCTGACTGTGTGGGATGAGGTTCTGTTATCCACAACGGAGCATGAGTTCCACATCTGTTTTCCTCTATACATCTCTCTGGAATTTGAGCACTGTTTTGTCCGAGGAACAGTCGATACCAGCCTTGCCAGTTAATATTTCGGTCACAGTGCAAGACACTATTGTCTGTGTTATTTACGGAGCGCCATTCATCATTCAGTGGAGTGTAGTGCTGACAGGGGTCCACACATTGGTCTGTTCCATTAAAAGTGATGCAGTCCAGGCCAGAAGGACAACCTATCTGTGCACAGGTGGGGTGCATGGCCTCTTCATTTCATTCAATATGAGGAATTAGAAAATATATTGTTAGTAAGTCTGAAAATGTTCAGAACAACTTTTATTGCTGAATACTCAGGTTTGATGAAAAGCATCTTTTTCCTCACATCTGCTTTCATTCCCTTTGCTCAAAGATCAACGTCTCATCTTGGATTGGCTTTTGAGGTACAGGTCAGTCTTAAAGACCTGAGTGGATGCCAAAGGACTCACTTCTCCCGCTACCAACTATTACACAGCTTATAACTCATATAATGTTGAATGTAACTTGATTAACTTATAAGTAGAAGTTTTGTAAGGGTAAGCTATTATGTGATTCCATTCTCCTTTTCTCTTGTTGTCATTAGACTACAAAGGTCATTTACTGGAATAAACCTTACTTTCAATGAATTATTGCTTTCAAGCCAAAACATTTTTTTCTGCTTTTTCCCATCTTAAGGTAGTCTGAACTATTTTTTAGAACTTGTGATCTTTTATTTCTGGTAAAGATAATTTTGATATTGTAACATCTGAACAAGGTTTGTGTTCTGGAGAAGATAGTCCTTTTTCACGTTGTGTCTTAGCCTCTACAAGATGAACAATAACACATTAAATGATCACTGACACCCCCATGGCCCATTTAGGAACAACAGCAAAATCCTCAGTGCTTTCTTTAAAATTTTTTTTTATTATTCTGCATGCAAGAATAACTTGTTTTCAGCCCTCATCCTTACCAGGTCATCTACATCCTTGATGCCCAAGGTATCTCTTCTCTGTTTCTCCATAATGTCTGCTGTCTAGACTTACAAAGTTTTCCCTTATATATTTCTTTATTTTTATTTTCAATATACATATGTACTGATTCTAACTGCTAAATGTATTGATCCAGATTCATGATCTTACCAGTGACAGCTGTAAGTTGTAGTCCACTGCTTCTGATGTTCTCAAACACAGAGAAGAGAGTGAATGTGTATTTAGTCCCAGCAGTGAGAGACGAGACAGTGTGAGTTACTGGTCCATCTCCATCTGGTGCACTGATGTTTGTCTCGGTACCATTAAACTGGAGAACAAAGCTAACATTGCTGCTGACTTTGCTCCACTGCAGAGTGATACTGGTCTGATTTTGGCCAGATACTCTGAACACTTGCTCTGAAAACAACAAAAGGATATTGAAGGAATTTTAAGACTGAAAATATGTATGTTGTTTATTTACTGGATGTGGTAAATCATCACATCACTGATTGAAAAATATTAACGCGTTAATTGTGATATTAAATGGGGAGTTTATAGAAAAAAATTAGATTAATTATAAACTGTTTAAGCGACAGAAATTGGAACAATACCTGCACAATATGCCAGGTAGCATACTGATGGTCTCTTAAGTTTGTAGACATAGTATCCATAGCAGAGTTTGATCTGGATGGTATGTGAGGTAAAAAGACAGCAGGAACCACTCCAGGCATTACACACTGTCCGATTTACCAAAACATCTGACTGTGTGGGATGAGGTTCTGTTATCCACAACGGAGCATGAGTTCCACATCTGTTTTCCTCTATACATCTCTCTGGAATTTGAGCACTGTTTTGTCCGAGGAACAGTCGATACCAGCCTTGCCAGTTAATATTTCGGTCACAGTGCAGGACACTATTGTCTGTGTTATTTACGGAGCGCCATTCATCATTCAGTGGAGTGTAGTGCTGACAGGGGTCCACACATTGGTCTGTTCCATTAAAAGTGATGCAGTCCAGGCCAGAAGGACAACCTATCTGTGCACAGGTGGGGTGCATGGCCTCTTCATTTCATTCAATATGAGGAATTAGAAAATATATTGTTAGTAAGTCTGAAAATGTTCAGAACAACTTTTATTGCTGAATACTCAGGTTTGATGAAAAGCATCTTTTTCCTCACATCTGCTTTCATTCCCTTTGCTCAAAGATCAACGTCTCATCTTGGATTGGCTTTTGAGGTACAGGTCAGTCTTAAAGACCTGAGTGGATGCCAAAGGACTCACTTCTCCCGCTACCAACTATTACACAGCTTATAACTCATATAATGTTGAATGTAACTTGATTAACTTATAAGTAGAAGTTTTGTAAGGGTAAGCTATTATGTGATTCCATTCTCCTTTTCTCTTGTTGTCATTAGACTACAAAGGTCATTTACTGGAATAAACCTTACTTTCAATGAATTATTGCTTTCAAGCCAAAACATTTTTTTCTGCTTTTTCCCATCTTAAGGTAGTCTGAATTATTTTTAGAACTTGTGATCTTTTATTTCTGGTAAAGATAATTTTGATATTGTAACATCTGAACAAGGTTTGTGTTCTGGAGAAGATAGTCCTTGTTCACGTTGTGTCTTAGCCTCTACAAGATGAACAATAACACATTAAATGATCACTGACACCCCCATGGCCCATTTAGGAACAACAGCAAAATCCTCAGTGCTTTTTTTTTAATTTTTTTTATTATTATTCTGCATGCAAGAATAACTTGTTTTCAGCCCTCATCCTTACCAGGTCATCTACATCCTTGATGCCCAAGGTATCTCTTCTCTGTTTCTCCATAATGTCTGCTGTCTAGACTTACAAAGTTTTCCCTTATATATTTCTTTATTTTTATTTTCAATATACATATGTACTGATTCTAACTGCTAAATGTATTGATCCAGATTCATGATCTTACCAGTGACAGCTGTAAGTTGTAGTCCACTGCTTCTGATGTTCTCAAACACAGAGAAGAGAGTGAATGTGTATATAGTCCCAGCAGTGAGAGACGAGACAGTGTGAGTTACTGGTCCATCTCCATGTGGTGCACTGATGTTTGTCTCGGTACCATTAAACTGGAGAACAAAGCTAACATTGCTGCTGACTTTGCTCCACTGCAGAGTGATACTGGTCTGATTTTGGCTTGCTGGTCCAAGATTCACTGCATTTCTGGGAGCTGATACAGACAGCAAAGACAGAGGTGATGTAGTAAATACCAATTTGGAAAAATCACTGGCCCTATACACATGGTATGCCTTTAATCGGGATCCCAAGAGTTTTTTTTAGCATGAAGGTAGAAACTCTCAAAATGACACATTAGCCTGTCATTAGCATATTTAATTGACTTTGTGCTTAAATTACATGCCTAGTACAATTCAAACTGACTGATGTATAAACTCCAGTGATAAAGTCATCTAAAATATTGCAATTTCCCAAAATGTTGACCCTTATTTTATTCCATATACCATTGACTCCAACATATTCTCTGCACAGCCTTTGTAAACTGGTTAGTTAATTTTGACCACAAAAAATTTAAGTTCATTAACAGTGTTAGGGTTGTCATAATTAGCCAATTTTCTTCTGTTCTTCATCAAAATTTTGTCCAGATCAATGTATTTGGTGCAAATAATGAGCTATAAACATGAATAAAGTGAAAGATCTTACCAGTGACAGCTGTAAGTTGTAGTCCACTGCTTCTGATGTTCTCAAACACAGAGAAGAGAGTGAATGTGTATTTAGTGCCAGCAGTGAGAGACGAGACAGTGTGAGTTACTGGTCCATCTCCATCTGGTGCACTGATGTTTGTCTCGGTACCATTAAACTGGAGAACAAAGCTAACATTGCTGCTGACTTTGCTCCACTGCAGAGTGATACTGGTCTGATTTTGGCTTGCTGGTCCAAGATTCACTGCATTTCTGGGAGCTGAGACAGACAGCAAAGACAGAGGTGATGTAGTAAATACCAATTTGGAAAAATCACTTTGGCCCTATACAGATGGTATGCCTTTAATCGGGATCTCAAGAGTTTTATTTTAGCATGAAGGTAGAATTGATGAAAATGACACATTAGCCTGTCATTAGCATATTTCATTGACTTTGTGCTTAAATTACATGCCTAGTACAATTCAAACTGACTGATGTATCACCTCCAGTGATAAAGTCATCCAAAATATTGCAATTTCCCAAAATGTTGACCCTTATTTTATTCCATATACCACTGACTGCAACATATTCTCTGCACAGCCTTTGTAAACTGGTTAGTTAATTTTGACCACAAACAATTTAAGTTCATTAACAGTGTTAGGTTTGTCATAATTAGCCAATTTTCTTCTGTTCTTCATCAAAATTTTGTCCAGATCAATGTATTTGGTGCAAATAATGAGCTATAAACATGAATAAAGTGAAAGATCTTACCAGTGACAGCTGTAAGTTGTAGTCCACTGCTTCTGATGTTCTCAAACACAGAAAAGAGGGTGAATGTGTATTTAGTGCCAGCAGTGAGAGACGAGACAGTGTGAGTTACTGGTCCATCTCCATCTGGTGCACTGATGTTTGTCTCGGTACCATTAAACTGGAGAACAAAGCTAACATTGCTGCTGACTTTGCTCCACTGCAGAGTGATACTGGTCTCATTTTGGCTTGCTGGTCCAAGATTCACTGCATTTCTGGGAGCTGATACAGACAGCAAAGACAGAGGTGATGTAGTAAATACTAATTTGGAAAAATCACTTTGGCCCTATACAGATGGTATGCCTTTAATCGGGATCCCAAGAGTTTTTTTTAACATGAAGGTAGAAACTCTCAAAATGACACATTAGTCTGTCATTAGTATATTTCATTGACTTTGTGCTTAAATTACATGCCTAGTACAATTCAAACTGACTGATGTATCACCTCCAGTGATAAAGTCATCCAAAATATTGCAATTTCCCGAAATGTTGACCCTTATTCTATTCCATATACCACTGACTGCAACATACTGTCTGCACAGCCTTTGTAAACTGGTTAGTTAATTTTGACCACAAACAATTTAAGTTCAGTAACAGTGTTAGGGTTGTCATAATTAGCCAATTTTCTTCTGTTCTTCATCAAAATTTTGTCCAGATCAATGTATTTGGTGCAAATAATGAGCTATAAACATGAATAAAGTGAAAGATCTTACCAGTGACAGCTGTAAGTTGTAGTCCACTGCTTCTGATGTTCTCAAACACAGAGAAGAGAGTGAATGTGTATTTAGTGCCAGCAGTGAGAGACGAGACAGTGTGAGTTACTGGTCCATCTCCATGTGGTGCACTGATGTTTGTCTCGGTACCATTAAACTGGAGAACAAAGCTAACATTGCTGCTGACTTTGCTCCACTGCAGAGTGATACTGGTCTGATTTTGGCTTGCTGGTCCAAGATTCACTGCATTTCTGGGAGCTGATACAGACAGCAAAGACAGAGGTGATGTAGTAAATACCAATTTGGAAAAATCACTTTGGCCCTATACAGATGGTATGCCTTTAATCGGGATCTCAAGAGTTTTATTTTAGCATGAAGGTAGAAAATCTCAAAATGACACATTAGCCTGTCATTAGCATATTTAATTGACTTTGTGCTTAAATTACATGCCTAGTACAATTCAAACTGACTGATGTATCACCTCCAGTGATAAAGTCATCCAAAATATTGCAATTTCCCAAAATGTTGACCCTTATTTTATTCCATATACCACTGACTGCAACATATTCTCTGCACAGCCTTTGTAAACTGGTTAGTTAATTTTGACCACAAACAATTTAAGTTCAGTAACAGTGTTAGGGTTGTCATAATTAGCCAATTTTCTTCTGTTCTTAATCAAAATTTTGTCCAGATCAATGTATTTGGTGCAAATAATGAGCTATAAACATTAATAAAGTGAAAGATCTTACCAGTGACAGCTGTAAGTTGTAGTCCACTGCTTCTGATGTTCTCAAACACAGAGAAGAGAGTGAATGTGTATTTAGTCCCAGCAGTGAGAGACGAGACAGTGTGAGTTACTGGTCCATCTCCATCTGGTGCACTGATGTTTGTCTCGGTACCATTAAACTGGAGAACAAAGCTAACATTGCTGCTGACTTTGCTCCACTGCAGAGTGATACTGGTCTGATTTTGGCCTGATGATCTGAACGCCTCAGGGGTGGGTGGAACTGGGACAAAAAGGACCATTTATTAAGGAAAACAGAAATGATGTAAAAGAACACTGTCACTATGTGATTAACTCCATCCGTTTAAAGAGTTATCCGTAAGACTTGCAATCAATAATGTGTGAGAAAAATTTGAATAAAAAAATGCTACATTTTTTTTTGTTCATATATTACTTTTGTTTTATTGTCCAGCTGAGATATTATGGGAAATATTTTGTGGTGCAGAAGTTGCCCAAGCATGAACAGTTTTAGGTCAATTTTGGGTAAATCTCTTTACAGAAAAACAGCAGTTGCATGGTATTTTTGGGCCAACCATTTTTTGCAATTTGGGATTTGTTATATTTTTTAATCTTACCTTTTACAAAGTTTTAAACATAATTTAAATTCGATTCAGTCTCTTAATTCCCCAAGAAAGGCTTAAAGTGGTACTATTATGTGCATTTCAGGCTAATTTATTTTTATTTCTGAGACCAGAAGGGCTGGGATTGATCGAGTTATTGTCACAAATTGCTTTATTTATATCGGACCGACCCTCTCCGTAGGCTTTTAGATCAGCCTGCGGGCAGAACGAGTGGATTGAGACTCTTCTGCATTAAGCCCCGCCTCCCGCCACTGCACTACATCGGGAGCGCGTACCGCACCTGCTTTCGCCGTCATTGTAACATCTCATAAACAGAAGGATTAGGCTAATATGAACTCAATAAAAAACAAAAAACAAAATACAATGTCAACACATAGCATACAGCCCTACATGTTGGAACCTGAATCCGACCCTGAAAACAAAGTGGAAAACAGCAACCCACAGCAACGAATGCAGCAGGATGTCTCTCTTTGGTAAACTCATCAGCCATCGTTGGAAATAACTTTATCCGACGTTTTCCACCCGCCTGATGTATTTGTAACATGCCCTAGTTAACCAGTAGAAGGTAACCAATCACCGAACCTTATCCCCCGGGACGTCACAAGGATTTCGAAGTAGAAAAAAAACTCTCTAAAATGACGCGTTTTTCGTCGCCATTGAAACTGAACGGAGAGAGTGCTGGAACTCAAACTCAAAATCAAACATGCGTTTAGGTGATAAAAAACAGTGCCGTTCACATGTCTGATGAGGATTCAACACTGTAACACTGTCGAAAGCTCAGAAAACTTAAAATACCATAATAGGACCCATTTAAGTTTCTTTTAAACAACTTTAATGAAGAACATATTTAGTCTGTAAAGTAGATACATTACTTGGTCTGTAACAGATGAATGAAAAATTCTGGCCACAGGCTTCATCTGACCATTTTCCAGAGTTATTAAATCCTGCTGTGACACACTGTTGTAAGCCACTGTTTGGTTGACCATCGGCCCAGTGTTCAAACACAAAGCTGCTGCCGTCAGACCACACTTTTCGCCGGTACAAACCGATCCACACAAAAGCTCCATCTGTTAGGTTGCTGATGATGTCCTGTTCAGTTTGGTTTCGTATGCTGTGAAGGAAAGAGCAGGACATTAACATCAGAATTAACTGAGGAGTAACACAACAGTTTGTCAAAGGTCTGCAGCGTTTATTAATTTCAAATTCATTTGATTGATTGTTAAAAGATGAAATCACAAATCACTTTCAATATTCTATCAATCAGTACAAAATGGCCTCTAAAAAGTAAAGATATCCTGATAATGTTGCAGTTCGAGGTGTCATGATTTGGGTTTTTCGGTGCTTTGTTTTTGGGCTTCCTGTTTTATTTTGTAGTTTTTCCTGTTTAGTTCCCTCGGTTCTTGTTTAGCTTCATTGATTTCCTGTTATTGAGTTCACCTGGGTTCATTTAGTTAATTTGTTTCACCTGTGTCTCGTTTTGTTCTGTGTATTTATACTCCTCAGTTTCATTCCTTGTTTGCTGGATCATTTTGTTGTAGTTAGTCCCTTGAGTGTCCTTTGTTATAATAAATCCACTAGAATCGACATCCCTGTTCCCCTCATCTCTGCGTTTGGGTCCACTCCTTCGTCATCTTCACTGCCCGTTCCTGAGAGAATGATCCAGCCAACCGAGGACCCAGCAGAGATGGTTACTCTGTTTGAGTTTTTTCGTCGGGAGGCGGCCAAACACCTCCCGACCAATGAGCCTCACTGGACCGCTTCCAAGAGAAGCCGGCGCAGACAGCACCGACGACTGGTTGGCCCAGTGGAGAGCCCTGGCCAGTCCCCTTTTCTGGGAACTAGACTGGTGCTCCACCCATCCGGACCACTACCACCGCCAGCGCCCAGGTCCACGTCTCCGGCGCTGCAGGCTCCCACGCCAGCGCCCGGGTCCACGTCTCCGGCGCCGCAGGCTCCCACGCCAGCGTCCGGGTCCACGTCTCCGGCGCCGCAGGCTCCCACGCCAGCGTCCGGGTCCACGTCTCCGGCGCCGCAGGCTCCCACGCCAGCGTCCGGGTCCACGTCTCCGGCGCCGCAGGCTCCCACGCCAGCGCCCGGGTCCACGTCTCCGGCGCCGCAGGCTCCCACGCCAGCGCCCGGGTCCACGTCTCCGGCGCCGCAGGCTCCCACGCCAGCGCCCGGGTCCACGTCTCCGGCGCCGCAGGCTCCCACGCCAGCGCCCGGGTCCACGTCTCCGGCGCCGCAGGCTCCCACGCCAGCGCCCGGGTCCACGTCTCCGGCGCCGCAGGCTCCCACGCCAGCGCCCGGGTCCACGTCTCCGGCGCCGCAGGCTCCCACGCCAGCGCCCGGGTCCACGTCTCCGGCGCCGCAGGCTCCCACGCCAGCGCCCGGGTCCACGTCTCCGGCGCCGCAGGCTCCCACGCCAGCGCCCGGGTCCACGTCTCCGGCGCCGCAGGCTCCCACGCCAGCGCCCAGAACCCGTCCGGCGCCGCAGGCTCCCATGCCAGCGCCCAGAGCTCGTCCACATTCCTTGCTCCATGTTCCCGAGGGGGTCCCAGGACGGGACGCTCCTCCCTTGCTCCATGTTCCCGAGGGGGTCCCAGGACGGGACGCTCCTCCCTTGCTCCATGTTCCCGAGGGGGTCCCAGGACGGGACGCTCCTCCCTTGCTCCATGTTCCCGAGGGGGTCCCAGGACGGGACGCTCCTCCCTTGCTCCATGTTCCCGAGGGGGTCCCAGGACGGGACGCTCCTCCCTTGCTCCATGTTCCCGAGGGGGTCCCAGGACGGGACGCTCCTCCCTTGCTCCATGTTCCCGAGGGGGTCCCAGGACGGGACGCTCCCCCCTTGACCCATGTTCCCGAGGGGGTCCCAGGTCGGGACGCTCCTCCTCTGTCCCATGTTCCCGAGGGGGTCCCAGGTCGGGACGCTCCTCCTCTGTCCCCAGTTCCCGAGGGGGTCCCAGGTCGGGACGCTCCCCCTCTGTCCCGAGTTCCCGAGGGGGTCCCAGGTTGGGATTCTCCTCCACCGGCCCCAGCGCCAGCCCCGGTGTCCGAGGAGGAGGTCGCTCCCTCTCCCCCGTCTCCAGTGTCCGGCGAGGAGGTCGCTCCCTCTCCCCCGTCTCCAGTGTCCGGCGAGGAGGTCGCTCCCTCTCCCCCGTCTCCAGTGTCCGGCGAGGAGGTCGCTCCCTCTCCCCCGTCTCCAGTGTCCGGCGAGGAGGTCGCTCCCTCTCCCCCGTCTCCAGTGTCCAACGAGAGGGATCCAGAGCCGAGGCTGCCCCCGTCGTCTGGGCCTCCCGGCCGTCCTCCAGAGCCGAGGCTGCCCCCGTCGTTTGGGCCTCCCGGCCGTCCTCCAGAGCCGAGGCTGCCCCCGTCGTCTGGGCCTCCCGGCCGTCCTCCAGAGCCGAGGCTGCCCCCGTCGTCTGGGCCTCCCGGCCGTCCTCCAGAGCCGAGGCTGCCCCCGTCGTCTGGGCCTCCCGGCCGTCCTCCAGAGCCGAGGCTGCCCCCGTCGTCTGGGCCTCCCGGCCGTCCTCCAGAGCCGAGGCTGCCCCCGTCGTCTGGGCCTCCCGGCCGTCCTCCAGAGCCGAGGCTGCCCCCGTCGTCTGGGCCTCCCGGCCGTCCTCCAGAGCCGAGGCTGCCCCCGTCGTCTGGGCCTCCCGGCCGTCCTCCAGAGCCGAGGCTGCCCCCGTCGTCTGGGCCTCCCGGCCGTCCTCCAGAGCCGAGGCTGCCCCCGTCGTCTGGGCCTCCCGGCCGTCCTCCAGAGCCGAGGCTGCCCCCGTCGTCTGGGCCTCCCGGCCGTCCTCCAGAGCCGAGGTTGCCCCCGTCGTCTGGGCCTCCCGGCCGTCCTCCAGAGCCGAGGCTGCCCCCAGACTGTTTCCTGAGCTGGGCCGTTTGGATTCTTCCCCCGGCCCTGTGCCCCTGCACTTTGTTTTTTTTCCCTTGGTCCCTCCTCCGGGCCCCCTCCTCCCTCCCGTGTCTGGACTCTGATCTTTTTGGGCCGTCCGGTGGCCGGCCCTTGAGGGGGGGTACTGTCATGATTTGGGTTTTTCGGTGCTTTGTTTTTGGGCTTCCTGTTTTATTTTGTAGTTTTTCCTGTTTAGTTCCCTCGGTTCTTGTTTAGCTTCATTGATTTCCTGTTATTGAGTTCACCTGGGTTCATTTAGTTAATTTGTTTCACCTGTGTCTCGTTTTGTTCTGTGTATTTATACTCCTCAGTTTCATTCCTTGTTTGCTGGATCATTTTGTTGTAGTTAGTCCCTTGAGTGTCCTTTGTTATAATAAATCCACTAGAATCGACATCCCTGTTCCCCTCATCTCTGCGTTTGGGTCCACTCCTTCGTCATCTTCACTGCCCGTTCCTGAGAGGTGTTTGATTTTGACTTTTTTTTTTATTATTATTGATTACTAGTAAACCAATTTTATCCATTTCTTAAGTTCCAATACCAATATACACCTATACCAATATTTTTTGAGTGAGTTGTGCAAATAAAGCAAAATTATCTAGAAAAATGTACATGACATCTATTTAATTTAGTCATTTTAAATAATTTAATCTTAGGTGAAGAGTTTTATATATGATATGTGCATGTTGTGTTGAAGTTATCTAAAAAAAATACCGATAATTTTCTGATTTGGTTTTGTAGTGTCAATATTGGCCAATAATATCAGTCTGCTGATAATATCGGTCTGTTGATAATACTGGAAATTTCTAGATGCAGGATTGAGTTCCACAAAACACTAATTTAGTAAGCCATGATTAGTTCATATTAGCAATAAGAAGTCTGATTTAATAAAAAAAAAAAAAAAAAAAAAAAGATGTTATATGACTTCCAGGGAAAAAGCGTTTGTCCTTAAAGAAAGAGATTAAAGATTTTGGTCTGAAGAAAAAGGAATAACAACCACTGCAAAATATACAACTGTATACTTTTACTCCTTATTACTCTATTTTATTCATCTGATCAGTCGGTGAAAATACCCCAATGCTTATTGTGTTAATTCATGTTCTAAATCGTTACACATGAAAGAGATATTTAGACAAAAAGTTAGTTATGTGGCTTCACAAAAAATAAGACATACTTCATATCAGAAATGCATCTGAGTATTCATTTGTGTTAACTGTACCTGACCAGATCAACATAATTCTCCCTGCAGAATTGTTGAGCCGCAGGCCAATTTAAGGACAAGCTTTGATTGAAAACAAGGGATAGTGTGCCGTTCACTGTGCCTGTAAAAATATGGATGGAAAGAGAATCTGTCAAACAGACTAAAAAAAAAAAAAAAAGCCAATATCATATCTGCATAAAAAACACAGATTTATCTGGAAATGCGACATAAAAGAGAAATATTAAAGATCATTACTGTCATAATAATATTAACACTAAAATTTATTAGTGTAATTGATCATTTATATGCTGTAGAAACTCACCATTGTAGCACACAAAACGATGCTCACTATTGCAGTAATAGTCGTCCCAATTGCCATTAGTTATAAGCCTCACACAA
>NC_136616.1:26807867-26842867 GCF_933228915.1 Telmatherina bonti | reverse complement strand
ATAACAATAGGATGGTATGTCTGAGTGAGCCAAGCTCATTAAGCATGAGGCACCCTGCTTCACCAGAAAGAATCAATCTTTGTTAAAGTAATCTCAAAAGTTTAACATATGATAAAAGAAAAGATAAGTCATGAACAAACGATAATATATAAATTTCCTAACACAAGTGACTACAGACCAGTTGCCCTGACATCTCACATCATGAAAGTCCTGGAGAAACTCTTACTGGCTCACCTCAACAAGCAAGTAAACATCTTTCAGGACCCATTACAGTTTTCATATCGTAGTGGACTTGGGTTGAAGATGCCATCATGTACCTGCTCCGGAGAGCACACTCTCATCTGGACCATTCAGGCAGCACTCTGAGGGTCATGTTATTTGATTTCTCAAGTGCTTTTAATACCATTCAGCCTGCTTTGTTATGTGAGAAGCTCCATACATTCCAGGTGATGATGAATTAAACCTGTTACACTTAATCAGCAATACACAACGATTAAGAAAGAGATTAGATTTCAGCATATCTTGATAAAGGAACAAGTAGTAACGAATAAATAAACAAATAACTAAGTGTCTCTAAAAGTGAAACAGGGAACAAATACTTCATCTTGTCATCTAATACTGCGAACCAGGGACAAGCTGTCTAGAAGGAGGAATTCTCTCCTTTCATTGCACAGCAAAAAGAAGGAAATAAAAGTTTATTTCTTGTTTTTCATGTCAACTATATTTCCAGTAATAATTTCCAGCATTTAAGCTGTCAATGTAATCCAGAAAGGTTGATTTTTCTGTTTGAACTTTTTTTTTTTTTTTTTTTTTTTTTTAAACAAATGGTTTGATGGTAGAAATGTCAAAATTTTTAAAAGTAATTGCACAATTTGTACTCACTTTGAGTAGTGTGTACGTAACCTTTGAAATAAAGACGGTTTAGCACATTTTTTAAAATTTATTCAAGTCAGATGCAGTACTGTTAAGGTTAAAAAAATCCTAAAGTACTTCAAACAAAAATCCCGAAGTAGACCAAACATAAGGAACCTACCTGCAAGCACAAAGATGATCAGCTTGTTATCCATGTGTTAAACCTTTGAAAATACATATTATGTTAATTCAACGGAAAATATATGTTTAGTACAATTTACTATAAAGTCATTAAAATCCTATTTATGTGGCTCAGTAGCAACATGCAAACGGACGTTACTAATACCTGCAAAGTGTGGCATTTTTGTTTAGATGCTACTTACTGACCTTTAACGCTCCCACCTGAAGCATGCAGCATTTCCAAGCACCTCTGAGTATCAGTCAATGTGTGCATCTGCACTTAAACTTGTTTTTGCATTTGTTAGTGCTAAGCTGCTGTGTGCTGTGGAAAGTACTTGTGGGTGTTGTCAAGACATTATTACAAGACATATCCTGAACATTGTAGCTTAGGAATCTAGAAGTACCTGCAAAATTATCTTCACAATTATTGTCTTTTTCTCCACTGCTCTGACAGATGGGTATAAATGTGCTCCAACCAGTTTTCTTTGATATACCCTGAACATCGCTGATGCCATGTGATGTTTATAATAAAAGATTTTCAGAATTCACAGATATACTTAACAGTCATCATTCAGTGATGCAAATACTTTGTTTGTCTGCTGCTTTTCACTGTCAAGAATTTCATGTTGTGTTTAAGATCAATAAAGTAATTTTAACATTATTCCTAATTACGGACTGCATGTTTGACAGTATGTTTTCAGTATTTGCCTTACAGCTTTCTGCTTACGCTTGATTCGACATTTTGTTGGGAGATAGTTTCTGATTAAGTGCCTGTCCTGTCTTAAAAGAAAAAATAAGATAGATAACAAATCCGAATGATGCAGCTTAAACTTACTTAAAGTTCATCAAACTGAATTAACTGGTTCAAGGTTTTAGTGAAAAACCTTAGCTTTACACTTCATGCTAGAAGGCAGATGCAGGTTACATAAAGTTTATAAAGCTTGCCAAGTACTACTAATTACCTCCCTCTACCTTCCCCATACACACATTTCAGGTTATGCGTGCTGTAAAAACAAAGCTTATTTCTGCTTTTTCTCAGATACGAGTGCACAAATGTAGAAAATGTAAAGAAATAAGGAAAGAATTTTAAAACTGGTTTTAGTTTATTTGGATATGCAGAGACTGCTGTAAACTGTCTACACCAGCGCTGCTACTATACCAGCATGTGTTCTTAATACCCAGGCAAACCACATTCATAATGCTGGTAGCAGGTGCAAAACAGCAAAGTTTATTTTACCTGAACAACACTTGTGCTTACCTGTTTGGGAATTTTATAAAAAATAAAAAAAAAAGACAATTTTTTGATGTGAACTTACAAACATTAAAAAAATACAAACAATCTTCACTTAATTTTAATAACAATCTCCATCAGCGACAACAAAAGTTGGAGCCATATTCCTACACAAACCAAAGCTCCAGTTGAAGTAACAACGGATGACACTGATGACTCTTCATCACCCAAGAAACAATGTTCATGTTGTTCAGGTTACTAATGACAGTTTCTGTTATCTGTTGACAGATCGTGTGTGTGCGCGCACACACACACACACACACACACACACACACACACACACACACACACACACACACACACACACACACACACACACTGTGATATCCCTAGACAATTGTCAGAAAGAAATTTCCCTTTGCTAATGGAAATTTGTAAATGTTTAAAGATGACACTTTATCCAAAAAACTGGCATAAAAAAAACCTAACAAAACTATTCAAAGTTACAATATCATCTCCACAGATCTTTGCATCAGGGAAACAGAATCTAATTGAGTTTTTTATTTGCTTTTCTCCCATCTGTGTGTGTGTGTGTGTGTGTGTGTGTGTGTGAGCAGCCAAATCAGCTGAAACATCAGAGAGAAGAAAGCAAAACAGCCAGATATTTTTAGTGCATTTAATCATGTAATGTGAACATCATCTATATTATAAAATGAACTTTTATCAGTAAGAAAAACAAAGAATAGATCAGGTAACACAGGGACAATCAGATGGAGGCTAGAAGTCTTTGGTAAGATGATCTGTTTTCTGAGTTGTGAGACATGGCGTCTTTGACATTAAGAACTGTAAAAGTGAAAGGACTCAGTAGCATTAGGGTGGAACTCCAGAGTCAGTGAGAAAGCCTGAGGCTCCAAATAGTAGTACAAAGGTCAAGTACAGCAAACACCTCAACATTTTTAGTATGATGAGTTGTACTGTTGAAAGTATTTGTGTGTGTCAGGACGGATGGGTACACTTGTGCCTCGAGGCAGTTCAGACCTTTAGCAACCAACAATGTAAAAACAATCAATGGTTGATGCTATAATTCTTTTAGGTTTTTAGTGTAATAAACCAGATAATGTAATAAAGTTTTTGAGCCAATAAAATAATACTTTTGCCAATAGTGTAATAAGTTTGTTACATTATTAAATGGTCATTGTGTTACTGGCATAGAGTGTCGTAGAAAAATGTGGAGGAAAATCCTCTTTGCTCTACAGATCAGGGACAGCACTGGTAGCTTAAGAATGTATCTTTATTCAGACTGACAGAGTTTAGGTGTCTTATACAGAAGGCTCCTGGGCAGAACTCAGTCCGGCTTTTATACGTTCAGCTGCATGCACAATGGAAAGGAGGGTTTCCACTTAGCCAGAGTTCTTGTTTGACGTTAGTCAAGTTCCAATGTTATGCCTCATGCACCACCTTTTGTTTAGAGCACAGATATCAGAGACGACCTTCATATATTGAAACTTCTACAATAAGACAAAAAAATCAGTCAGTCTTTGGGTGAAAGGCAGGGTACACCCTGTACAGCTCGCCAGTCCATCGCAGGGCCACGCAGATACGAACAACCACTCACACCTAAGGGCAATTTAGTGTAACCAATTAACCTAACGTGCATGTCTTTGGACGGTGGGAGGAAGCCAGAGTACCTGGAGAGAACCCACACATACACGGGGAGAACATGCAAACTCCACACAGAAAGCCTCACCCCAGCCAAGGATCAAACCAGCGACCTTCTTGCTGTGAGGCCAAAGTGCAGCCCCTCAAAAAATTATGTATCATGTATAATACAACTAGGACTGCTTGTCTGAGATTTTATATTTCTTTTTGCAGTTTTTTAATCTTTGCTATGGAATAGCTAATTCATGTCAAGCAAGCAAAGTCATGTGACTCCTGAGACCAGGGATCACCATCGTCAGACTTCTGTCAGTGTCAGTGTTTTAGAAGTTTCCCTGCTGCAACACACTTGACTCAAATGAAATAGGTCATCAAGAGGCTGGTGCAGAATTTGAAGAGACATTTAGAAGCTTTTTATCAATGGAAATAAATAGTAAATTATCCAAACTTCTTGTCTTTAAATTCAACTTCGCATTCTTGGCTTGTTATTTAAGCTTTTTTATGCAGCCTGATGATAGTCTGGTACTCAACAGCAGCAGGACAGACAATGCTGCACTAAATTAGCCTCTGGATTATCTGCACTACTTACTACTGTCTTTATCTCCTTCTGTCTTTTCTTTTTTTTTTTTTGCTCATTGCTCTTTTCTCTCTTCTATTTTGGATATTTCTTTTCTTCTTCATTTCAATGAGCCCACCCTTACAGAAGCATGTGCTTGCAACAGTAGTGAGAGGTAGGGGTGGGCCTCTTTTGATTGACCTCTGTCAAAGTAAACTCTTCAAACTGTCACTGCTCTGTAGCAATTCAAAGATGATCAGCCCTCAAGGCCCCTCTTCTGGCTCAGGGCCCCAAATATGTTCATGCCAAGCCTGCTGGCATGCAGCACCTCAGCTCACACCAGCTTGTCTCACTTATCATTTTTGTGGAAGGACTTTTATAGATTTAGCAAGACTGAAGAGTGCTACCAAAAAATCACAGTCTGTGAGTCTGTTTAAAACAAAACTTTGTCACTAATGAGACATTTGTACACCAACCGTTACTTCCTGTTTTATTGTGCTGCTTCCTGTTGTTAGCTTGAGCCAGATTAGGTAACTGACAAATACCAGTAGCCTGTGGGTTGAGTCTATAAAGCCTAGCTCCTGGTTAATATCACTCTTTTACTTCATCCAGCAACAGCACCTCAGGGTACTGTTTAAGTCCCCTATTATCATTATGATTATTATCATCATCATCTGAGCTGTTAAAAAAATAGTGGGTAGCTTAAGTAAGAACAGACCTATCTAAGTAGTTATCTGAGATGGTGATGTGTGGATAAATATTGAAATATCTATTCCTCCTATAACAACATTTATAAAGGCCATCGCTGAACTTTCAGGATAGGTAGGAGCTACTTTTTCTTCCGCCTAGCACAGACATGCTAAACCAGTTCCAGCGTTGGGTGATGAGGTTGTGAAAAGGGAGAATTAAAGAGACGTGAAGGACAGGTGCTGCACAGACAGACAGTTCTTTCTTTGGCGCTGCAGGCAGGTACATCCAGTCCCGAGGGAGAAAATGTGGTGCTATGTGTAAATTTACATCAGTCTGCTCTTGGTTTTTGTTGTTTGTGCTGATGTTTAAACAACATCTCTTCCCTGCAATCTTAAAACTGAGGCATGCAGTTTGTTCAAATGTGCAGGAATAAACATAGTTATGAAATAAGTAAATATTACAATAAATAACTGTATGCATTCAGCTTGGAGTAATGTGTCCCTGAGATCACCTCAGGAAAGAGCAGATCTTTACTTAGAACGTCTTAAAACTATTCAGTTCACAGAATAAAACAACCATTCTGAACTAAAATGGATAAATTATATTTAATAGATAAGATGGAGAATAACATCAGTAAATCAAATTTACTTTGACTGGTGGTGCACTAAAATATAAATGTAGAGATAAATCGATCATGAGGTGTGTGAGCATGTGTTTCTGAAGACAAACTAAACCGACTGGTCTCATTCCACTCAGCGGAGTGTGTGGAGTTATTTCAGAGGTATCTGCAGACTCCATTTCCCACCCAACAAAACAGCAGAATTAGTCTCAGCATAGTAGATGGATAGATATATTATTAAATAAATGACATTTTCTTTATAGTTGTGCAATTTCAAACATTTGAGTGGGTCAAAACTAAAATGAACTCAGATGTAAAGAAAAAAGAAGGCATCAGCGACTTTACAATAAATATCCTTGATGAGACAGGAAGTACAGACAGAAGAAGTTAGTTAAAGAAGAAAGAAAGAAAGTGGAATAAATCTACAATTTAAGTTGTATTACATTTTGTTCATTTGGTCCACATCAGAGTTCAGTTGAACGAATAAACTGGACTTTTGGAACACAAACTGGGCTGGTGTAAATGCACCCTTAGACCTGCAACTAACAGGCTCAGGCTACATTTTATTTTTATTCCCATTATGCCAGGGAGCATTATAGGGAACTTTTGCTGCCAACTTAAACAGCTAAATATATAGGTGGTTTAATAATTACCTCTAGTTGTGGTAAGTTCGATAAGTTTTAAAGTAAGAGCATCCTTTCTCTCTGAAGCCCTTCAATTAATAAACAACTAAACAGATAGGTAGAAGTCTGGATGTAAGTAAATGTGATTGACTGAAGTCATTTTTCCCTCCTACAACTGCCTTATCTATTTAAAGAATTTTATAATACTCTAGAAAAACCTTAATTAAAAAGTATTGATAACTACTAAAAGATTCAGAGTCCTTTCCAATTCTATGTCACCGTTTTATGCCAATGTATGTACAATATGCATCCCTGATTTAAGAACATTGATTAAATAAACCAAATAAAAAGCACAAAAAAAGAATAAACATTCAACATTTTTAAGATAGAAAGATAAAAGAGAAGGAATGTAGATGTGCTTCAGTCCAACATGTTTTACAGGGTGTGAGTAATATAGGAAAGATCTTTCACTCACCAACTTGTTCTCATGTGGATCCAACTAATTTAAAACATGTAAAAATTCCTGTTGTCTGAACACTTGAAACCCGCAGGATTGATTCCAGGCTTCACCTGACTACAGGGCTAAATGTGTCCTTGGACAAGACATTGAACCCTGCTTTGCTCTAGGAACCTGAATATAATTTACCTAAAAAAAATTCAATGTGGACAAATACCAGTATACACATATTTATTCCAAACCTCATAATACTGTAGAAACATTGTAACTTTATTGTACAATTTATTATTGTAACTGATAACTAAGAAATTAACATTGTAACTTTATTTCTATTTTCCTTGATAATAGATCACTTCCACTCTTCAGTAGTGGCCATAGACACCTATAGACACCTATTTACAAGCTTTTTTCTTGCATATTCATGAGTCAGGATGGTATTTTTGCAAATAAACCACTTCAGTGGATGTTAGTGAGTCATCCAATACGTTTCCACTCACTGGACAATAAATAAATATGTGATATAATTTAACATAATGTAATTACACAAGTTTGCCTTTGCAATGAATAGGAAAAGAAAATGATATGACTATATTTTAAACAATTATGATTGTGTTTTTTTTTTTATAAATAATTTATAGAATATATATTAAAATAAATCTTAAATCACGATATATAATAAATATCACTGATAAAAAAAAAAGTATCATTGCATATGTCTGTAGAGGGAAAAAAATTTATTTAAAAAAATGCTTTTTGTACTCACATTGTTTTTTTTTTTTTTTTATGAATTCACGCATGAAAAGGTTCAATGAGTCTAATCACAAGCTGAGGAATCAGGAAGCAGATGCTAAATCTGATCATTTACTGTAGTAGTTGTTCTCTGCATGACTACCACACAAAGGAATGAGGATGTGCCCCAACTAAGGCTGTTTTCCTGTGAATGCACCATCTGTCTTGTGTGACACCTGTCTCTTAAAACAAACAGTCCAACATGACACAGTCTTTCATGGACTTTTCATTGAACCATTTTCAGAAGAAAAGAGAAAAAGTCTGTTTTTTGTTATTCCCAGGTGGCTGGAAGTGCTACTGTCATGGACTCAGCCTGGGAACAGATTTGCTGTGGCACTACAAGTTTGTGCCATTTCTGACCTAAAAGCAGGGATAGAAGGACAATGTCAATATATCTGAATCATTGTAGATACATGGCTAGAAGGGAGTAAATAAATAACATCTTGAACAGAGGGTGACTAACATTCAGCACGTCCTGTTATTCCTGCCATGACAGCTGGCTGCATTAAATGCTATGCAGGGCATCCTCTGGTATGTTGGTCACACTTCTCGGACCCATGATTTAATACATTTTTGTGACTGAACCAACCCAGTTATTTACAGACCAACACCATGTTGCAACATCATATAAATCAATCATGCAATCGGTTGAACCAGCAGTCTAGTTTGAACAATATTTGGACTAGTGTAGACTGTGAAATTAGGATGAACTCTGTCACTTTCTCATTACCTCTATGCCTAAACATGACTATTTTATTAACATAACCTAGTTAAAAATGACATATTTTAGATATTTTAGATAAATTACATATGTAAAAACAGAAAAAGAGAAAAAAACAACACAAAAAATCTCTATCATGACATTTTGATGTCTGATAGGACACCTTGTGGTGGAAATATGAACTGCAGCTATATGGTCAACATGTGGGATGTGGTAGTCAGAAAAAACACAACTTGCTGCCCTTAACTGCATCAGTTTTGTTTCCCACTTCACACATTATCAAACAAGCAGGTGGTATAGAGTTCTATAGAAAAGTAGGGATTTGCACTAAAACACTACTATAAATTTAAATAAATTAACCCGCATGAAACTGAGGCTGTTTAACTGGTTTTAAAAAATGTCCCTCTGTAACAAAATTTAAACGTATCAGTGAAATACCAGCTTAATCAAGTTTATAACAAAACCTAATTAGTTAAATAACAATAAGTGACTTATGTACACAGAAACCTAAAGAAACAACTAGATTTTGAAATGACCTGGGAGGAAAGGTGCTGGGATTGAAAGAGCCATTGTTACAACCCCAGATGGAGTTTGTTCAGGGAGACTAGAGGTGGCAAAATTAACACAAGGAAAGCCAGTAAACACAATACACAATAAAGGTTTATTCAAAACCATCAAAACACAACGGGCAACCAAGAATAAAAGGAAACTCTTGGTGTGCCAACCAATGTTACACAAAAGAAATATCAACCAGAGCATACATCAGCAGCAAATAAACACAAGGAACCCCTACAGTTCAACAACAGCCAAACAGACAAAATTCCAGTCACTGAAAGCGATAGAGTGGCAAGCTGTGACACAAAGTCCAAGGCAAACACAGCATGCGGGATGATGGCAGCTTTTATATTACAGATCAGCAGAGGGTAGCAGAGGTCCAGCCAGTCACAGGCAGGCAGCAGCATGGGCGACCAATCACCAAACAGCAATGTCACTATAAGGGCAGCACCTTATGCAATACAGGACCGTCCAATTCCCAAGGAGCTCCTGCAGAGTTGTCATTTCCATGGAGTTAGAATGCACAAGATGACATGCCATGGGCTGTAACAGCCGTAAAAAAGAAAAAGAGCAAAGATCCAAAGAGAACATAGCAGAATAAAATGGCCATGAACAAAAGAGGACCACTGGAAAGAGTTTAAACTCATGTTTAAACTTCAAGAAAGAAAGAAATACATTCACACTGGATGATGAGACATGATGAGACAAGGAACAAGAAGGGAAAACAAATAAAGTAAAATGTAAAAAAAGCCAGATGAGAAACACAGAAAAAGAAGAAAAAATGAACTATTTTATGCAGCTTTAGGACCTGGTGAAGTCATGTATTAGAGCAATGCCATATTTTAAGGAAACATGGCATTGCTTTTCATTGTTATGCAGATGATTGTCAAATTTATGTCCCGCTTAAAAAGAAAGATAATTTCTCTGTCAGTGCACTACAAAAATGCCTGCGTGACATTAAAGATTGGATGGCGTTAAACTTCCTCCATTTCAACAATTCAAAGACTGAGGTTTTGGTTGTTGGTCCCAGTAATGGAGTTGCGATTGTGGACCTATAAACACTAAATATTCAAAAACTGAAATCAGGAACCTTGGTTTTAAAATGGACAGTGACTTTAAGTTGGACAGTGAGATTCGCTCCGTGGTCAAGTCCAGTTTCTACCACCTAAGGCAGCTAGCCAAAGTAAAGCACTTTTTATCATGACAGCACCTTGAAACAGTGATCCACGCCTTTGTCACCACACGGCTGGATTATTGCAATGCACTTTACTTTGGTGTAAGCCAGTCCGCACTTACTCGCCTGCAGCTTGTACAAAATGCTGCTGCACGTCTTTTAACTGGCACTCGTAAATATGAGCACATCACCCCTGTTTTATCGTCTCTTCACTGGCTGCCCGTGCATTTTAGGATCCATTTTAAACTTCTTTTATTTGTTTTTAAATGTTTAAATGATGTTGCCCCCCTCTACCTCTCTGAGTTGTTGTGCCCTTACTCTCCGATGCGGTCACTCAGGTCGGCTGACCAGCACCTCCTGAGTGTACCAAAAACCCACCGTAAACTCAGAGGGGACAGAGCCTTTTCAGTTGCAGCTCCAAAACTATGGAATGAGCTGCCTTTGCACATCCGACAGGCCTCTTCTGTACCTGTTTTTAAATCACGTCTTAAAACCCACCTGTTTTCATTGGCTTTTAGCACCACCTGAGATGTTGACATTATTAATCTGACTGTTTTTATCATGATTCTACCAGTTTTAGATATTTTATATGTTTTTGCACTCTGTATTTGTATTATGATCATTATCTCTGTTTTATTCTGTACAGCACTTTGGTCGACTGTGGTTGTGTTAAAAGTGCTATATAAATAAAGTTGCAGTTGCAGATGAATAAGTAACCACCCACAACAAAAATAACACTGAAGCCTGTCCAAGACCCCCCCTTGTGTCACCAGAAAAACTGATCCATCAGGACACTGATCAGGGTGATTTGTGGTGTTTAGCAGAAAACTGTCTGATGTCTTAAGTCCTTGAGGTTACAGGTCAGAGTCTTTGCAGAGGAAAGTTTTTGCAGATGTTGAATCAGATTTGGACCTGTGCATTTTGGAGGTGGGGTCCTTCCGTTATGTTGTAGATTATGGAAGCGACTGCCATCGTGTCCTGTTTTCATGAAGTGGTATGCTTCTTTACCGCCCCCTCAGTGACCAAAGGTTTCCACCGTCACCTCATGCATGCTCAGGAAGGGGGATTGGATTGAAGTCAGGATTTGATGCAATCTGTTGGTCTTCCTTAACTAAACTAATTGCCACAAACTGATGTAGCTGTAAAGTTTTCTGAGATTACATTGTGTAAATCCCATGGAGAACCTCGTCGTTCCAGCAAGAATCCGCCTCCGCTGTTCTGAAATCGATAGCAAAGTCTGCGGCACTTTGACTACCCTGACATAGATTAATAAGACGTTTTGCTGCATCGCCCCCTCTCACTGGGTGATCAAATACTTTTTTCATCTCTCCAATGAAGGCTGCATAGGACATACGTTGAAATTCCTGCCGTTCATATGCCGCTTCTACTAATGACAACGCCCTACCCTCAAGCAGTCCAATAACATAGGAGATCTTGGACCGATCATTGGAGTAAGTGAGGGGCTTCTAGTCAAAGACTAGTGAGCATTGAAGCAAAAAATCTGTGCATTTACCCAGATCCCCAGGTTTTGGTCAGGGATGTGCGTCTCTCAAACTGGAGTCGGGTGGATGTGCGGCTTCAGGAACAGGTGGGTGGTGGGAAGCAGACTGGGCTAAGCCAGCAACATGAGTTGTAAGTTCAGACAATTATGTCACGATGGAGTGATAACTCTGGTCTAATGTCAGGAGCATTCTTTCGTGTCGAGCCAAGTGAGCGTTCTGACCTGAAAGGGTGTTCTGGAGTTGTTCGGAGGCAATTTCCGGGTTGATGTCCGCTGGATCCATCCATATATGTGATTATATGTAATTAATCGCGAGTGAACTCAGGATGTTATGAGACTAATTGCAATAAAAAATTTTAATTGAATGACAGAAATTATATCATATATATATATATATCTATATATATCTATATATATAGATATATATCCTTTCCCTCACTTAGCTTTTTATTGTTACATTGTTGTTTTGTTTAGCAACCTTAGCAGGAAATAGGCCAAATGAGATTTGCATTCCTCTATGTGTCATGATTTGGGTTTTTCCCTTTGCTTTGTTTTCGGGCTTCCTGTTTTATTTTGTAGTTTTTTCTGTTTAGTTCCCTTGGTTCTTGTTTAGCTTCATAGATTTCCTATTGATTTAATTTGTTTCACCTGTGTCTCGTTTTGTTCTGTGTATTTATATCCCTTTTTTGTCTTGTTGCTGGATCATTTCGTTAGGTTTGTTGGTGTCCTTGGTTTGTATCTTGGTTGCTGTAGTCCCGAATAAATCTGGAATTCTGCATCCCTGTTCCGTCTGCCCTGCATTTGGGTCCACTCCTTCACCATCTCCACTGCCCGCCGTGACAGAATGATCCAGCCAGACGCGGACCCAGTGGAGAAAATCACCCCATATGAGCTCTTCTGCAGACGGGCTGATATGAACTCCCCAAGCCATGGTAAGCCAGCACCCAATCCGTACTGGGGGTCCAGATTGGCAATTTGGTCTCCTCCATCTCTTGGGCTGACATGGACTGCAGCAATGGCATGGAGGAGGCGGGACCACAAGCAACATTGCTCCCCTTCCCCGCCTGCTCTGAGGCCCACCTCTCCAGTGTCCCTGCCTGCTCCGAGGCCCACGTCTCCAGTGTCCGCCGCCTGCGTCCCAGCCCTGGTCCATGCCGCCTGCGTCCCAGCCCTGGTCCACGCCACCTGCGTCCCAGCCCTGGTCCACGCCACCTGCGTCCCAGCCCTGGACCACACCGCCTGCGTCCCAGCCCTGGTCCACGTCTTCGGCGCTGCAGGCTCCGAAGACACCTGCAGCGCTGGCTCCAGAGCCAGGCCTGCCCCCGTCGTCTCGGCCTCCTGGCCGTCCTCCAGGGCCAGGCCTGCCCCCGTCGTCTCGGCCTCCCGGCTGTCCTCCAGGACCAAGCCTCCACTAAATAAGGAGGTTTTAGTAGCTCTGCCGGAAGTGAGCCTATAACAGTTAGGTCTTTCTTTTTTTCCTTCTCTCACCTCACATGTGTGTATGTGTAAGGAGAGTTTGTGAGTGTGATTGCCACTCTCGTGGAATCATGGGACAGTGTTGAAAACATCTGATCTTGTGAAGTACACGAAAGGAGTGGATTTGGTTTACGCTCTAACAGACACGTAGTCTGTACAGAGCACAAGTTGTCATAATGGGGACAAAGAACAGTAAGACTGCCTTGGAAGGAGATGGGAAGTTCATGGAACAAAAATTCCCTGGCAGCAAATCATTTCTACATAGATGGAACAATAAGTATGAGTTTGCAGGGAAATTAACAGTTCAAGAATGCGAAAAGCTTGTGGAGCAACTGACTTTGAAAGAAGCACTCAAGACAGGGAAAAAGAAGCAGAAAAATGAGTTTCAGCTCAGGATAGCGAGGTTATGGTTAACTCAAGCTCGAAGACGAGCAGGAAATAAACCAACAGAAATTCTGCAAGCAGTTGCAGTAGTGAAGCCAGATGAGGAGACTTTGGTCCCGTCAGATGCGGTGAGGATAAAAAAAAAGGTTGGCAAGATGCCAGTACAGAAACCCAAAGAGAACTCAGAGCAAACAGACAGAAGCAAGAGGCAGAGATAACAGAGAAGAGTAGTCAGATGACCATGAGGAAAGCTAAGATAGATGGACTGACAGAGAAAACAGACCGAGCTGACAAAAAGAGTGCAAGTAAATGCAGTAGTGACAGAACAGTCAGATAAGTTGACGGGGAAATCAGAAGGTCTGTATCCATGCTTGACAGAGCAAAAGTGGGAATATGGAATAGCAGACCAAACGACAGCAGACACACCCTGACAGAGGTCGCAAACCCTCATTACGGTCTCGATAACGACCGAGAACGCACGATACGTGTCTACCGACCTTGGACAGACCAGGAATGTACTGACGCATGTAAAAACCTGGGCGACCCACGGACGAATGTAGAGGACTTCATAAACAAACATCACAGCCTTAGACAGTCTTATTTTCTTGATGGACGGGAAATCCAAACAACCTTTAAAAAATGCCTGACATATGACTGGTCGAGAGTCCGGGGACAATACACTGGCACACGGGCAAACGGAACAGTGCTAAACCACACGGAACAGGCTTTAGTTGACCAGGTAGGGGCAGTGTATGATCGACTGAGACAGACATTTTGACCGACACCAGACTTTAACAAAATAGCCCAGTGTAAAAAGGCTGAAAATGAGGACGTCTATGCATATAGATATCAACTGGAGGACATTTTCCAAAAACATAGCGGAATTCCTGAGGTGGCAGGTGACGATACCCCCCTATATGACACAATTAAAGCAAGCATTAATGTCTGGGTTACAACCATGTATAGCCGACTTTATCAGGAAACATGACGTTAATCATACAACAGGAACTCTGACAGGGTGCATGAGTTGGGCGCAGCACACTCAGTGTTTATTCAGAGAGAAAAACATTTCACATCTCTTGCTTACCAGACACCCAGCTTCGACTTGGCAGGAAGTTGGTCATGTGGTGTCAGAAGGAGACAAGCAGGAGCACTGGGAGCCAGAAAATGGGGGTTGGGATGTGAACAGAGAAAGACAGATGTATCGGAAACGCTTGGGGTGGGTTTTTAATGCAACTCCACAGACACACTTGGAAGAACCCAGTTTTTTAACAGCAGAATGATATTTGGTGGATTTAAATTCATACCCTGAGTTAAAAGAAATTCCAGAAACTTTATGGGCAAAAGGGAAAAATGATGTAGGGTTAATGACCACAGCTCAGCCAGTTGTCATAAAACCCAAAACAGATTATAGGCCAAGAATCAGACAGTACCCCTTAAAACCAGATGCAATTGAAGGAATCAGACCGGTCATAGAGGATATGAAATAGACAGGAATTATTGAAGAAAATGCAGATGTGTGTTGCAGTTCTCCAATCTTCCCAGTTAGGAAGGCAGATGGAAGTTGGAGACCTGTACAGGATCTTAGAGCAGTAAGTGCTGCAGTGGAGAGCCGTGCCCCAAACGTCCTGGATCCGCACACGATCCTTAACAATTTGAAACATTCACAGAAATTTTTCACAGTTATCGATTTAAGTAATGCATTTCTCTCAATTCCAGTTCAAAAGGAGTCTAGAGGTTGGTTCGGGTTACATTTGAAGGAAAACAGTACACATTTACTGGATTACCACAGGGTTTTTGTGATTCTCCAACTATTTTTGCAGCAGCCATCCAAAACTGTTTGGCTGGATTTAAAGTCCCTCACAAGGTGGAAATTCTCCTCATGCAAACAAAAATGACTTTTCTGTCACCAGCTAGACATTTGTCTTTAGTTGCCACATTATTGTCTCAGCCACATTTGACAATAAAATGCTGTAAAACGGCGAATTCAGCAACTTTGATTCCTTCTGAGGAAGATGGAGAAAAACATGACTGCCAAGCTTTAACAGAGAGATTGTGTAAGCCCAGACCTGATCTGCAAGATACACCTCTTGGTTATGGTCTTGTCTTCTATGTTGATGGGTCGAGTTCTAAAGATCTTCAGGGCAGACAGAGAACGGGGTTTGCTGTTGTTACACAAAAAGAAATTGTGGAAGCTGGACAAATTTCATCGAGTCTGTCAGCACAAGCGGCAGAAATAATAGCCTTAACACAAGCATGTAAACAAGCTGAGGGGAAATCAGTCACAATCAATACAGATAGTCAATTCGCCTTTGCAACCTTACACTTTTTTGCAGCTCAATGGGAGCGTAGAGGTATGGTAACTTCGTCTGGGAAGCCTGTTCAGCGTGCATCTTTGATAACAGATTAAAATGTTATTAAAATGCAGTAATGTTGCCAGAGAAGATTGCTGTGTGCAAGTGCTCAGCTCATACGTCACAGAAATCAGATGTAGCTTTAGGAAATGCTTTTGCTGACGAAGTGGCCAAACAGGCGGCAACCGGAATGCACGGTTTAAAAAGGCTGTATACAGAGAGTCAGCATACACACATTGATGTTTCGATCATTAGAGACATGCAGAAAAATGCACCCACAGCTGAGAAGCAGCTGTGGTTAACTGTAGGAGCCGAGTTGAAGAATGATGTTTATTTTATCCAAGACAAACCCGTATTACAAAAAAGGTCTTTTTAAAACTGCAGCTATGTTAAGCCATGGTCCAGTACATGTTGCTACAGCTATTATGAATGATATTGTGTCAAGACATTTTTATGCTTTTGGTTTTGTTTCTTTTTCAAAGAATTTTTGCAGAGCTTGTATTATTTGATGTAAACACAATTCTCAGGGAAATGTCAGACCAAAGAAAGGACAGTTTCCCAAAGCAGAACATCCTTTTCAGTTTTTGCACATGGATTTTATTGAACTGAATGCATGTCAGCAATATAAGTACTGTTTAGTACTCATTTGTCCCTTTTCTGAATGGGTTGAAATTGTGCCAAGCAGACATGCAGACACTTTGTCTGTTGCGAAAGCCATATGTAAGATCATAATTCCACAACATGGAATTCCTAGCACTATTTGGTCGGACCGAGGTTCTCATTTTATAAATAAAGTCATTTCTGAAATTGCTGTTAAATTAGAACCACTTAAAGAACCACTGTTCATATCATCCACAATCTGCAGGGTTGGTTGAAAGAACAAACTATACTATAAAGCTCAGGTTACATAAAACAATGGAACACACAGGACGTAATCGGGTTGACTGTTCAGATTTAGTTAAACTGTATTTGCGTATCAAGCCTACAGAAGGAAATGGTTTAACCCCCTTTGAAATTGTGTATGGGAGAGCTTTTAAGCTGCCAATGTTTGGGGATGATAAAGCTAAGGCCAACCAAGAAAATACATTAGCAGATTGGATGATACAAATGTTTAAGAATAAATCTGTTGTTGAAAGCAATGATCTGCCAGTCTGTTCTCCTCCTCTGCAGGAACCATCGGTCCTGGCCCCGGGGGATTTGGTCCTGGTACGTGTTCTCAAGCTGAAAAGTTGGGCTTCTCCGAGCTGGGCAGGTCCATTTCGTGTCTTACTCACAAACCCCACCGCTGTAAAACTTGAAGGGAAATCTTCCTGGACTCATGCATCGCATGTGAAGCGTGTGTTTCAGTTCCCAGCCGAAAAGGAGGATGTGACTAGTGTCTTACCTAACATGGCAGGAATGACTGTGTGACACACCTGAGAAGCCTCTCCTCTGTGGAGGATTGAGGCCTGGAGGAGCGATCTAACTGTGTTTTACAGGGCGGTGGACTTGGGGGGACCTGTGCCATGGAGAAGAGCCGTGAAGAACCGTATCTGGACATTTCCTCTCGGTGGTTCAGAGTCGTTGGTATCTGTAGAGAAGTTGAGCCAAGGATTTTTCCCTTAGTTGATCCACATTGGAGTGCTAATGTGTTTTGGAGGCCTTGTCTTCATTTATTTGTGGTCTATTCACCCCATCTACCGGATAACTTTGTGTATTGCATAGTCACATATGTTTCTTTGTAAGATGAAGTAATGATGGAAAAGAAAAACACTTGGCCCGCTACTATATACAAGTTAAATGATGTCACTTTCAAAAATGCTTTGGCAAGTGAAAGGCGACTGATGTTGATATAAACTTGTGTATTTTTCTGTCAAAGAGGAGGGAAATGTTGGGAATTTCAGTTTATATCATTCTTCATTTTTATTAACTTCTCATCAATCTCACCTAACATATGTTACTTGGCATGTACAAGTTAAAAGGTTTCTGTGTGCGTAAGAAGACTTCAGTTTGGATAAACAGAATGTCTGGGAGATATGCCATGGAACATTGAATAGCGGTCTGGAAAACATCTGGCCCCAGAAGAACGATTACGGGAAAAGGATTGCGCACACACATTGAACTTCTTAACCAAGCATAGCCACACACTCACATGGACTGAAATCGCACCCACATAAGTGCAGCGTTTGTGCACGTACATATACATTGTATTGTATCATATTGCATGAATGTCACGTGGTATCTTTCAATACTTGGAGGTTTTGTGAAGCTCGGGCTTTGGACACGAGCCTCCTTGCAAGTAAAACAAGATCATCTCGTCTGGCTTCCTCCTTATTTAATGATAACTATGTTAAGCTGTTAAGGGTTTAAACTTAACAGTCAGCCAAGATGCATGTTCGCAAATGTCCTTGTGTTTTTAATTATTCAGGTGGCTCATTCTGATGTGCATATTTGGACTAATGTTGATTCAAAAACTGCCATTAAATGTTCTAAAAATCATCTAATACCCATCTAACAATTGAGTTTGAATTGCTGTGCACATAAAAGAGAATATTATTTGACTGGAAGTGTTAGTATGTTTCTATGTCTAAGTTGAAAATGTTTTCATTAGAAAGTGTTGCAGTTTTTAGACTCAAATCAAAAGTACAACATTGTCTTCTTGCATCAAATGACAACAGTAATACATGGGTGTCAAACTCAAATATACAGTGGGCCAACATTTAAAATTGGACAAACTCACAGCCAACATTGATATTTGTTGAAAAAATCTTCTAGATATGACAGTGAACCTCATAGATTGGTGGCAAAACCACATGTGCATTCAGCTACTGTGTTTCTGTTTAGGCTTTGAAAATGCTTGTTTGTCTGGGCACATGAGCTCACAAACTTCCATCATGCACTTTCCAAACACACCTCTTTGAAGGGTTGGGCTTATTTTGCTATCTCTGCTGCAGTAGCTTGAAGATGCAATGACAACTGTCTGCAGAGGAGACGTGCCTGTCCTGATTGATGCTCAAACCCACCGCTGGAGCGTTCTGGGATTGGTCCCCCGGCCAGAGTTCGACATCTATGTGGTAATACCTTCCAAAATGGATGGTATTACGGATGGACAGACAGAATTTTTTTTTTAATGAACCAGATTTATTGATTTTGTCACAACTTCGAAGAAAAAATATAAAACAGATACTAAATTGTAATATATGAAAGCAAAACATTAACAAATCATGGCACAAAAACCATCAGATATAAACATTCACAGTTAAGAAATTTGTCAAGGTGCTATCAGCAAACGGTATGTGCTGAAAAAGAAAGCATGCATAAAAATGTGAAACAGAGAAGTTTATGTTTGAGCAGGCAATGTTTTATAGGTAATTACTCATGCAGCCTCTAAAACAACCTTAATAAGCTGTTTTAAAAAAGCTGACTTGCTGGTTAGAGGAACTGTTAACTCAGAGCAACTAGTACTTGAATTACACTGATTTCAATATGATCTACTTCTTGCAGCAGTGATTTGATGTTAACTAGGGAGAGTGCATCCCCCTCTGCATACACATTAATCTGTACTACATTAAGATGGCAATAAAGTAAAATCTTTAACTTAAAGTTAGGGTAGACTTCAGTTGTATTTATGTTTTTGAGCTAAAACAACTTTTGAGTCATGATCAGTTGAAAAAAACTTTAAAATAATGAAAGCAAACTTATCTTTACAAGGTGTCTCAACTTAATTGTGCAAGTAAATGTGAATAATACCCTTAAGTTTTTTCAAGTTATTATAAATTTGCCCTACACCAGGAAAAGCAACAATTCATGCTCATACTCACTTCTAATGGGAATGTGCAGCAACTAATCAATCTAACATGCATGACTTTGGCATGTGGGAGGAAACTAGAGTACCCAGACAGAACCAGAATAAGACTTGAAACAGGAACTAGGAAGTCTGGATTTGATCATTATGTTTATGAAGAACAATTAAATGTTTTTATTGCAGCATCACTGCAGGCTGTTTAAAAGCCAAAATCTATTATATCAGCTAACAAACTTTATTGCTTGAACCTTAACTGACTCGTAGGTATGGGTTCTCCTTACAGATGCTGGAAACCCAGACTCTCTGAAAGACGTGAAAGATATATTTGGACGAGTTCAGGACATGTTGAAAACCATGTTTTCACAGTGTAAATAGCATACAACATAAATAAGGGAACAGTACATTGCAATAAAAGTTGCATTTATTAGCCACCTTGAATACATGCATTTAAAATTAAAATTTCTACCTGTGAAGATTTCATGGTTCGGCAGTGCGAACCTTCAGAGGAAACATCTGTTTGGACATAGCAAGTTGTTTAAAAAACTAGATTTAAAGAAAGAATAAGAAAGAAACACAAGAGATAATAGTGAAAGTTAGTGAACAAAATAGTAGCATATTATTTAAAGTAATATTAAATGTAAGAGAAGACTGTCTCACCTCCACAAACTCATCTTCTAAGTTTAATTTTGACAGCTCAGAAGATGATCGTAGTTTCATTTTAATTCGCAGGAAATAACCTGTTTGCAACACAAGTTAAACATGTATAAGATGAAAAAATGATATGACAATGTAGAAAGTTTAAGGTAAGTTTAAAATTGTTTTTATGCAACAAATAAAATTTAAGAAAATAATTTGCACTTAAATTATAAATATAAACTTAAAAAAAATCAAACAAAGAATGAGCAATATTCTCTTTGAAAAAACATGAAAATGACATTTTTGAACAATGACATTCAAGAACAACCACATACACAGAAATAAAAATAAGAGCAAATACTCACTTGGTCCTTTGAATGAAGAATGCAAATGTATGGCAAGATGGTGGTTGTTGAAATAGAAAGGAAACAAATAATTAGTTAAGGTATTAAATTGGAAACACTCAGTGTGATGTAAAACAAGTTAAAATATAATAGGAAGTGGAAATTAAAGGGACACTGTTTAACTTTTCACCATAACATAAGGCATGAGGGGATGTGGGAACTTACAGAGAAACTTACACTTCCATTTAAAGATGAACTTAAAAATTATGACAAGAAAAAGGTCATAAGTTGATTGAAAAATTAAATTTAAAAAGTATCTAACCAGTGGCTGCAGTGATGTTGACTCCACTGCTTCTGACATTGTCAAGCACAGAGAAGAGAGTGAATGTGTATTCAGTCCGTGCAGTGAGAAACGAGACCGTGTGAGTTACTGGTCCATCTCCATCTGGTGCAGCGATGTTTGTCTCCGTACCATTAAACTGGAGAACAAAGCTAAAATTGCTGCTGACTTTGCTCCACTGCAGAGTGATACTGGTCTCATTTTGACCTGCTGGTCTGAGATTCGCTGCATTTCCTGGAGCTGAGACCGACAGCAAAGACAGAGGTGATGTGGTAAATACAAATTTGGACAAATCACTTTAGCCCTATACAGTGGGTATGCCTTTAATCAGGATCTCAAGAATTTTTCAGCATGAAGGTAGAAATGATCAAAATGACTCATTAGCCTGTCATTAGCAAATCTCTATGACTTTGTGCTTAAAATACATGCTTAGTTCAATTGAAACTGACTGATGTATCATCCCACGTCAAATAGTCATTTAAAAATGGCAATTTACCAAAATGTTGACGCTTATTTTATTCCATATACCACTGACTCTAACATATTCTGTGCACAGCCTTTGTAAACTGGTTAGTTAAATGTGACCACAAATCATTTGAGTCCATAAACAGTCTAAAGATTGTGATCATTAGCCAGTTTTCTTCCGTTCTTCATAAACATTTTCTCCAGATCTACGTATCTGATGTGAATAATGAGCGACAAACATAAGAAAATTGAAAGGTCTTACCAGTGACAGCTGTAAGTTGTAGTCCACTGCTTCTGATGTTATCAAACACAGAGAAGAGAGTGAATGTGTATTTAGTCCAGGCAGTGAGAGGCGAAACAGTGTGAGTTACTGGTCCGTCTTCATCTGGTGCAGCGATGTTTGTCTCCGTACCATTAAACTGGAGAACAAAGCTAACATTGCTGCTGACTTTGCTCCACTGCAGAGTGATACTGGTCTCATTTTGACCTGCTGGTCTGAGATTCGCTGCATTTCCTGGAGCTGAGACCGACAGCAAAGACAGAGGTGATGTGGTAAATACAAATTTGGACAAATCACTTTAGCCCTATACAGTGGGTATGCCTTTAATCAGGATCTCAAGAATTTTTCAGCATGAAGGTAGAAATGATCAAAATGACTCATTAGCCTGTCATTAGCAAATCTCTATGACTTTGTGCTTAAAATACATGCTTAGTTCAATTGAAACTGACTGATATATCATCCCACGTCAAATAGTCATTTAAAAATGGCAATTTACCAAAATGTTGACGCTTATTTTATTCCATATACCACTGACTCTAACATATTCTGTGCACAGCCTTTGTAAACTGGTTAGTTAAATGTGACCACAAATCATTTGAGTCCATAAACAGTCTAAAGATTGTGATCATTAGCCAGTTTTCTTCCGTTCTTCATAAACATTTTCTCCAGATCTATGTATCTGATGTAAATAATGAGCGACAAACATAAGAAAATTGAAAGGTCTTACCAGTGACAGCTGTAAGTTGTAGTCCACTGCTTCTGATGTTCTCAAACACAGAGAAGAGAGTGAATGTGTATTTAGTCCCAGCAGTAAGAGACGAGACAGTGTGAGTTACTGGTCCGTCTCCATCTGGTGCAGCGATGTTTGTCTCGGTACCATTAAACTGGAGAACACAGCTAACATTGCTGCTGACTTTGCTCCACTGCAGAGTGATACTGGTCTCATTTTGTCCTGCTGGTCTGAGATTTGCTGCATTTCCTGGAGCTGAGACCGACAGCAAAGACAGAGGTGATGTGGTAAATACAAATTTGGACAAATCACTTTAGCCCTATACAGTGGGTATGCCTTTAATCAGGATCTCAAGAATTTTTCAGCATGAAGGTAGAAATGATCAAAATGACTCATTAGCCTGTAATTAGCAAATCTCTATGACTTTGTGCTTAAAATACATGCTTAGTTCAATTGAAACTGACTGATGTATCATCCCACGTCAAATAGTCATTTAAAAATGGCAATTTACCAAAATGTTGACGCTTATTTTATTCCATATACCACTGACTCTAACGTATTCAGTGCACAGCCTTTGTAAACTGGTTAGTTACATGTGACCACAAACCATTTCAGTTCATAAACAGTGTAAAGATTGTGATCATTAGCCAATTTTCTTCCATTCTTTATGAAGATTTTCTCCAGATCTATGTATCTGATGTAAATAATGGGCTACAAAGATAAAAAAATTAAAAGATCTTACCAGTGACAGCTGTAAGTTGTAGTCCACTGCTTCTGATGTTCTCAAACACAGAGAAGAGAGTGAATGTGTATTTAGTCCCAGCAGTGAGAGACGAGACAGTGTGAGTTACTGGTCCATCTCCATGTGGTGCACTGATGTTTGTCTCGGTACCATTAAACTGGAGAACAAAGCTAACATTGCTGCTGACTTTGCTCCACTGCAGAGTGATACTGGTCTCATTTTGGCTTGCTGGTCCAAGATTTACTGCATTTCTGGGAGCTGAGACAGAGAACAAAGACAGAGGTGATGCGGTAAATACAAATTTGGAAAAATTACTTTAGCCCTATCCAGACAGTATGCTTATAATAGGGATCTCCAGAGTTTTTTCAGGAAGAAGGTAGAAATAATCAAAATGACTCATTATCCTGTCATTAGCATATTTCTATGACTTTGTGCTTAAAATACATGCTTAGTTCAATTGAAACAGACTGATGTATCATCCCACGTCATATAGTCATTTAAAAATGGCAATTTACCACAATGTTGACGCTTATTTTATTCCATATACCACTGACTCTAACGTATTCAGTGCACAGCCTTTGTAAACTGGTTAGTTAAATGTGACCACAAACCATTTAAGTCCATAAACAGTCTAAAGATTGTGATCATTAGCCAATTTTCTTCCGTTCTTCATCAACATTTTCTCCAGATCTATGTATCTGATGTAAATAATGAGCGACAAACATAAATAAAGCTAAAGATCTTACCAGTCACAGCTGTAAGTTGTAGTCCACTGCTTCTGATGTTCTCAAACACAGAGAAGAGAGTGAATGTGTATTTAGTCCCAGCAGTGAGAGACGAGACAGTGTGAGTTACTGGTCCATCTCCATCTGGTGCACTGATGTTTGTCTCGGTACCATTAAACTGGAGAACAAAGCTAACATTGCTGCTGACTTTGCTCCACTGCAGAGTGATACTGGTCTCATTTTGTCCTGCTGGTCCAAGATTTGCTGCATTTCCTGGAGCTGAGACCAACAGCAAAGACAGAGGTGATGTGGTAAATACAAATTTGGAAAAATCACTTTGGCCCTATACAGATGGTATGCCTTTAATCGGAATCTCAAGAGTTTTTTCAACATGAAGGTAGAAATGATCAAAATGACTCATTAGCCTGTCATTAGCAAATCTCTATGACTTTGTGCTTAAAATACATGCTTAGTTCAATTGAAACTGACTGATGTATCATCCCACGTCAAATAGTAATTTAAAAATGGCAATTTACCAAAATGTTGACGCTTATTTTATTCCATATACCACTGACTCTAACATATTCTGTGCACAGCCTTTGTAAACTGGTTAGTTAAATGTGACCACAAATCATTTAAGTCCATAAACAGTCTAAAGATTGTGATCATTAGCCAGTTTTCTTCCGTTCTTCATCAACATTTTCTCCAGATCTATGTATCTGATGTAAATAATGAGCGACAAACATAAGAAAATTGAAAGGTCTTACCAGTGACAGCTGTAAGTTGTAGTCCACTGCTTCTGATGTTATCAAACACAGAGAAGAGAGTGAATGTGTATTTAGTCCAGGCAGTGAGAGGCGAAACAGTGTGAGTTACTGGTCCGTCTCCATCTGGTGCAGCGATGTTTGTCTCGGTACCATTAAACTGGAGAACAAAGCTAACATTGCTGCTGACTTTGCTCCACTGCAGAGTGATACTGGTCTCATTTTGTCCTGCTGGTCCAAGATTTGCTGCATTTCTGGGAGCTGATACAGACAGCAAAGACAGAGGTGAGGTGGTAAATACAAATTTGGAAAAATCAGTTTAGCCCTATCCAGTGGGTATGCCTTTAATCGGAATCTCAAGAGTTTTTTCAGCATGAAGGTAGAAATGATCAAAATGACTCATTATCCTGTCATTAGCATATCTCCATGAGTTTGTGCTTA
The DNA here is from genome assembly GCF_933228915.1 of Telmatherina bonti. Lineage (NCBI taxonomy): Eukaryota > Metazoa > Chordata > Actinopteri > Atheriniformes > Telmatherinidae > Telmatherina > Telmatherina bonti. Next base: position 26,817,798 of record NC_136616.1, on the reverse strand, counting down.
AAATACATGCTAAGTTCAATTGAAACTGACTGATGTATCATCCCACGTCAAATAGTAATTTAAAAATGGCAATTTCCCGAAATGTTGACCCTTATTTTATTCCATATACCACTGACTCTAACATATTCAGTGCACAGCCTTTGTAAACTGGTTAGTTAAATGTGACCATGAACCATTTCAGTTCATAAACAGTCTAAAGATTGTGATCATTAGCCAGTTTTCTTCCGTTCATAAAATTTTTCTCCAGATCTATGCATGTGATGTAAATAATGAGCTACAAACATTAAAAAATTGTCAGATCTTACCAGTGACAGCTGTAAGTTGTAGTCCACTGCTTCTGATGTTCTCAAACACAGAGAAGAGAGTGAATGTGTATTTAGTCCCAGCAGTGAGAGACGAGACAGTGTGAGTTACTGGTCCATCTCCATCTGGTGCAGCGATGTTTGTCTCGGTACCATTAAACTGGAGAACAAAGCTAACATTGCTGCTGACTTTGCTCCACTGCAGAGTGATACTGGTCTCATTTTGATTTGATGCTCTAAAAACATCTGTATTTTGAGAAGTTGAGAAAAAAGGTATCCCTTCAGAAAAATAGTTTTTTTTTCCAAAAAAATAAAGCTGTGTTCACAATATTCATTCAGAAGATTTATTGACAAACTATATTACTGTCAAAAAATGGAAAATTTGATTAAAAAATTTTTTTTGATTGTCTGATTTATACCAGACAGGGAAAACCAACAGAAACACCCTTTAAACATATTAGTTCATTTTATGAATTTAACGGTCAACAATTCATCTAACACAACCACACTCCAATACGTTTTATTCCTAACAAAAGAACTTAGTTTTATTTAGTTACATTTTTAGAAGTTGGAATGTACAAAATTGATTCATGGACGAGTTGTGCTTTACATACAGGTGTCACAATTAACCCTGCTTCTTTCCCATCCCTCATCAGTTAACTGTCCTCACCTACCACCTCCACCTTTTCATCATCAGTTTAGCCTGTACATATGCAGCCTCCACCACTCACCCATTGCCAGATTGTCATTGCCTTCATGCCTGACCTTCCAGCACTCTATCCTGAACTGCCTGCCTGCTACTGACCTGATATGCCCCTGACTACCGCCTTCTGCTTCCCCCTTGGAATCTGCACCCCACTGTCTTCTGAATTTCTGCCCAAGAGGACTAGCACTTGTGAGTTAGTGACTTATTTCTCTAAAGCCCCTCTTGCTTCCGACCTGCTCAGTTGGCCTGGAGGATTTTCCTCTGCATGCTGAAGACCAGAGTTCAACTCCCACACTTAACCTGTGATTCAAATTAAGTCTCTAAATTTGCCTGGATCTCTTGTGCTGCTTTTAGGAACTATTTATCTGACTAAGTCTCTGGTGCTGCTTTTGGGTCCATTCCCTGCCCAGTTCAACATGCCCTGTTTTGATCAAGAGTACTGGTAATTGGTTTACTGAGCATAGCTGTGTGTCACGTGGGCACCAGCCAATCTGGGGGAGCCAGAATTCTAAATGAACTGTTGGGATCAAATCCTTGGATCACTTAATAAAATACATAACAATTCATAACTTTTACAGTGTGTGTGTGTGTTTTTTTTTTGTCTTTTTTTGCATTTTCATCTATTATTATTTGATATCCGTAAACAATTACTGTGTTAAAATCTATGGAAGCGGGCAAACTTACAAATTCAGCAAAGGATTAAATAATTATTTTCCCCATTGTGTATATCTATCCATTGTGTATCTGTTGGTTTGTCTTTCCGACTACTACTGGATGGCTTTTTATTATATTTTTTTTCTTGGTCTCATGCAGAGTCCATCAAATTTTGGGAGGATCATTGTAACATTGTATCATTGCAAGATGGAATCCACTCTTTCCACTTCAAAAATTGATGTACCAAAAAATTCTAAAATTTAAACAGATCTTTGTTGTACAGAAACAGTACTGACCTAATCCAAATAATCAACATTTTTTCATAAATTTGGAGGTAACTTTTCAGTGGATTTTTATGAATGAACATTCGCCAGCATTTTTAATCTTCTTCAGTGCAACACCTAACCCTTGTATTATTTGATATAAAGATAAGAAACATTACTTGTTGTGTAACAGATGAACGGGATTGCAAGGCTGCAGTTTTCCTCTGACCATCGTCCTGAGTCATGAAAATTGGCAGCAACACAGTTATATATCGTGCTTGGCTGTCCATCCACCCAGTGCTGAAACAGAGAACTGCTCCCATCAGACCATACTTTCTGGCGATAGAGGCCAATCCATGCATATCCAGATGTAACAAGTTGTAAAACTCTGCTGTTTTCTTCCTGATTTCGTATGCTGCACAAGAGAAAAGAAGAGGCAAGAACATGAGTCAAAACATCAAAAAAAGAAAAAGAAAAGCTAAAGAAATGTACGATCACACCACTGTACAGTATATGTGTGTGTGGGTTGTAATATTGTTGGAGTATGAGAAGAGAAAAACTTATTTGTACATTACCTGGCTAAATCAATGTAATTCTCCCTGCAGTATGTCTGAGCATCTGTCCAGTTCAATGATATTTCAACAAGAACAAAAGATGCTGTCCCATTTACTGTCCCTGCAAGTAAATCCATCTAAGTGATAGGTTAAGGTTAGTATTTGGACAGAGTAGTATTTATTATAGAGCTAGCTCTGAAATACCGGTAATCTAAAAGCAGATTTTGTGATCTCCATTTAAATGGATAAAATATTGTGTGCATGCTGATTCTCAGTCATCCAGGTCTTTATAAATGATATATTCTATAATATGTGCATATTCTATTTATCACAATTGTGTCAGTGTTTATGGAAATGCCATGTTGATCCTTTTAATTTAACTAAGTCCGACTGTTTTAAAACTCACCATTATAGCACACAAAAGGTTGTTGGATGTGACATCTGAAATCCTCCCATGTACCACTATGCCCCCTTTGCCTAAGGGCAACACAGTACTCTTGTCCAGCATCATTGGTGGGCTCCAGAGGATGCCAGTCTCTGAATGTTGTTTCTCCTTCACCATAGAAGCTGCTGTCATTTAGGGACCACCTCCAGCTGTTTACCAAGTCATCATGGAGACCTATCCAAGCCTTTCCAGTTCAAATAATTATTGAAGGTAACAAGTTAATGGGTTCAGGATTTGTTACAACTTTGTTACATATACATATTATTACAACTATGCATAAATGCACTTCAGCAACCAGGTGTGAAATCTACTTTGGTCTGTAACTGTTCTCCAAGGTGATGGAGACCTATCCAAGCCTTTCCTATTTGAAAAATTTGTCCACAGTAACAAAGAAAACACAAATAGGCAAATGCTAATTTCAAGTAACATAAGTCTTTGTAGATCAATTATTATATACTATAACATTCTGTAATTACCCGCTATATTGGGTGTGTCACATTAAATATAAGTATGGTTCCTTATGTCTTCTGAAAAGTAACTGATCTACAGCATTATGAAAGCAGATATTATCTTTAGTAACAATCCACATTTTATTTTTCGTTATATTGTTGTCACAATAGAAGCAATAAATAATTGTTTGATCTGTGATAAAGTGAGAAGTTTTTGAAATACTTTGTTGTTACTTTTTTTTTTACATAAATACATCCAGCACTGTATATTTTTTGTTGTAGATTTATATGAAAAACTCACCTGTGTAGTTTTGTGAGGTTTCGATAACAGCCCCAACATCTGCTGTGTTTTCTATGGTTGCCAGGTCAGTGAAATCATGTCTGCAGACACTCTGAGCACCATTCCAGTCCAGCTGACTGTTCACAAAGGAGTACTGACGGGTTTGTGCAGATGCAACGCTAAGCAGTGCTGCCAAAGAAAAAGATGGTCAGGTTTTTCTTTTCCACTCATTCATTTATTTATTTGTTTTTATTAACATTTGTGTTGTGACATGCTATGACAGAATTACTATCTACTTAATGATGTAGATAATTACTTTCACTTAATGATGAATTAAACTTGTTAGTTAATCAGTAATACACAATGATTAAGAAAGAGATTAGAATTCAGTATATCTTGATAAAGGAACATTTAGAGCTCAGGATAGAAAACAAGCAGTAACAAATAAATAAACAAAAAACTAAGTGTCTCTAAAAGTGAAACAGGGCACGAATACGTCATCTAATACTGCAAATCAGACTGAACCAGGGACAAACTGACTAAAAGGAGGAATTTTGTACTTTTATTGCACAGCAAACAGAAGGAAACAAAAGTTTGTTTCTTGTTTTTCATGTCAACTATATTTCCAGTAATAATTTCCAGCATTTAAGCTGTCAATTTAATCCAGAAAGGTGGAGATATTACATGTTGATTTTTCTGTTTGAACTTTTTTTTAGGAAATAAAGACGGTTTAGCACATTTTTTAAAATGTATTTATTCAAGTCAGATGCAGTACTGTTAAGGTTAAAAACTCCTTAAGTACTTCAAACAAAAATCCCAAAGTAGACCAAACATAAGGAACCTAGCTGCAAGCACAAAGATGATCAGCTTGTTATCCATGTGTTAAACCTTTGAAAAGACACATTATGTTAATTCAACCGAAAATATACGTTTAGTACAATTAACTATAAACTCACGAAAATCCCATTTATGTGGCTCTGTAGCAACATGCAAATGGATGTTACGAATTCCTGCAAAGTGTGGAAGTAGATGCTACTGACCAACCTTAAATGCTCCCACCTGAAGCATACTGAAGCATATTTGGATATGCAGAGACTGCTGTAAACTGTCTACACCACCGCTGCTACTATACCAGCATGTGCTATTTCTAGTGAACTGGGAAATACCCAGGCAAACCACATTCTTAATCCTGGCAGCAGGTGAAAAACAGCAAAGTTTATTTTATCTGAACTTCCGTGACTCATAAGCTCTACACTTGTGCTGACCTGTTTGGGAATTTTATTTAAAAAAAAAAAAAAAAATTATACTTAATTTATGTGAACTTACAAACATTCAAAAAATACAAACAATCTTCACTTAATTTGAACTACGATCTCCATCAGCGACAAAAGTTGGAGCCATATTCCTACACAAACCAAAGCTCCAGTTGAAGTAACAACGGATGACACTGATGACTCTTCATCACCCAAGAAACAATGTTCATGTTGTTCAGGTTACTAATGACAGTTTCTGTTATCTGTTGACAGATCGTGTGTGTGCGCACACACACACCCACACACCCACACACACACACACACACACACACGCACACGCACACACACACACACACACACACACACACACACACACACACACATTGTGATATCCCTAGAAAGAATTTCCCTTTGCTAATGGAAATTTGTAAATGTTTAAAGATGACACTTTACCCAAAAAAATGGCATAAAAAAAAAAACCTAACAAAACTATTCAAAGTTACAATATCATCTCCACAGATCTGTTGCATCAGCGAAACAAAATCTAATTGTTTTTTATTTGCTTTTCTCCTGTGTGTGTGTGTGTGTGTGTGAGCAGCCAAATCAGCTGAAACATCAGAGAGAAGAAAGCAAAACAGCCAGATATTTTTAGTGCATTTAAACATGTAATGTGAACATCATTGATATTGTCAAATGAACTTTTATCAGTAAGAAAAACAAAGAATAGATCAGGTAACACAGGGACAATCAGATGGAGGCTAGAAGTCTTTGGTAAGATGATCTGTTTTCTGAGTTGTGAGACATGGCGTCTGACATTAAGAACTGTAAAAGTGAAAGGACTCAGTAGCATTAGGGTGGAACTCCAGAGTCAGTGAGAGCCACTTCCCTCTGGCAGCTGGCTACGGTCCATTCAGACTAGAACCAATTGCCATAAAAACAATTTCTTCCCCTCTGCTGTCAGACTCATGAACACTCATAATACCTGAGCTGGATACTTTATAACTCCAGTCACTTAGATAAGTCATGTCACATCACTTCATCAATTGCACTGCCAATTTGCACGGTCGTTCGAATGCCCCAGTACATATCTGTATGTATATATGCTAGATTATTTTCATCTATTGCACTAACAATTTGCATGGTTGTTTGAATGCCCCAGTATGTATCTGTATGTATATATGCTAGATTATTTTCATCTATTGCACTAACGATTTGCACGGTTGTTCGGATGCTACCGATATGCTTCGATTCATATTGTACATATCTGCATGTCGATATATGAGATTACTTTTACCTTTACTTTTTTAAGCTACCAGTACTGTCCCTGATCTGTAGAGCAAAGAGGATCTTTGGCCAGTAACACAATGACCATTCAATAATGTAATAAACTTATTACACTATCGGCAAAATATTATTTTATTGGCTCAAAAACTTTATTACATCATTGGCTTTATTACACTACAAACCTGAAAGAATTATAGCATCAACCATTGGTTGTTTTAACATTGTTGGTTGTGATTCACATCAGTCTGCTCTTGGTTTTTGTTGTTTGTGCTGATGTTTAAACAACATCTCTTCCCTGCAATCTTAAAACTGAGGCATGCAGTTTGTTCAAATGTGCAGGAATAAACATAGTTATGAAATAAGTAAATAATACTATAAATAACTGTATGCATTCAGCTTGGAGTAATGTGTCCCTGAGATCACCTCAGGAAAGAGCAGATCTTTACTTAGAACGTCTTAAAACTAGTCAGTTCACAGAATAAAACAACCATTCTGAACTAAAATGGATAAATTATATTTAATAGATAAGATGGAGAATAACACCAGTAAATCAAATTTACTTTGACTGGTGGTGCACTAAAATATAAATGTAGAGATAAATCGATCATGAGGTGTGTGAGCATGTGTTTCTGAAGACAAACTAAACCGACTGGTCTCATTCCACTCAGCGGAGTGTGTGGAGTTATTTCAGAGGTATCTGCAGACTCCATTTCCCACCCAACAAAACAGCAGAATTAGTCTCAGCATAGTAGATGGATAGATATATTATTAAATAAATGACATTTTCTTTATAGTTGTGCAATTTCAAACATTTGAGTGGGTCAAAACTAAAATGAACTCAGATGTAAAGAAAAAAGAAGGCATCAACGACTTTACAATTAATATCCTTGATGAGACAGGAAGTACAGACAGAAGACAAATCTTTGGCCTCTAATCCACAAACTGAGCCTCTGAAAGAATTTATTACATCTATTTATGCCAAGGTGTACGGACCTGAATATAATTTATCTAAAAAAATATTCAATGTGGATAAATACCAGTATACACATATTTATTCCAAACCTCATAAAACTGTAGAAACTACAGACTTAAATTAACATTGTAACTTTATTTCTATTTTCCTTGATAATAGATCACTTCCACTCTGCAGTAAAGCAGTGTTTAACAAGTACATCCCCATCTGTTGTTTCTGGGTTCTTAACCCTTTCATGCATAGTGGCCATAGACACCTATTTACAAGCTTTTTTCTTGCATATTCATGAATCAGGACGGTATTTTTGCAAATAAACCACTTCAGTGGATGTTAGTGAGTCATCCAATACGTTTCCACTCACTGGAGAATAAATAAATATGTGATATAATTTAACATAATGTAATTACACAAGTTTGCCTTTGCAATGAATAGGAAAAGAAAATGATATGACTATATTTTAAACAATTATGATTGTGTTTTTTTTTTTTATAAATAATTTATAGAATATATATTAAAATAAATCTTAAATCACGATATATAATAAATATCACTGATAAAAAAAAAGTATCATTGCATATGTCTGTAGAGGGAAAAAAAATTTATTTAAAAAAATGCTTTTTGTACTCACATTGTTTTTTTTTTTTTTATGAATTCACGCATGAAAAGGTTCAATGAGTCTAATCACAAGCTGAGGAATCAGGAAGCAGATGCTAAATCTGATCATTTACTGTAGTAGTTGTTCTCTGCATGACTACCACACAAAGGAATGAGGATGTGCCCCAACTAAGGCTGTTTTCCTGTGAATGCACCATCTGTCTTGTGTGACACCTATCTCTTAAAACAAACAGTCCAACATGACACAGTCTTTCATGGACTCCCATAGAAGGGAGTAAATAAATAACATCTTGAACAGAGGGTGACTAACATTCAGCACGTCCTGTTATTCCTGCCATGACAGCTGGCTGCATTAAATGCTATGCAGGGCATCCTCTGGTATGTGGGTCACACTTCTTGGACCCACGATTTAATACATTTTTGTGACTGAACCAACCCAGTTATTTACAGACCAACACCATGTTGCAACATCATATAAATCAATCATGCAATCGGTTGAACCAGCAGTCTAGTTTGAACAATATTTGGACTAGTGTAGACTGTGAAATTAGGATGAACTCTGTCACTTTCTCATTACCTCTATGCCTAAACATGACTATTTTATTAACATAACCTAGTTAAAAATGACATATTTTAGATATTTTAGATAAATTACATATGTAAAAACAGAAAAAGAGAAAAAAACAAAACAAAAAAAACATCCATGACCATCTCTATCATGACATTTTGATGTCTGATAGGACACCTTGTGGTGGAAATATGAACTGCAGCTATATGGTCAACATGTGGGATGTGGTAGTCAGAAAAAACACAACTTGCTGCCCTTAACTGCATCAGTTTTGTTTCCCACTTCACACATTATCAAACAAGCAGGTGGTATAGAGTTCTATAGAAAAGTAGGGATTTGCACTAAAACACTACAATAAATTTAAATAAATTAACCCGCATGAAACTGAGGCTGTTTAACTGGTTTTAAAAAATGTCCCTCTGTAACAAAATTTAAACGTATCAGTGAAATACCAGCTTAATCAAGTTTATAACAAAACCTAATTAGTTAAATAACAATAAGTGACTTATGTACACAGAAACCTAAAGAAACAACTAGATTTTGAAATGACCTGGGAGGAAAGGTGCTGGGATTGAAAGAGCCATTGTTACAACCCCAGATGGAGTTTGTTCAGGGAGACTAGAGGTGGCAAAATTAACACAAGGAAAGCCAGTAAACACAATACACAATAAAGGTTTATTCAAAACCATCAAAACACAACGGGCAACCAAGAATAAAAGGAAACTCTTGGTGTGCCAACCAATGTTACACAAAAGAAATATCAACCAGAGCATACATCAGCAGCAAATAAACACAAGGAACCCCTACAGTTCAACAACAGCCAAACAGACAAAATTCCAGTCACTGAAAGCGATAGAGTGGCAAGCTGTGACACAAAGTCCAAGGCAAACACAGCATGCGGGATGATGGCAGCTTTTATATTACAGATCAGCAGAGGGTAGCAGAGGTCCAGCCAGTCACAGGCAGGCAGCAGCATGGGCGACCAATCACCAAACAGCAATGTCACTATAAGGGCAGCACCTTATGCAATACAGGACCGTCCAATTCCCAAGGAGCTCCTGCAGAGTTGTCATTTCCATGGAGTTAGAATGCACAAGATGACATGCCATGGGCTGTAACAGCCGTAAAAAAGAAAAAGAGCAAAGATCCAAAGAGAACATAGCAGAATAAAATGGCCATGAACAAAAGAGGACCACTGGAAAGAGTTTAAACTCATGTTTAAACTTCAAGAAAGAAAGAAATACATTCACACTGGATGATGAGACATGATGAGACAAGGAACAAGAAGGGAAAACAAATAAAGTGAAATGTAAAAAAAGCCAGATGAGAAACACAGAAAAAGAAGAAAAAATGAACTATTTTACGCAGGTTTAGGACCTGGTGAAGTCATGTATTAGAGCATGAATAAGTAACCACCCACAACAAAAATAACACTGGAGCCTGTCCAAGACCCCCCCTTGTGTCACCAGAAAAACTGATCCATCAGGACACTGATCCAGGGTGATTTGTGGTGTTTAGCAGAAAACTGTCTGATGTCTTAAGTCCTTGAGGTTACAGGTCAGAGTCTTTGCAGAAGAAAGTTTTT
>NC_136616.1:26782867-26800367 GCF_933228915.1 Telmatherina bonti | reverse complement strand
GGGGACCAGAGGGAATAAAGTTCAGCTGACTGATCTCTTGAGGAGGCAGACATCATCTCGACACTGATGTGATCTAATAAGAGATTTCTGAACTGCTGGATACACAGACTTTGTTTGCTTTTCCAGTTTAGAAGGATAGTTTTCTTTGCGATACATAAACTGGTGAGGATTAAGTTTGCAGAATTAAATTCTATGTTAATTTCACCCAAGTAACCCAGTAGGCCCAGTTTGGGGTTTGTAGGGATGTTACATTTGAAGCAATTTGACAGATCTTTACATACCTGAAACCAGAATTCCTGGACAGGTGGGCAAGACCACAAAGCATGGTAGTAGCTGTCAGTCGTGTTGCCAGTGCAGTGTGGACAGATGTTTGATTGTGACAGACCCATCCTGAACATCCTGTGTCCTGTATAATGAGTTCTATACAGTATTTTAAATTGTATTAGTTGCATGTTTGAATTCTTAGTCATTGTAAATGTATTTGAACAGATTTGTGACCATTCATTTTGGTCAAAGTTACTGGATAAGTCTGCTTCCCATTTAGAAGTTGGGAGACATATGGAATCGTCTAGCTTTGATAGTAATCTATATATTTTGGATAACAGTTTCGGGGCATTGAGATTTAAGAATTCTGCAGCCCTGATAGGTAGCTGCAAGTTTAATTGATCAGGGGTGTATTTCTTACCTATAATAGATTTAAGTTGGTGGTATTCTAAGAATTTTGTGCTGCTGATTTCATATCGTGAAGTAATTGTATCAAAAGGGAGAAAGTTCCCATTTTCTATTAAATGTTCTAACTGTTTTATTCCTTTATTCTTCCACTGAGGGAAGTTTATCATTTTCCGGTTTTGCTGGATGTCGGGATTGTTCCAAATAGGTGTAAGTTTGCATGGAATAAGCAAGGATTTGGTTAGTTTAAGAAATTCCCACCAGGCCATTAGTGAGGAGCTGATATTAATGCTTTTAAAGCATTTTTGGCGTTTGACAGCTGTGCTGATAAATGGCAGGTCTGAAATTGCCATATCCTCACACATAGCTTCTTCTATATTAAGCCATGGTTCATCTAGATAGCTAGGTTTAAGCCATTTAGAGATGTATTGTAGTCTATTGCTTATAAAGTAATTTTGGAAATTAGGCAAGTCTAAGCCACCGCTATCTTTAGTCTTCTGGAGTGTTTTTAGACTAATCCGTGGTGGTTTGTCTTTCCAGAGAAATCTAGTAACATTAGAGTCCAGCGATTTAAACCAGGTGGAGGGAGGTTTAATGGGGATCATTGAAAACAGATAATTGATTTTAGGTAGAATCATCATTTTTATAGTTGCAACTCTTCCCATTAGTGATATGGGTAAAGATTTCCACCGTGTGAGATCGTCCTCAATTGTTTTTAGTAGAGGGACATAATTTAGCTTTATAAGGTCTGACAGTCTGGGTGAGATGTTTATTCCCAAGTATCTAATATCTCCTGACTGTAAAGCAGTGTCAGGAGTATTATGGAAGGAACAGTTGATGGGTAGAACGGTGGTTTTAGACCAATTAATGGAATATTCAGAAATTGATGAGAATTTATTGATGAGTGCGATTGTCTGACAGATGGATGATTGTGAATTTTGAAGGAAAAGTAATACATCATCAGCATAAAGACTGGTCTTATGCTCCATATTTCTACAGTTAATGCCTTTAATGTCTTTGTTTTGTCTAATGCTAGCTGCTAAGGGTTCAATAAAGATTGCAAAAAGTGAGGGGGAGAGTGGACAGCCTTGTCTGGTGCCTCTCTGCAATCTGAAGCTGTGAGAAGTTTGATCATTTGTCCTGACGCATGCATTTGGATTGCTATACAGTATCTTTATCCAGTCGATAAACGATGAGCCAAACCCGAATTTTCTTAATGTTGCAAATAAGAATTTCCAGTTCACCCTGTCAAATGCTTTTTCAGCATCTAGAGAGATTATTGTAGTTTCCAGGTTATGTATGGTGGCATAATCAATTAGATTTATTAGTCTGCGCGTATTAGTGGTGGAATGTCGTCCCTTGATAAATCCTGTTTGATCAGGATGTATGATAAGTGGAGTTATTTTTTCTAGTCTTGTAGCAAGCACTTTACTGATTATTTTAAGATCTACGTTCATTAGTGATATTGGACGATAACTAGATGGGAGTTTGGGGTCTTTTCCTGGTTTTAGTATTACTGTAATACTAGCCAAATTCATGTTTTGAGATATTCGACCTTTTTCCTTAATTTCTGAAGCCATTTTATAAAAAGTGGGTGCTAGTATAGACCAAAATTCTTTATAATATTCAACTGGAAAACCGTCTGGTCCTGGAGCTTTATTGCTGGGCATGTGTTTTAAAGCTTCATGTAGTTCCCCTACTGAAATGGGTGCGTCCAAAACCATTTCCTGATCCTGTTGTAACTTTGGAAGATTGAGGTAGCTGAGAAATTCCTCAATGCTGTTGTCTGATGGATCTGTTTCTGAGGAATATAATGTTTTATAGAAATCCCTAAATGTGTCATTTATTCCATCAAGATCATGGAGGATATTTCCTCTTGAATCTTTAACAGAGGAGATGGTTGTTTTCTCCTTGTTTGCTTTTAATTGATTTGCGAGAAATCTTCCAGATTTGTTGCTATGTTCAAAATTCTCTAAGCGAAGTCTTTGTAGCAAAAACTGGGTTTTTTGGTTAATTATTTCATTCAGCTCTAGTTTAGCCTTTCTTATGTGATTCAGCACTTGCTCTTCTGGAGAAGCCTTGTAGGCATCTTCTAGTGATTTTATTTTAAGCTCTAGTTCAGATATTTTTGAACTCTCCTTCTTTTTCTTATGTGATGAAAATGAAATTATTTTCCCTCTCATTACTGCTTTTCCTGCCTCCCAAAGAACACATACTGATGTTCCTGGTATGTCATTGTTTTCTATATACAAAGACCACTCCCGTTTGAAGTAACTGATAAAATCAGGATCTTTAAGTAATGATGTATTAAGTCTCCATTTGCTATAAGATGGTTTAGTTTTCTTATTCATTAGGGTAAATGATACTGGTGCGTGATCACTGATAGTGATGGAATGGATTTTAGTTTCTGAGATACTGTTCATCATAGAGCTGTTAGTGAGGAAGTAGTCTATTCTGGAGTATGAGTGGTGGACAGATGAAAAGTAAGTGTACTCTCTAGCAGTGAGGTGTTGTGAGCGCCAGACATCACAAAGACCAAAATCCTCCATATATTGTTTAACAACTCTTGCTGACTGCCAGACCCTATGTTTCCCTGCTCCGCCCCCCTTGTCCATCCCAGAGTTTAAGGTCATGTTGAGGTCGCCCCCAATGATAAGTGTATTATCAAGGTGATCATATAGTAAGGAGAAGAAGGAATGAAAAAAGGAGGGGTCATCAGTGTTTGGGCCATAAATATTTGCAATGCATAACTTCATGTTTAGGATAGATAATGTCATTATTATGAATCTTCCACCTGGGTCTAAAATTATATTATTAGCAGTAAAATGAATTTTCCTGTTTATCAGAATGGCTACTCCTCTTTGTCTTGAGTTGAAGCAGGCCGAGTACACGTGAGGGAACTGTACTGTAGAGAGTACGTTAGCTGTTGTTTTTAATAAATGAGTCTCCTGTAGCAGGACAATGTCTGCCTGTAGATCATTCAATCTGCTAAACACCTTCAACCTCTTCTCCCTGGAACCAGCTCCCCGTATATTCCACGTAACAAACCTCAGGGTGGTCATGCTCAAGCTACTGAAGTGTTTCTATAAAAGTATGTGTGTGTTTGTGTGTGTGCAAGCCCACATTAATGCATGCATGCTGCGTGTAGATTGTGTGCGTATATAAATTCATCTGTGTGTACAATGTTCCTATATGTCTGTCCACATGCTTAGAGTGTGTGTGAGAGTTGGGGGTGAGTGTTGATGTGATTAAACGTGCTCTGTGTTGTAGGTGTGTTATGTGCATGACATTTAGTGTCTGTGTCATGTGGATGTACGTGCGTACCCTACCTATTATTGTTGGTATGGCATAATAGAATGAAAGAGCAGTTAGAAAGGAAAGGAGTGAGAAAAGCAAACAACTACAACTACACATAAAAAGAAATAGCACAAACAAAAGAGCAAAAACAAAAGCCCTAAAGGGGGGGGGGGGGGGGGGAGGAAAAAAAAGGCCAAAAAACAAAAACAGAACAAAACGAAAGCAACAACAACAGCAACAAACAAACAGCATATATATATACATGTATATATATATATATATATATATATATATATATATATATACATGTATATATATATATATATATATACATGTATATATATATATATATATATATATACATGTGTATATATATATATATATACATGTATATATATATATATATATATATATATACATGTATATATATATATATATACATGTATATATATATATATATATATATATATATATATATATACATGTATATATATATATATATACATGTATATATATATATATATATATATATATGTATATATATATATATATATATATATATATATATATATATATATATATATATATACACACACATATACACACACACCTCTATGCACACACACACACACACACACACACACACACACACATACATACGTACAAACATACACATACTTTAGATCATAGTAACTAAACTATGAATCTAAAAAGTTAAATATAAATGAGAAACAAACAGAAATGAGAAAACTAGCTGCTGTTAGTGAATAAACCTGCAGACGACTCGGTGACTGTGTCACATGCAGAACATGCAGAGTGGAACGTGTTCCGGAAAAGGTGATCATACCAGTGTGACCCCTCCCACACAAAGGCAAGAGGCACGCCAGGAGTACCCCCGAGACCCGGGCCATCGGCAGCCACCCCCAGGCGCAGACCCCAACCGCCCCACCCCGGAGCCAGCCATGCACCGACCCAGGAGGGAGGCAGAGGGGAGTCCCCCGCAGTCAGGGGGAACAGGCCCCAGCAGGCCCGGACCAGCGAGTACCGGCCCCGCCGGGCACCGGCCACCCAGGGTAGACAGAGCGCGGGCCCCACGGCCCCAAGAGCCCAGAGGCAACCCCCCACCCCCGCAGGCAGAGGGCCCAGCCCACACCGACGGAGGGCCGGGATCCCCAGACCGCCACCGAGCGGCAGCCAGGCCACAGCCCAGCGCACCAGCAGCGCTCCCCAAGCACCAAGACCCTCCCCCATGCATGCATGCACGCACACACACGCCCACACACACACCCCCCACACACACATACACGCACACACGCATCCACCCACACATACGAACACGCACACCTACACACACACACACACACACACACACACACGCATCCACACTTCCTCCTTAAGCACACCCTATCCACCCATTCTCTTACACACGCTCAAACTCACACTCTCCTACCCCCGTTCTTTATACTCACACCCCATCACACACACATCCCTGCTCCCTCTATAATCACCCATTTCATGAAAAATGTTTTCCTTTCGATACTTCATATTCAGTGGACATTGAATATTTTAGTAAAAAAACAAAAAAAAAGTTATATAATTTCAGAGTAGTGAAATCCAAGCATTTTACATGAAAAACTATAAAAACAAAAGAATTCAGTGATGCTAAGGTGGAATGTCAGTCAAGGAAAAAGCTTGAAATCCAAAATGATAATGATTTAATTATGAACATAAAAGACCAAATGTAGTTTCTACATGTGGAGCCAATCTGCCCAGTATGATGTATTGTACTGGAAAGTGTGTTGAAAGCAACACATTAATGTATCAACTGTGATCAGTGCACTCACTCCAGCTGCCGTGTCTCATAACATTTATGAATATGAGAGAAAACAACACGAAAGTGTGCCTTAAACAAGTTTTTTTTTTTTTTTTTTTTTTTAGTTTAAAACAGAATTTGGTCGCTACTGAGATATTTGTATCCTAACTTAACCCTGCAACCATTTGGCTCAGTATGTTCTGTATTTTTTTTTTTCCACAAGTGTAACAAACTGCCAGTGGAGATTAAACTTTCACCAAATGTAGAAACTTTAAAATCCAGGTTAAAACATTTCTTTTCGCATGCACCTATGCATGACATCTGCACAGTAACTTTTACTTAATTCTGCTTGTAATTTAAAAAAAAATATAATTTATTATTTTATTATGATTTTGTTATTTGTATTTTCTTTTATGCTTTTTTTTCTGTAATGCTTTTAATGTTTTATGAAAAGCATTTTGAATTGCCTTGTACATGAAAGGTGCTATACAAATAAACTTGCCTTGCCACTGTATCAACAGCCTATGACTACTAGAGATGCCTTAGAGTGGCACTATGGAACTTTGGCACCTCCTAATGGAGGCCAATTCTTGCATCTTGTTACTTTTCTGAGCTCTCCAGGCAGTAAAGAGTCACTTTCTCTTTTTTCATCACTCTTTGCAAAATGTCCTCTACCCTCTCTTTGATTGGTTAGCCATGGTGCATGTTCAAAAATGTCCTTGTGTTGTTAATTATTTAGATGGCTCATTCTGATGTGCATATTTGGACTAAAGTTGATTAAAAAAACTACCATTAAATGTTCTAAAAATGATCTCATACCCATCTACCAATTGAGTTTTTATTGCAGTGCACATAAAAGAGAATATTATTTGACTGGAAGTGTTGATGTATATAAATAATTTGGAAATGAAATCGTTAGTATGTTTCTAAGTCTAAGTTGAAAATGTTTTCATTAGAAAGTGTTGCAGTTTTTAGACTCAAATCAAAAGTACAACATTGTCTTCTTGCATCAAATAACAGTAATACAGGGGTGTCAAGCTCAAATATACAGTGGGCCAACATTTAAAATTGGACAAACTCACAGCCAACATTGATATTTGTTGAAAAAAATCATCTAGATATGACAGTGAACCTCATAGATTGGTGGCAAAACCACATGTGCATTCAGCTACTGTGTTTCTGCTCAGGCTTTGAAAATGCTGGTTGTTTGTCTGGACAGACGAGCTCACAAACATCCATCATGCACTTCACAAACACACCTCATTGAAGGGTTGTGCTTATTTTGCTATCTCTGCTGCAGTAGCTTGAAGATGCAATGACAGCTGTCTGCAGAGGAGACGTGCCTGTCCTGAGTGATGCTCAAACCCACCGCTAGAGCGCTCTGGGGTTTGTGCCCCAGCCAGAGTTCGACATCTTTGTCATAATACCTTCCAAAATGTTCAGATGGACGAATGGACAGACGGAAAAAATTATGAACAATATTTATTGATTTTGTCAAAACTTCGAAGAAAAAAAAATATAAAACAGATACTACATTTTAATATATGAAAGCAAAACATTAACAAATTATGGTACAAAAACCATCAGATATAAACATTCACAGTTAAGAAATATATTAAGGTGCTATCAGTAACAGGTATCTGCTGAAAAAGAAAACATGCATAAAAATGTAAAACAGAGAAGTTTATGTTTGAGCAGGGAATGTTTTATAGGTAATTACTCATGCAGCCTCTAAAACAACCTTAGTAAGCTGTTTTAAAAAAACAGACTTGCTGGTTAGAGGAACTGTTAACTCAGAGCAACTAGTACTTGAACTACACTGATTTCAATACAATCTACTTCTATCAGCAGTGATTTGATGTTAACTAGGGAGAGTGCATCCCCCTCTGCATACACATTAATCTGTACTACATTAAGATGGCAATAAAGTAAAATCTTTAACTTAACAAAGTTAGGATAGATTTCAGCTGTATTTATGTTTTTTAGCTAAAACAACTTGTGAGTCATGATCAGCTGAAAAAAACTTTAAAATAATGAAAGCAAACTTATCTTTACAAAGTGCCTCAACTTAATTGTGCAAGTAAATGTGAATAATACCCTCAAGTTTTTTTTTTTAACTTATTATAAATTTGCCCTACACCAGGAAAAGGAACCATTCATGCTCACACTCACTTCTAAGGGGAATGTACAGCAACTAATCAATCTAACATGCATGACTTTGGCATGTGGGAGGAAACTAGAGTACCCAGACAGAACCAGAATAAGACTTGAAACAGGAACTAGGAAGTCTGGATTTGATCATTATATTTATGAACAATTAAACGTTTTTATTGCAGCATCACTGCAGGCTGTTTAAAAGCCAAAATCTATTATATCAGCTAACAAACTTTATTGCTTGAACCTTGACTGACTCGTAGGTATGGGTTCTCCTTACAGATGCTGGAAACCCAGACTCTCTGAAAGATGTGAAAGACATATTTGGACGAGTTCAGGACATGTTGATAACCCTGTTTTCACAATGTAAATAGCATATAACATAAATAAGGGAACAATACATTGCAATAAAAGTTGCATTTATTAGCCATCTTTAATACATTTAATTTCTACCTGTGAAGATTTCATGGTTCGGCAGTGCGAACCTTCAGAGGAAACATCTGTTTGGACATAGCAAGTTGTTTAAAAAACTAGATTTAAAGAAAGAATAAGAAAGAAACACGAGAGATAATAGTGAAAGTTAGTGAACAAAATAGTAGCATATTATTTAAAGTAATATTAAATGTAAGAGAAGACTGTCTCACCTCCACCAACTCATCTTCTAAGTTTAATTTTGACAGCTCAGAAGATGATCGTAGTTTCATTTTAATTCGCAGGAAATAACCTGTTTGCAACACAAGTAAAACATGTATAAGATGAAAAAATGATATGACAATGTAGAAAGTTTAAGATAAGTTTAAAATTGTTTTTATGCAACAAATAAAATTTAAGAAAGTAATTTGCACTTAAATTATTAATATAAACTTTGCATAATCAAACAAAGAATGAGCAATATTACTTTGAAAATTACATTTTTGAACAATGACATTCAAGAACAACCACATACACAGAAATAAAAATAAGAGCAAATACTCACTTGGTCCTTTGAATGAAGAATGCAAATGTATAGCAAGATGGTGGTTGTTGAAATTGAAAGGAAACAAATAATTAGTTAAGGTATTAAATTGGAAACTCTCAGTATGATGTAAAAC
This sequence comes from Telmatherina bonti, assembly GCF_933228915.1. Taxonomy (NCBI): domain Eukaryota; kingdom Metazoa; phylum Chordata; class Actinopteri; order Atheriniformes; family Telmatherinidae; genus Telmatherina; species Telmatherina bonti. The sequence goes on along the minus strand of NC_136616.1, from coordinate 26,791,343 downwards.
TAGTTAAAATATAATAGGAAGTGGAAATTAAAGGGATACTCTTTAACTTTTGACCATAACATAAGGCATGAGGGGATGTGGGAACTTACAGAGAAACTTACACTTCCATTCAAAGATGAACTTAAAAATTATGACAAGAAAAAGGTCATAAGTTGATTAAAAAATTTAATTTAAAAAGTATCTAACCAGTGGCTGCAGTGATGTTGACTCCACTGCTTCTGACATTGTCAAGCACAGAGAAGAGAGTGAATGTGTATTCCGTCCGTGCAGTGAGAGACGAGACCGTGTGAGTTACTGGTCCATCTCCATCTGGTGCACTGATGTTTGTCTCGGTACCATTAAACTGGAGAACAAAGCTAACATTGCTGCTGACTTTGCTCCACTGCAGAGTGATACTGGTCTCATTTTGGCTTGCTGGTCCAAGATTCACTGCATTTCTGGGAGCTGATACAGACAGCAAAGACAGAGGTGATGTAGTAAATACCAATTTGGAAAAATCACTTGCCCTATACAGATGGTATGCCTTTAATCGGGATCTCAAGAGTTTTTTCAACATGAAGGTAGAATTGATGAAAATGACACATTAGCCTGTCATTAGCATATTTCATTGACTTTGTGCTTAAATTACATGCCTAGTACAATTCAAACTGACTGATGTATCACCTCCAGTGATAAAGTCATCTAAAATATTGCAATTTCCCAAACTGTTGACCCTTATTTTATTCCATATACTACTGACTGCAACATATTCTCTGCACAGCCTTTGTAAACTTTTTAGTTAATTTTGACCACAAACAATTTCAGTTCAGTAACAGTGTTAGGGTTGTCATAATTAGCCAATTTTCTTCTGTTCTTCATCAACATTTTCTCCAGATCTATGTATCTGATGTAAATACTGAGCTACAAAGATAAAAAAATTGAAAGATCTTACCAGTGACAGCTGTAAGTTGTAGTCCACTGCTTCTGATCTTCTCAAACACAGAGAAGAGAGTGAATGTGTATTTAGTCCCAGCAGTGAGAAACGAGACAGTGTGAGTTACTGGTCCATCTCCATCTGGTGCACTGATGTTTGTCTCGGTACCATTAAACTGGAGAACAAAGCTAACATTGCTGCTGACTTTGCTCCACTGCAGAGTGATACTGGTCTCATTTTGGCTTGCTGGTCCAAGATTCACTGCATTTCTGGGAGCTGATACAGACAGCAAAGACAGAGGTGATGTAGTAAATACCAATTTGGAAAAATCACTGGCCCTATACAGATGGTATGCCTTTAATCGGGATCTCAAGAGTTTTTTTTTTAGCATGAAGGTAGAAACTCTCAAAATGACACATTAGCCTGTCATTAGAATATTTCATTGACTTTGTGCGTAAATTACATGCCTAGTACAATTCAAACTGACTGATGTATCACCTCCAGTGATAAAGTCATCTAAAATATTGCAATTTCCCAAACTGTTGACCCTTATTTTATTCCATATACCACTGATTCCAACATATTCTCTGCACAGCCTTTGTAAACTTTTTAGTTAATTTTGACCACAAACAATTTAAGTTCAGTAACAGTGTTAGGGTTGTCATAATTAGCCAATTTTCTTCTGTTCTTCATCAAAATTTTGTCCAGATCAATGTATTTGGTGCAAATAATGAGCTATAAACATTAATAAAGTGAAAGATCTTACCAGTGACAGCTGTAAGTTGTAGTCCACTGCTTCTGATGTTCTCAAACACAGAGAAGAGAGTGAATGTGTATTTAGTCCCAGCAGTGAGAGACGAGACAGTGTGAGTTACTGGTCCATCTCCATGTGGTGCACTGATGTTTGTCTCGGTACCATTAAACTGGAGAACAAAGCTAACATTGCTGCTGACTTTGCTCCACTGCAGAGTGATACTGGTCTCATTTTGTGCTGTTTGTCTCAAGCCTTCTGCATCCTGTGGAACTGAGACAAAGACAAATGTCTACAACACAATGACACTGTACATTTTAATACACTATGAGTTATTTAAGCCATTAACCTGTTTTTTGTAGTTGCAGGCAGTGCAAAAAAAAGCTTTGAAACTGAAGAAAACTTTTTTTTTTTTTTTTTACACATGATTAAAATATTATTTATTTGTTGTTACAAATATGATTCCTGAGATCTACATTTTCTTAACTGGAAGAAACCACAAGATTGTGAATAATGTATCTTTAATTATTCCTTTACAAAGTTTTTACCATTTAAATCAATCTTTTATATGAGACAACTGTTGTGGTTCTGTGCTATTTGATGATTGACAACATCCACTCAAAAGGATTGCTCAACACTGTAGATCAACAATGAGAAGAGCTGAAATTTAATTGAAAATCATTTGATATTTTACTTTCAACAGTTTATATAATTTTCGGATTTTAAACCTTTATTTGTTAAATTGAAAATCTTAGTTGTGAATTGCCAGTGATTGTTTGACTATTTCTGAATAAATCTATTTAAATTGCTTTAATGAAATAAGCAATGAGTAAAAGTTACCTGATTTGTAACAGATGAATGGCAATGTTTCGGTGCAAGCTTCATCCGACCATTTTCCTAAATTACTGAAAGATGTAGCAACACACCGTGCCCCATCAGAGTTTGGTCTACCGTTATCCCAGTTCCGAAAAGTAGAGTTGCTGCCATCAGACCACAGTTTTTGGCGATACAGACCAATCCACACAGTGAAACTGCCAACCAGGTTTCTGATGCGGTCATTTTCTGCTTGATTCCGTATACTGTGAAAAGAGCATCATTCAAGTTCAATTAATGAGTCACAACATACAGAAAATGTGTCCACAAGGTTTAAATATGTTTCTGTGATTTCTGAGCTGCAGATTCAAGACAGAATCTGTCTTGAATCTTGTCTACAACTTGAATAACTTGTATGGAAAATAGAAGAAGTTTAGGAGAAAAAATGGTTATAAAAAGAATTAAATAATTAGCAGAAGCCGATAAAAACCAAAAACAAAGATAACATTTATGTTGTTGTTTCAATATTAGCTTCATTTTATGAACAGAATGGAGTAAAGCATATGTTTCATTCAGTCATGTTCTGTGCACAGTGGTTTTTTCAGGTGTTGACTGTACCTGGCCAGATCAACATAATTCTCTCTGCAGAATCTCTGAGCTTCAGTCCAATTTAGAGATTTAGTTTGATTGAAAACAAAGGCTGGTTGACCAGCCACTATACCTGTCATTTCATGGATGGTAAAGAGAAGTAAACATTAGTCAAATTACAATTCTGTTTCATATCATTTCTGCAAAGTCAACTTTTCAAACATTCTGGAAATGTCCTGATAACAATAGATCAAGCACAACATATATATTTATTTATCCTTACTTAAAACTTACCGTTATAACAGACGAAAGGTATGACATCAGTGCAGGGACGGTCATCCCATGTACCTGGTGAGTAATCGACACCAAAAAATCGAACACAGTATTGTTGTCCAGCTAAGTTGTTGGGTGAACCAGCGAGCCAGTTTCTAAACGTAGTCTCTCCTTCACCATAGAAGCTGCTGTCATTTAGGGACCACATCCAGCTGTTTACCAATTCATCGTAGAGACCTATCCAAGCCTTTCCTGTTCAAAAATACATAACTTACATAAGACTTGAAATGAAGCTTATTTTCAGTGTTCCCTAATTGTGTGTGTGTGTGTGTGTGTGTGTGTGTGTGTGTGTGTGTGTGTGTGTGTATTATGTACATGCAAGGCTGAATTTTAGGTGCATAAATCAGTATTTTCAACTCACCTGTGCGGATTTGTGTGGCTCTACTGACAGCATCAACATCAGCTGCGTTTTCTATGGTTGCCAGGTCAGTGAAGTCACGTCTGCAGACACTCTGAGCACTAGTCCAGCTCGAACTTGTGTTCACAAAGTAGTACCGACGAGTCTGGGCCAAGGCGGCACTGAACAGTGCTGCTAAGACAATACATTTTTCTTTTTTTCAATTAAAAAAAAAAAAAAAAAAAAAAAAAAAAAAAAGATTAATGTCACTTAGTTTAGAGTTTAGTTGGATTGTCCTCTTAAAACTATGACCCAAGTCATTTTTTGGGATTTGACTATGAAGGTAATTCTGAAATATTTATTTTTAAAACACAAAATGAGGATCTAAACAGTAAAAAAATCAGAAAAAAAAAAAAATCTTTCAAGCACGGCGAGATAATACGTCCTCAGCTTTGGTCAAGCCTTTGAACTTGATTGCTAAAGAAAGTTTGTTTTATTTTAACATATTTTTCTTTCACATTGTTAATCCAAGATTAAAATACAATTAAAATTAGCCTATTCACGCTTGCCAAACCTTAAAAAGGGAAAAGAGGATGGTGAGGACTGAATGCCCAAGTTACTGATTTATCCACAACACAAAAGGTGTGGAAAATGAAAAAATAAAGAAATGCAACAATAACACTTTCTCCTGAATAATTTAACAAAATAACAGGGAAATAGGATCTTTGTGTAAAATAAATAAATAAATAAATATTACCCAATTGAATTGGTAAGACAATCATGAAATACATTTGGCTCATAATGTTGACAAAGAAATAAAAGTCAAAGTACATCTAATATTCACCATAATCACACATTGTGACTTTTATCTTTCTGAATAAAAATATTTTCACTAGCATGCTACACTGGATAAAAACTGCTTCCAAAAACTTCAAAAGAAAATCAGAAAACAAGACAGATGAATTCAATCAGAAGCTACTAACCTGTGAGCACAAAGATGGTCAACCTGCAATCCATGATTTAATCCTCTGAAAAGTTGCAGAACTTTGTATTTCCATATACACACAAAGTAGAACTGCACCTGTACAAATGCACTGTTTCCTGCTGGTTTATGTGCTGTAAAGATTTTTGATGAACGTGATTAAAATACACTTCTTCATACCAAAGAAAGAACATCTCAGGAATCAGGAAGTGCCTACAGAGTATTTTTTTTCTCAGCATGACTAATACAAGGAAATAATTCATTGCTGCATTCTGCTACTGACAAACTATCATAGATCCAATAGTACGAAAGAGTTCCTTGAGTTGCAGTAATACCTTTCATTCAACCTGCTTAAAGTTATTACTTCACTTAACTTATTTTTACTTCTGAGAATTTCTTGGATTTTCTGTTATTAAAATACTTTTACCAACAGTAAATAATGGGAGAATAACTCTACTTAGAGCAGTTTCCAAATTACTCCAAATTAGTTTCCAAATTACACACTACATTCCCCCCTTGAAAGGGTTAAACTTTTATGGGCATCTTCTTTAGCTTTCATGGATTTATCTACTTAAAAACCAAACATTATTTCATTTTCATCTTGGTCACATGACAGCAGCCTGCATTTTTGACTCTATTACTTACCTATTGCATCTCATTTCAGCAAGAGCTGTTCTGAGTAAAGTTTTCTTCAGTTAAAAGGCATTCATATTGGGATATTCATTGTTTGAAAATGAATTAAGATGTGTGTTTCTGATTCAGCCTCTTAACACTGAGATTTGTTTTTACCTGCAAGTTGTTAACCTGCGTGGACACTAGTGTTTTGTTTATGTTTTAATGGATGAGTGGAGAGAAAATTGCCAATATTAAGCTATTATGTGGCTTAACCTGGGACCAAATCTAAACTCTAAGAGTAAAGATCTTTACTGAACATGTCAAGCATGCGGACAACTCCCGTTCAGAGAGGACAAAGAGAAAATCAACAAACTGCCTTTTTAAGACAGCGTTGTGTAAAATTATGTAGGGTTTTAATCTTGAGGCAAACCAGACATGTACACAGACCAATACCTGCTCTTCGTCTTGTAGTACTGACTAAAAAACAAACTGGCCATCATCATCAGAACTGTGCAATGCCTAGCTGACAGTGTTCTATTAGAAAAAAGTCGATATCACAAACTGGGCCTTTGTCAAAGTCAGTAATGAAATGTAGAAAAGCACCATAGCAACCACAGAGCAAAAGTACAGACTGAAACAGATTGTCGTTTTTTCTGCGTGTCTGGGAGAGTTGTAAGGATCCTTTTCAAATGCAACACCATGAAGTCAATCTAACCCAGGAGTGGGCAACTCTGGTTCTGCAGGTGTCAGGAGTTTCCTTGCTGCAACACACCCGACACACTTCCCACTTAATTAGCAAACCTGCGCAGAGCCTGACATAAAACTCTGCAGTTATCTGCTGATTGATTTGAGTCAGGGTTGTTGTAGCCGGGAAACTCCTACCACCTGCATGACCGCAGCTCTTGAGGACTGGAGTTGACAACCTCTGATCCAACCCAAAACACCATCAGAGAGAGAAACCAATTCCCAAAACATCCAAACACAAGCTGAGATGTGCTTACATGCAATCCAGTACAGCAAGTAGCTAACTGCCCTTTATACTGCAAACTACCACTTCACAAGTAAAACCTGAGAAGAAACTTCAGGTTAAAACTCGACTGTAAAGGAGATAGTATCCACATTCTCGATTTGGATGACAGGCCACTGAGAGACAACTGAAAGAAGTCATTTATGCTAAACAGGGAAGAAAAGATCAACTTTTAAGAGTCTGCCTCTGACACTTTTTTTTACCCACAATGCAATCTTGACTCTCTTCCCCTGGCATTATAAAATCATTAGATCTGTACTTGCATGGTTGCTTTGACAAGAGGGAAGTTCTTCACATATACTGAGGGACTTTCCCTGGTAGTTTCTTACATTTATTTTAAAAAGTTATTTCCTTTAATAGATTCTACTGTGTCAAACTGTAGAGAAGCATTATGTGTGTAAAAACATTTTTCATACCTTCATCTTCCTCATTAGTTTTCATTGACTTACATCATACAGTTAATGATCATGTGTATTTTATCGCATTACAGAAAAGGCTAAATTTACTGCAGTTACTCAAATAACTAGAAAGTGAAAAAGGTAATAATAATTCAAAATTTGCTAAATTATGATTTATTGAAAAGAGACACTGCTTTTGAAATTTGGTAGAAAAGAATAATTAAAAAATATATGTACAACCTGTCCCAGACAATTTAGAGGTGCAGAAGTCTGAGTGAGAGTCACAGAAAACACCTGTTGCAGTGAACGCCTCAAAGCATTGCTCAACAGAATATAATTTTCCGGTCCCATCCAGTTTAATTCAGCCTTGTTTGTGTAGCACCACTTCACAACAATGTCATCTCAGGGCACTTCACAGGCTCATCAATTCCAGCTAATGCATAATAAATAGGCGAGTTAAGGAAAACCAACGGATTGAATCAAATCTGGATATTGATCCAATCTCCAATCCTGAGCATCCATGAGGCGACAGTGGAAAGGAAGACTTCCTTTTAACAGGAAGGCAAAACCTCCAGAAGGAGGGTAGCCATCTGCCTGGACTAGTTGGGGTGGAGGGGACAGGACAGACAACATATGACCCAAACTGTTACAATGACAGTTTTAAGCCTTTGTTCAGGCTCAGGTAGTTTACCTGACGTGCCCTCACAATGAGGGATTTACATTATCTAATACTGGAAATATTTCCTTTATATTTATTTATCCTAGTGTTTAATTTAAAGATTTACACACAAAGGACTAAATTCAAACTAGACCGATTGTTAAATCAGTTTCTCTGTCTGAACTATAGTCTAAAGAACATGTGAAATAAATGCAAATGAAACTCTGATACTGCTCTACTACCCCATTGTAGTTAGGGTTGGGACTGCATAGCACCCCCCGATCCGGCCCCATCCACCTCCAAATTGTGTTACATGAAGAGGTGATGGTAGGAATCTCTGTTTTCACTCTAGCTGACAGTTTTCTGTTGATGCAAAACAAGGATTTCTTAAAACATCTGGTTATTTTACATCCTTGTATCTGGACCCGAAGAGGGTCATGAGCTGTGAGTCGTGACCGAAAGAACAAGATCTCGTATACAGGCGACTGAAATGAGTTTCCTCCGCAGGGTGGCCGGGCTCTCCCTTAGAGATAGGGTGAGGAGCTTGGTTATCCGGGAGGGGCTTAGAGTAGAGCCGCTGCTCCTCCGCATCGAGAGGAACCAGTTGAGGTGGCTGGGGCATCTGGTCAGGATGCCTCCTGGACTCCTCCCTGGTGAGGTGTTCCAGGCACGTCCCTCGGGGAGGAGACCCCGGGGAAGACCCAGGACACGCTGGAGGGATTATATCTCTTGGCTGGCCTGGGAACGCCTCGGGATCCCCACCGCAAAGTGGGCAAATGTGGCTGGGGAGAGGGAAGTCTGGGATTCCCTGCTTAGGCTGCTGCCCCCGCAACCCGACCCCAGATAAGCAGCAAAAGATGGATGGATGGATAGATACAGTCATAGGACTGGCTCAGTTTGTCGAGAAAAAAACTAATTACATAGCCGGATTGGAAAAGCTTTTTCTAAAGAATGTGCATCTATCGGTTTCCTAACCCAAGGACAAAAACCACATCCTTATATCAAGTTACCTGGTAGAAGGATGTAGCTGTTGTGAGGATTGTTGTCGGTACAGCTCAGAA
>NC_136616.1:26507867-26777867 GCF_933228915.1 Telmatherina bonti | reverse complement strand
AATTGAGATCCAAAGTGGGATTTATACCACGGTCACAGAAATATGTTCCCAGACACGATAGGAGAGCAGCTGCTCTTACATTTTCACATCATCCTAATGGTTAATTTATGTGCACTGTTAACATTTAAGTATGGTTTGCTGAGTCTGAAGCTCTTTATTTAGAAAGATTTTTTCTTTCTTTGTAAACCACAAAGTTACTCAGAATAAGTGTGAGGTCATATCAGTGTAATGCATGCACATGGATCCCTTTAAAAGAGAAAATTGTGTGAAAAGAAATCACTTGAAACATAAAACAACAATTCAGGATATTAAATATTTTGTAACTCTATGCAAAAGTCTTAAGCCACTGTTTTTTTATTATGTATATAAAATATTTTACTTTCAACAAGCCAGATTATCTTGTAGCTCTCTGGGCTTTTCAAATGCTATTTAAGTTTTTTTTGGGGGGGTGTTAGATCCCCCCCCCCCCCCTTCAAAACAGTTTTATAGATCACAACTTGCTTAGTGGTTTCTATAAAAAGTACCTTAGATGTCATGTTTGTCATGTCATGGCATGTTTGCACCAGCATGATCATTTCCAAAGAACTATTTGCCTAAAACATGACATATCTTGGTTTGGTGAGCAGGGAGTCCTTAAAAGGTAATGGCTGCAAAAATGATCCCACAAAAAAAACAGTACATAAATGTGATTTCCCTGAGAAATGGTAAAAAAGAAAACAAACAAGCGAGAACCAGACACCTGAGAGATGGATCTAGACCTTCATCTACTATTCTCTGAAACCTCATCAGAAACGGTGTCCATTGAGAGGTGGCTGCCAAGAAGCCACTTTAATAGAAAACAACAGGGAGAAAAAGTTGAGTCAAGTCCAAAGATACAAGTACTGGACTGAAAATCAGTTGCAACACTTCTTATAGAGTGATGACTCCTCCCTAGAGCCTGGATCTCAGCATTACTGAAGCAGTGCAGGATTATTTTGACAGAAAACCAAAGAAAAGGCTACCAACATAAAAAAAGAGCTTTAGAAAGTCCGTCAAGAACCTTGGAGGAGTGTTATGAGGGTTTCTTAAAACAACTACAAGAAAAGCTTATTGAACAGTGTTCAGGCTGTAATAAAGAATAACTGTGGTCTTACCAAATATTCAACCTGTTACAAATGTCCAAATTTGTATACTGTATTTCTATTTATGTATTCAGATGCATTGCTCCAAGTATTTCCCATTTTACTGACATTTTTAAAAATATAACTTTCTCAGCGTAATCACACAGTACATGAATGTAGATATGTACAATTCAGCTAATCGCTATGGCAGTTTAATGGAAGTATTGGAGTCCAGTATTCAAATTAATGTAATGAGTCATGAAAAGCAAATGTTTGCCCCACAGTGCATGCCACATTTTTCACTTACTGTTTTATCAGCTCTCAGAGAGAGACACGCACATTGTTTATGACTCAGCTCCCTGACAGCCAGAAATAAAAGCCATTTTAAAAAAAGTGTCTTAAAAAACTCAAACATGGCAACAAAAATAGAGGAAGAGCAGTGTTTAAGATATACAGTAAAATGATGCACTGATGAAAAATACATTTTTTCCTGTTATGTACATTTATAACCTTCTTTATAACTCAAATGGAACCAATTAATTCTTGATGCTACACAGATCTCACTTATAAGCGTAACAACATAAATCCTAGCTGGGAGCTAGTGGCACCTTTCTGCATCCTTGAAGTGTGTACATCTGCTTTTTTTGCTCCTTTGTAGATTTGGAAAATGTGTGTATTAGTCATTATTGTACTTTAATTGGGTTTAACTTTGTCATTAAGGTACTCAATAAGCATTTATTAAGTTACAAAAATGTCATAAAAGATCCACTGATTTTCAGGTAACATGTTTCTATAACCTGTGCATTAGCTCCTTTAACTAGCAAGTGATGCTTTGCTCACAAGAGAGTTCCTGCTTCCTGAGGAACTGTGGGAATTAACTTGACTTCCAAAACTTTAGCAGAGGCTGAGTGTGTGGGTTTTAGATTATTAATAGCAGTGTTATTCTTTTTGGGAGAAACTAGTGTGGAGTGCAGGCGCAGTTCATATGCTGAGTGTTGCATAACTGCACAAGCGTGTGTGTGAATGTGTGTCTGTGTGTAAGATTGTATGTTTTAGGTGGGTAGATTGCAGCTTTGTGGAGGCGACTTACATACCATCTGTCCAGGAAATGAAACAGAGAGAGAGAGAGAACACTGCCCTCCCACAAATGACAAGAAAGACCAAAGCAAGTCCAGAGATTCATGTTTATAGATGTGCATGAATGGCTAGGGATGCATACACTGTTTCACTTCTAGTACTATGCTGTATTTATAATTCAGGAGCTTATTTCCTGTAAACTGAGATGTCCTTGGGGCTTCAAAATCAATAAAGTGCATCTATTTTCTTGGCTGTTGTTTTTCTGATTTCTCTCCTCCTTGCTTTTCAACACTTTGAGCTCCTAACCTCTCACTATTTAGAGTCCTGCTTGACTTGCAAAGACAAGTAACACATTGAAGGAAAATGTGTGATGAAGTGTCCCAAAGAGTCTTGGCACTGAAGTACCCTACATATGATTCATATAATATTCAAACTCAATGCAATGTGGGGCTCCTAATGCTCTATGGATCAGGATGCTGCTTTAGAGGCTTTAGGGCAAGATATTCCCTCCCTTTACTTCCTGTTGCTGCCTCTTTCCCCTGGCAGAGTTGGGGTTGTAAGATTAATGGGGGCTTTTCCGGGATATGAAAATCTTATCCTGTTACCTGTTAAGTATTGATTGGTTTTGAATTGACTTTTCCAGCTGTTAATGGAAAATTCCAGTAGATTGGGTACTGAATATGGCACAGTTTGATCTCACACCATTTCTGGAAAGTCTCTCTTTTGATCAGCCGGACTGATGCCGCAAAGACAACTTGGCTCAGATTGCAGCCGTACACCTTGTAACACCTCCTTTATCCATCTTCCTTTGCCAGGATGCAGCACTGGGGGTTGAACACCTACCTCTATGGTCCAAAAGATGACTTGAAACACAGACTGCTTTGGAGAGAGGTGTATTCTCCTGAAGAGGAGGGTAAGCCTTGTTTATCACACTGATAATCCTTTTACTCAGTCACCTGTGCATGCACAAGGAGCTGTAAAGAAATAATGAAACAAAATTAAAAGTGAAATGATGTATTCAGTGAAATGCATCTCATTAAATCCTTTAGCTGGAATAGCTAGCTTAGCAGATCTGTAACATAGTCTTCCTTTTTCTGCCATTATAATGAATTGTTTGGATATCCATAGTTGATTTTTATTTTTCAAGCTGCCTTGTACACAAAGACTCAAGCTGAATTTCTATATTGATGCATCAAAGGAAAAAAGCAAAATGCTGAAAACAATTTAGTTTCATTTTATGTTATGAATTTAGCATTAAAGAAACTGGAGCTGCTGCTGAAACTACATGTAATGTACTATAAGACCTCAAAAACAGACAAATAATTCATCAAGTATTTCAAGCATACATTAGTTGTGGTGTGTTTGTTTAACTGTGAATTGCATGCAGTGATGTGAAAGCATCCCCAATATCAAGATAGATGCAGGTCTTTGATCCAGTGTTTCTGTCTGGACTTGTCTTGTTTGCTTTGTTTGTCATCAGCTCATTCCTTGATATTGTTAGCAGAGAAGTAAAAGTATTTTCTGAAGTTCTCCAATTGCACAGTGGTGTGGAAGTACAAAGTCAGCTTTTACATAGTTTGGTGGAGAGATATAGAACAAGGCCAAAAGATGTCAAACTTTAAATGGTAATATTTCTAGGTTAAAAAGACAGTTTCAAATGTTTTATAATTCAATGTTGTAACAAGGTGTGGTGGTGCAGGGTGTCTTATATGTACCTCAGGTTTCATTTTGACAACTGACTAGACGCACAATAATGCCCCTGAGAAAGTCGGCGTAAGTTCAGAGTAGGCTTTTCAAAGGTGACTCAAACAATTCAGTATGAGCAAAAATGATTTAAAAACTTACCAGCAGTCTTTTGTAGCCAGCGGCTTCCTGTTTGTGCTAATTTGCTGGTGGCATTAAGACTGGACATGCCACAAAACTGAGCAAACTGGTGATAATGGTTGGCTCGGTGGTTGGTCTGCATGTGGAGAGTCTGCAGTCAGTGACAGAAAACCCATTTCACTGTCTCCATGGTGAATTGTGGCAGCTTGACAGCCATTGACATTTCCTATCCAGAAAAATGATGGAAAGAATTAAAAGTTTATTTTGGTCCACTGCCATCGGAAATTTAAAAACAGCTGATCCTGCCTTTTGTGACTAAGAAATCCACTACTATTGCAGCTTAATTTTCACCAATTATGGGAAAAACCATCCCTTTTTAATCACCATTTCCATAGAAACTAAACAGTTTGATATTTTGGTTAAGCCCTCTGCTAATTAGCAAAGAGTTTTCTTCATATTGTTTCAGTTAATAATTAAGATTTTCCTTCCTTGTGTTTTATTTCTTTCCAGGTCAATTACGTACTCTCATAGTTGAGGCCCAGTCTAGAGGTCTGAAGTTTGTTTATGCGCTATCTCCTGGTCAGGACATTGTCTTCTCTTCTTCCTGTGACTTGACTCTATTAAAGCGCAAGCTGAGACAGGTATGTTCTACACAGAAAGGTATTAAAAACATGTTACCGTGTCTTCAGTCTCTCATATTCAGCTTCTACCTTCTCTCTCTGCCAGGTATCAGACCTGGGTTGCCAGGCATTTGCCATTCTGTTTGATGACATAGATCACTCCATGTGTCAGGCCGACAGCGAGGCCTTTGCTTCATTCGCTCATGCTCAGGTCACAGTAACCAATGAGATTTATCGGTTCTTGGGTGAACCACCTGTCTTCCTATTCTGCCCTACAGGTAGGACTTGAATCAAGACGATAGATGTTAAGATCTTTTCAAATTAAATTTTACTACATTAAATATTATTTCTTCTATGTCTCCCTAGAATACTGCGGTTCTCTCTGCTCTCCTAGTGTATCAAAGTCTCCCTATCTACAAACTGTTGGGGAGGACTTACTGCCTAATATAACAGTAATATGGACAGGTAAGACCAAAAAACTGGAAATGTCTTTGTTATAAGAAAGTTCAATGTGGCTGCCTTTCTGTGGTTAAGCTTTAAATCCAAATGCTGAAGTAGGCCTACGATTTTTTTTCTAACAGAAACCACATACACACTACTGGCCAAGCACATCCCTGCATGCACACATGCAAATGAGTGTGCGCACAAACCCACACAACCTCCAACAGAAACCAGAAAATGATTTAGATGCACATCCACCCACAGGCATATGGATGTACAGTAAAAACACACACACACACACACCATCATCACCCACTCACTTTCAGTTCATTTCTTGCATTTTATCACAGCATATCTCCATAACAAAAGCTGCTCTAAAAGGTGCAGTTTTTCTGCTATTCTATAAGTGAAAATAGTTGAAGATTTACAACATTATTGGATATTCTAAGCACCTGCTGACAAGACTGCTGTGTGTCATCAGACCAGCTTTTATTTTCTATTAGTTTTAATAAGTGAAATATGTTTAGAGGCAATGCTGTATATCTTGGCTTCAGTTTAGAGGAAGATGTCATTCAAACCTTTGAAAACACTTTTTAATTTTCTTTTGATGTAATTTATTATTGCACGAACAAAGCATCTCCAATAGACTTGAAAAAGCTCAACTTTCAGAGAACTTTAGTTTTATCTGAAATTTTCTGAGAGATAGTTTTATTGGTTGTTTAAGTACCTCCTGAAGCTCTTTCTGAAATAAATCTGACAGTTCTGCATTCAAACTATGCAGCATTATGACCATATACTCATCTAGTTTAGTGAGCGTCGTGATTTTTTTCTGTTTTCTTCAGAATGAACTGTTTTCTCCTCTGTTTTGCTCTACTAAAACAATAACAAATATGATTTTCTGAACTTTACTGTCACTTTTGGGGGGTTTGTTTGTTTGAATTCGTCAAAATCAGGACACCCAAAATACCCTGAATCTTCTGGAAATGCCTTAGATACAGGAGGATTGTTTCATGAGCAAATTGCCATTTGACAACTTGTGTTGTGTACTCTGTCCCACAGGCAGTAAGGTCATTTCCAGGAAGCTGTCTGTAGACTGCCTGGCTGAGGTGGAGTCTGTCCTCCAGCGACCACCGCTCATCTGGGACAACCTGCACGCCAACGACTACGACTCCAGACGTCTCTTCTTGGGGCCTTTCAAGGGTCGGGAGTCTCAGCTGAGGAGCCACCTGAGGGGGTTGCTGCTCAATCCCAACTGCGAGTTTGAAGCCAATTACATCCCGCTACACACCCTGGGAAGCTGGTACAGACTAGGAAAAGAGGAGATGAAAGGTGAGGAGTTCAACCGATGGAAAGCAGGTAGGAAGCAGCAATAATGAGGCAGGAGATATCCTCAGTTAATAAACTTATAGTGGCTCTACCAGAGCACATCCATGCGCTGTTACTCCCTTTGCATCCTCTAGAAATGTTTAATAACCATGTGTTGCTTGGCAACTAGCACCATTTTGCCCACCAGACAGGAATTCTGACTGATATCACTTAACAAACAAATATAATTATAGGAATTAAAGCTCCATCTGTTGTTTCTAGGAAACCTATCCAGTAAGCTTTTATGTATATTTACATAAAGCAATGATAATTTATCAATATTTAACCAATTGTAAGCCGTTTTTATCACAAGTAAGTCAGTAGGATGATGGTTTTACGTACACAAGAGTCCTTTCATCAACTTGTTTCATGGACAGTGTTTATATTCAGAGTTTCTGTTCGAGATTCCCTGAAAACTTTCCCCACTGTAGAGGCGCAGTTGCCTTGTATTCCCCTAATATAGGGTTTGGTACATTTTCATTGCACTCAATCCGGTGTGACAGTGAGGTGCTTGAAAACAGAGCCACAGAGAAAGACAGAACCAGGGATTTAAATGGAAAATTGTAGGACCAGAGAACCAATGTAGCGTGTGATGTTCTGCTGACTGAGTTGAGGTGGGGGGGCTGGGGAGGTGATGTAGGAGTAATTGTGCAGCGTGATAAACGAAGAACTGGAGAGAGCAAGGTCCCCTTTGAGGGAAAAGCAAAGTAAAGAGCTGGAGGCTCTTAGAGAAGGAGATAAGAAAAAGATGAAGGTCTGGCTGTGGTTTGTAACGTAGATGCAGGAAGAATAATAATGAGTATATGCAACTTTGCTGTGCAGCCTTATAGAATATAGTTTATCTTTAATGTAGACAGCATAGACGGATTATTCAATGTGATTGGGTCTGCTTTTCTCTTCTGAGAGGATGCTGTATGAATATAAATTAGCTGAAGGTCTTCACAGATGATGTAATACGATGCTGTGTGTGCTGTAGATGAGGAGTTTGAGTACTGTCCTGAAAGAGCTCTGTCTGCTGCACTACGCGACTGGTTAGAAGAACTCAACCAACCTCTACAAGCAGGTGAAAATTACCACCAAATATAATGATGCTGTATTGTCCTCACCTATGCGTTTAAACATGTGATTTACCCTTAAAAACTGCCCAGTTAATAAACCTGAAAGATGCAATTTAAAAATTCTATTAACACCATTTTCATATTCTTTCATTATAGGACGGCAGAGCGCAAGAACAGACCACCGTGCTTCTGTTCCGACTTTAAGGTGTAAAACTGCAGACAAGTCCGACTGTCCTTCCACCTTCAGGGGAACCTCAGTTGTGGCCAAACTTCCAGTCTTCCCACTGAATTCCAGCTCCCCTCCCTCCTCACCTACTGTTGTTAAGAGGGATAAAGACGGTCGAGAGGAGGAAAAAAAGAAATCAAACCACCCTAGCCAATCCACTCAGCAGCTGCCAGGATCCAGAGCTGGAGCCCCCACAGGCGGGGGCCGGGGGCAGAGGCCCCTGGGTTGGGGTCACTGTGGTGGCAAGGGTCTCTTAAGTGAATCTCAGGTGCGGCTGCTGGTTGGTCTTCATTATCTCCCCCATGAGCACGGTCCTTCGGCTCAGAAACTGCTGCAGGATCTGACCTGGCTAAAGACAAACTGCCACTTGGTCAGTGCTAACAGCAAGAAAACTCAGCCTCAGAAGGTCAGTGAGCATTTAGATGGTCCTGATTCAGTTTGAATGTTGAGTTCATGAATGAATGGCATAACCCAGCGTGATTAATCATGTCTTCAGGTTGATGAGTGGCGCGGCCGGGCCTCCAGGTTCCTGTCTCTGTGTGAAGACATAGCACAACTTCACTGCAGCGTGGTGGGTGGGGCTAACAGGGCTGTCCTCTACGACCTTTATCCTTATGTTTGGGACCTGAGGAACACAGCTCTGGTGGCAAAGGCCTTCATATGCTGGCTGGGTAAGAATAAAGACAAACGGAGGCAGAAAAAGAACATATCACAAAGCAGAATTTATGCATTACTTCCTTCAGTGTTGTGTCTTCATCATTAAAGTCACACCATGATGTGCCATGTGAAACTACAATTATAAATATTGGTGGTATGGTTAAGTAGTATTATTCCATACAATACTACCTGTATTATTATGTTTATTGTATGGTATTCTAGTCGTATGTAGTGCTACATTACCAGATTAAATAGCCCACCGAGTGGCACAATCAAAGCAGAATAGCATTGTGACGTTCTCTAAAGACAAAATGAGTTTAAATATTGTTCATCCACCAAATGTTATGAGCTTACATGTTTACAGTCACTTGGCGCAAGATGCATTCAAGGTATCCATTGTGCTCTTGTTGATTTCCACAGTTGTGTGGCTTCCTGCCAATATCCCATGAGTCTGAAAATCAGTGAGCTGTGATTCTCACATAAGCGATCCATCTGTGGTTATCCTTTTGTTTTTGTGTTTCCTGTCCAGCTGTGTTGTGGCTGACTGAGAGACTCAAATGCAAAGTATCAGGTTCCGTCATAAAATCCTGACCAAAAAAAAGAAGAAAAATAATACAAAATGTATGGACATCATTGCATCCTGCTATCTTAGTTGTGATGGCATTGCTGTAACCTTACATTGATTCCCTATACTGTATGCTGTGTCATAGTTGTCTCCGTTAGCAACAGGCCTTATTTTTTTTCCACTATAATCTGATCCAAATTAAATACAAAAAAACTTCCAAACATCGTTGCTGAAAATCTTTTGTGCCGCAACTTTCTTTTAAAAGGAACACTGCTGAACTTAAGCAGCTTTTCCCACTTTGGTGCCCCCCAACAAAGACCTATTCGTCATGCTGTCTCTTCGACCAGTAAAAGCCAGTATGATGTTGACTTGTCTCATCTCTTGCTGTGTCACTTTCTCTCTTGCTTTCTGCAATAACATCCTCTTGGGTTTCTTATCTGAATCAGCCATAGTGTGCCTCAGAATAGCCGATGTGTTGATATCCAGTTGCTTGAGTGTGACACGATGATGTAAAGCAAAACACAGCTGTCACGTCATGCTTAAGGGTTGAAAACCAATGTTGAGAAGTGAGATTTCCCAGTACTAGCATGCAGGAGGGCAATGACGATTCCAGGATTGTGCATAATAAATGCCAGTATGCCATCAAAAAAAGTCTGAAGCACAGAGTTTTAAGGTCAGAAACGTATGTAGTGGCCCAGTGATGGATTACAGACCTGTCCAGGGTGTACCCAGTCGCTTGCCCATTGATTACTGGGATAGATTCCAGCTTCCAGCGACCATTAAGTGGTCTAAGTAGTTAAGAAGATGGATAAATTAATAAACTTATGTAGTGTTGCTTTAAGATGACCTTGCTCACTTGTTTTTTCCATCTTTATCGCTGCATAGTAAATATAATAAGAGCTTATTTTACAGGTTATTATGGTATCTTCTTGGTCAAGCTACGCCACCTTTTGTTAAATCTCAAAGCAAACTATTTCTATTGCATCCATCTTTACAGCCTATGGTCTGAAGATTTAGACCAATCTTGAACTGGAATAAGTTATTAACGTTAAATTTTTCCCACATTTGAAATGAAAAGAAAAACAGACATTTCTACGGCGTAATTTAGTCTCACCAGGCTATCTCTTACTGCACCGTGCAACACTGCAATACAAAGGACAAAATGTGCAGTTGTGTGTGTTATAATATGGATAGTATACAACACACACAGTGTTGTAGTCCAATCTGTGATTCATCTTCAATTCAATAAGCAGCTGTGAGCTCATCGTAGACATATAACATGAAACATGCAAGACAACATTTTTAAAGTGACGTTAAGTTAAACTATGTGCTTTAATGACACCTAACTGACCACACCAGTATAGTCAGTATGGTGCTAGTATGCTGTGTTAAACTTCGCTCTTTGAGTTTTTCTTTTGAAACATTGTTTAGTACCACAGTACACAATCCTACTTCTGTAATCTGAGTGACTAACAAGACTGATAAAGAAAAAAAAAAGGGTTATGTGGATGATATTGTTGTTTTGTTTCTACTTGAATGACGCTTTGTTGTTTTCTA
The DNA here is from genome assembly GCF_933228915.1 of Telmatherina bonti. Lineage (NCBI taxonomy): Eukaryota > Metazoa > Chordata > Actinopteri > Atheriniformes > Telmatherinidae > Telmatherina > Telmatherina bonti. The sequence continues at coordinate 26,767,377 of NC_136616.1, read as the reverse complement.
CCCCACACATTCATGTTCCTGACGCAGACGGGCGAGTGCTGAGTGACAGCTCCACCCTCGGCTCCTGGAGGAACTGCTTTCACTGTGAGTGGGGATGGACTTTTCTCCTTCTTTATGCCTTGGATAACAGTTAGTCATTACTTCACCACACTCCCTCAGAGGAGCTGTGAAGACAGTGGGGGAGTAAGAACTATACCACCAGTTATGCTTAAAATATTAATGATGGCAGCATAAAAACCGGGGAAACAAAAACATCTTTTGAGGATCCGTTATGCCTTTTAAAGCTGTGTAATCACTTCCAACACCCAGCAGAAACTTTCCTTGTATCTTGAGAGGAATGTAATGTCTTTATCCGTGTAAGGGTGTGGAAAAACTACAGGAGGGGACCTGCTGGGGGTGGACTCAGAGCCATGGGTGTTCAAAGGGGGCGTATCCGGGGAGGTGCAGGTAGGATGTTTGAAATGCCTTTTGTGTATGATTTTCTTTTTGAACATGTCTACTTGCTTAAAAACAATTCAGAATAAAGTTAAAATGTTGTCTTTTAACCGACCTAATGTGTGTATTTATCAACGTATTTTATAGATGCTCCTACCGATAGGCAGCAGCAGCGAACTTTTTACTCATCCTCCTCCTCTCTTCCCGACCTCCCGTCTCTACAACATCAGGCCTTACCACAGCAAAGACAAGGTAGGACAGTCTCACTCACATTATTAGTTTAATCAATTAATTAAAAAAACAAAAAAAAAAACAAAAGTGAGAGAAGTGCGCTCAAGTTATTTGTTTTTAAGGCCACGCCGCACGATGCAAGTCTATTACTGTCCTAAAAAAAAAAAAAAAACAACTTGGGAGGACATTAGATAGGAGGAATATCTGAGGGTTACCCTGCTGCGTAGATGGAAGAGTTACAAAGCTCTAAAAGTATCCTGATTTAAGTTAAAAACCAGGCTGTGAGGACAGAGTGCTGATACTTTGAGTCTTGTGCGTTCAGGTGGAGCTGTATCGAATGGTCCGCCAGTTCCACCTGAGGACGCAAGGCGGCCAGGAGTCTAGCATTGCTCACCCTGATGTCGTAGGAGACAGGTTTGTCTACTACTAAACTGGATGGGTGTCCCTTTTGTGAAGCATTGTTTATGTGTGTAGTTTAATGAGTGAAATACTGAATTTTGTCCCTCAGGTGTCTTGGTCCGTGCCTGGCGTTGAGCCCCGAGTATAGTTTCATCCTGGAGGACGAGCTTGGCGTTTGTGGCTGCGTGCTCGGCATCTTAGATGTTCGATCCTTTGCCAAGCGGTGCCAGGCCAGCTGGATACCTGCCATGAGGGACAAATACCCGCCCAAAGGGAACAACACATATCCCAATACCCAGGTGAACATGCAAAACTGATGCTTCATTAAATATTCGTGTTTGAATCACAATAGTTGTGATTCATCTGGAAATATGTAACATTTACATACTCATCAGAGACAACAAGTAAATTCATGAATAGAAATGTTTGGACAGATCTGTACCTGCTGCTCCACCATCTGGACCCCACCTCTGTCAAAGATTAATAACCCACTGGGAAGATGGACAGAAGAAAACAAGTATAAAAATGTGCATGAACACTCCTGGACACGCTTGCATTGGATTGTTTTATATGTGTTTTACAGTGATAACATTGGGTTAGAGCTGTTCAGCTTAATGAGATGGAACGATTGTTTCCGTGTACACCACTAATATTTTATCAGAAAGGGAGAAAATGATCACTCATATCAGTAGGAACAAGAATCACACGCCTCACATTAAAACAACCTCCATCTATGCTGAGTGGGAGGTGAACACACAGTCCTGCCACGGTGTTACAGCTCATCGTCACAAACTCCTCGCTCATCTTCAGCTGAGAGCCAAATGGAGCTGGTGGTGATTAACAGATCCAGTCAGCCCCTGACATCTGTGAAGGATTGATCCTCCTCTTGGCGTGTCACGGTGGACGCTGACAGTCACGCTTTGGATGGCTGTCATTCTAACTTGCAGCCTAGAAAGGTTCATAGGCTTAAATCTTCTGCATTCTGCGCCATAAATGTTTAAAAGACATGCGTTTTTGCTAACCTTCGTGTTCCCTGTTCAGCTTCATGTGTTGCATAACTTGAAAACAAGCTGCAACAACCTCACCTGCAACCAACCCGTTTTTCAGGAAGGAAAGTTTACTAGCTTCTTAGGTGCATTACACAAATCTGTGTCAACAAAATGAAATCGTTTGATCTCGGAGATCAACAGGTCAGATTCATTCAAGATAAAATAACATTTTAAGGCACCTAGTTGCTGGTTAATATGAAATTAAAAGGAAGACAGGAATTCCTTGCTGATAAGGTTTTGCAGGACATACAATCGAATGTGGCTGATGAGTAGAAACTAACAGCAAGTGTGGGAGAAGACAGCCTACAACTACACACTGATTAACCTCTTCATTACCACTGGATGGTGAGAAAATGTACTACTGGCGACTTGGTGGTAATGCAGATGTCAAAACACTCTTCCACAAACTCTTGTAAACCGTTAGTCAAGAAGCGTTTGCGTCTCTGCTTTCCACCGTGCAGAACTTGATCCAGTTAATGGAGGAAGACCAGGGTGAATACCCGGACTCCCTCCTCTATCACTTCCCGTCTCAGCTGCGATTGGACGCGCTGCCTGAGCTGGTGGACATCAGTGTCAGCCGAACCCTGCTCACCGCTCTCCTTACCGCACTCAAGGCCAACGGTAAGCGCACACAGTGTGGTTGTGTTTTCTGTTTGAGTACAAATGAGGAAATACAGCTCTGAAAACTGACATCGATCCAACGCTTACCTCTCAGAAGAATGCATTTGTACTCTTTGAGGCATTTTTGGAATGAATCACCTGCAAGATGTGCTTCCTGTTTGGATTATTATAAGTCTACGGTTTCATTTTCTTTAAGCAGTTTCTGTAGACAAGACAAAGGCATGTTTATAATATGTTTAAATGTGTGTGTGTCTATGTGTAGGTTCTCAAGGTGTGTTTTGTGAGGTACAGCCTACGGACCGTCAGAGGCTGGAGTTCCTGACGAAACTGGGCTTCCTGGAGATCCTCAGAGGAGAGGCCAGGAGCAGAGAAGGGGTGGTGCTGGGAAGGCTGCTCTGAACATGAAAACACTTGAAACACTCCCACAAGCATTCACATAGATGTACACTAAAGCCCTTTTCAGACATGAAATACACAAGTTAATTTCATCAATCTGATCATTTGACAGTCAACCATAAACGGTCGCATTTTACATGCAACATGTGAGTGGAAATAAAATTCATAAAAGCACGCCATGTATCGCTGCGCCAGGCTTTTAGGTTTGGATTATACTAAAAGACATTTACCAGCTATGATTTTGTTTGTTTATTTGGGCTAAACAAAAACATTGGAGCTGCACCAAATAAGAGTAAAATCAAGGATAAGGGAATTTTATACTGCACGGGGGTGTATTTATTTACTGGCATGATCTGTAATATTTTATTTAAGGAAAAGATTCACCAGATTTGAACTCAACGCTACGATGCGTGTTGATGTCATTCTTTTGATTTTAGAAAGCACATTTAAAAAATAAGAAACAGGTTTTTGCCAAAGTGTGTTACAAATCTAATCACATCTGCATCTGAAGCAAACCAAAGAGCAAAATATAAAAACAAAATAGGTTAGAATTTTTTTTTTTTTTTTTTTAAGTGCAATAATAACCCAAAATGATGTGATTGGAGCTTCCACTCTACTTGAGTGGCAGTAATTTGAACATACCCAAACTCTTGTTTCCATGGGAAGATGAACTGTTGCACGAGGCTCTGACTTTGTAAAATGGTAGGAATGCTCTTGGGGCACATTAAGTAAGCTGCCATCAGATTAATGGAAGGGAATGTAGCGCATGTCTGAAATGGGCTATACACACCACTAACAGCAACAAAGATGTGTACTTAGAGTTGATACACAAAGGCACTTAAACACACAGCAAGATGTTCTAAACACAGCGTGTACAGTGTGGCGTAGAGACGGCTAAGCTTTGCAAATATGCTGGATCTGTAATTCCTCCAGCAAGGCAGGAAAGATCTTTTTAGGGATAATTTTAGATTCCTTTGAATCTGTGTGGCAGTAATAGGGATGAACCCAGAGATTTCTGGAGGAATTTGCAATGTGAACCAGGCTTTGAGTTGAAATCTTATTAGGAGATGAGTTAATCTGTCTCAGAGTCCTCTTCTGGTTCACTGTTACAAGATGTGTCCAAGTTTGAAGGAAGGAAAGAACAGGAAGACTTTAGACGGGAGTAGAGCAACTACAGGCGCGATGCCGTTACTGCGCTAACAAGCGAAAGACAGATATGTAAAATGATAAATAAATAGCTACAATTAGACTAAATAAAATAAAATATTTAAATTAATGCATAAAGTTCAGCTTTAAAATAATCTTAAAGGTAAGTTTCGAGCCTCTTTTTAAAAACATCAAAAGTCTCTGCAGCTCTGATATTTTCTGGGCGGCTGTTTCACTGACAAAGACCGTAATGGTGGAAAGAGGCCTCTGCCTTACGTTTTACTCTGGTAAAAACTGAAATGGCAATTACCAAAGTACTTCAAGGTCAGCAAAGTCTAACTATTTAATTAATTAGTATCTATGTAGGAAAAAAATGAAAGAATTAAAAAAAGATTCAAAGGAAGATGCCATATGAATACTGAGAGATGTTGTGAATTCCTAACTATAGGCTCAGTATTTCCCCCTTTCAAGTCAGTGCTAATAAGGTTTTCTTACTGATATATAGACAAACGGATCAGTGTCAAACAGTCTTTTAAACCAACATGAATAATCCTTGAAGTTGATCACAGTTGTAATAACAACACTGTATTTTCCCTCCAGGATACATAAAATATCTTTATCATGTCATTTCATTCATACAGCTTAGACGGACCTTGCGCTCTACTCCCATCATATATTTATTTTTTAAGGTTGTTGACACTGATAGTTGTTTTTATGCCAGTTAGGTTGGTCACATATTGTGCCAACATTAGACTAGACCCAGGTGTGGTATCACTTTTTACACTCACTGGGTTTAAATGAATGTTTACATGCATGAAGAACAAAATTATCAGACTGTTCACAGAGTAGGGGGGCATATATGTCTATGTGAACACAAGCGAATATAATTGTAGCTGTACGCTCTAACTTGGCAACATAAATAGAGATTTTTTTTATTGGCCATTTCTCACCCAATAATAGTAATAATAATAATAATAATAAGATTTAGGGTTATAACAAATTGCAAATGTATGCATGCTTAAACTCATCAAAATAAACAACCTAATACTGTCACTGTACCAGTTTGTATCAGGTTCAGCTGGTTAGAGATAACTTGTCCCTCATTTCATGTCACTTACACAGCTGTTAGAAACTATACACATTGCCAGAGTGTAGTACTGTATACTGATGTTGGAACTTTGTATAAGGTGTCTGTATGAGTGAGGGTATGTTAAGTGTACAAACTATGATAGTCATGTCATTCTGCCTTTGTTCTGAACTCTAATGAAGTAATCACATGACCATTCATACATATAAACACATACATGTGCACTTACACACGCACAGCAATGGAAAAAATGAAGCACAACAGCACTCACAACTAAAACTTTAGCTCAAAGTATGTAGGACTATGAATGTTCATTTCTTTTTAACGCAGCTTGAAAAGACAACTACTGTTTGTGCAAGTATTTATATTTATACTTTTAATTTTCCTTTTTTTAAAAAAAATTATTACAATCATTCAATCACAGACTGAAAGTCACTTTTGTACATTCCTTCTTGTTAATGTCATTAAAATTTTGTGTGAGATGCTTTGTGGTACTTTAAAAAAAAAAAAAAAAAAAGGAAGGTAAAAGAAAAGAAAAAAATCCCAGATATGCAGGTTGCATCGATAAAAACAAAGCACCAGTGTAGGAATGCATGATCATGATGTTTAGAAAAATCTTTTGGAAAAAATGTTAGTTTGTTGCTGTTGCAGACATGTTTAGGAGGATCTGTTTGCTTTACCATGATGGAAATTTAAAAATGTGTGTGTGACCAAAAGCAAGTTTCTGTTTGGAAACAGGGAAGATGACTAAGTGTGAAAAATCCACACAGGCAACATGAAGCACTGTGAAAAAAGAAAACATACTGGACCACAGCTTTTACATTTAAGAACATTTTTAACAACAATCATGACATGACAATTAAAAATTATATAAAAAGTTGCCTTTAAACTCCAGGCATAATCAGCTGACCACCGTTTCATAAAATCATCAGCAGCCTCCTCATCTTGCGGTCTGCCTGCATAGAGATACATGTACAATCTGTGTTTACAATGAGTTCCAGTGGAGTGCAGTGTAGCACGTCTATGCAGGAATATTATCAAGTTAAACACACACTGTAAAATCGGTTTTTATGGTAACAGTAAAACTGTCATTTTAAAACTATGGTTTCATTGAACTAACTTATTGATTTTCATGCTTATTAAAGAAGTTTTCTTTCCATTTAAACTGTCTGGTTTTTTTTTATGAGGAACATAACAGCAAAAAGTGGCTAAATCTGGATACAAAAATATGCACATTGGATGGAAATAGTTGTAAAAGTTTTATAAAGCATAAGAATAGTGCCACCCTGTGGACAAAGTGTGGAATGACGTCTTTAAATTGTGTATACAACTTTTTTACTCGTATGAAAAGCTGTGATGAAATGGGAGGGTTAAAAGAAAAAATATATACAAATGTTTATAATGGATATGTATTAATGTCTGGCCCAGTCCATCCAGCTTTTGCACTGATACAATGTGTGTGTTTCTGTGTGTAAGGTTATGTGTGTCCTCACACTACACATCTGTGCTCTCCCTTTCATCTGTGTTCCCAGCTTCCCATTGGCTGCGAGAGCGCAGGTTCTGTTCAGGAGCCATCACTTGTCCAATAGGGATGCGGTATGTTGCTAAACTGCCGGTCAACAGCAACATAAGTGTGGTTGTAAGGGTAGCTGCCCAACTGCATGCTGGGAGACCCACCTGAGAAAGAAGAGAGGTTATTAAATAATAAATGAGAGTGAAGTGAGAATTAATCTCGAAGCCAATGCATGTTTCTTCTCTATACGTGTGTGCATGTAGCACATTAAAACTTTTTTATAGTGTTTTAAAATCCAGCAGTTTTTTGGTTTTCACATTTATTTCAACACAAAAAGCATTTCAGCAGGATGGTGTTGTTTTGCTGGTACAATAATATGCCATACATCTCAATAAGGGCTGTCCCTGAGTTCACAAGAGCCATAAATACATTACATAATGAATGTTTACTATCTAAGTGAACTAACTGTCCTGTGTGATGACTATGCAACAGAGGACAGTAGAGAAGAGTTTAAGCACACAGCAAGTATTTCTCAGTCCTGGTCCTTGAGGGACCACCTCTCCTGGATGTTTTAGAGGTTTTCATAATTTAACACACCTTGCTTACATAAATGAGTCATTAGCAGGCTTGCAGAAAATTTTACTAGCAGTTTAATTTGCATTAGGCGTGCTGGAGTCGGCAAGAACTAAAACATGCAGGGCAGTTGTCCCTGAGGACTGGATAGAAGAATGTGGAATTAATGACCACATATCAGCTGGACAGATCATTTAGATAAGCTTTGGATGTGAGTTATGGAATAATGAGTGGGAAAATGACTATAACTTGGCTTTTATGTGTGCCTACAGCCTGGATTCCTGCAGATTATCTTGTGTTTTATAACTCCTGTCACAAAACACTTTTTAACTCAGTGGCACAGTTCAAGGTACACGTTAGTATATGGAGTATACCCACTTCAGCATTACGTATACCCACTTCTACCCCCTGTGATGCTGCTTTTACAATTACAAACATCCCTACACCTGTACCAACGTCGCCCAGCAGCTCAGATAAGGTTAACTATACTACACTGGTGCAGTTTGCCATCAGTTGCAGTCACTTTAGCCCGAACATGGACATTATAAAGATATATGTATACGTGTCGATGAGCCTGTCTCTCACCAGTCTGTGTGCCAGTACTGGTTTAGTCATTTCACAACTCTTCCTCCCTGAAAATGAACAGAAATTATGTGACACTGAGCAAACAGGTGGATTTTTGGGATAAACTAAACAGAGGCTTACATGTCACTTTTTTTTCCTGAAACAGTGTTTTTCTGGGCCACATGTTTTAGGTTTATAAAACAAGGTCAAAAAGTGTATATCCCCTTCTTGAGGGACCCGCATACGTCTGTATTAACTGTTGAATAATTGTTTAGACAGCCAATCAGGTTGCAAACAACAACTACTCATTCCATCCAATGAGGATGAAGCAGGATTTGCATGATGACTACATGGGTCTGGGTTCAATATTTTCACAATGTTATTCTACTCATGAACGAATACAGACATAAATAAAACACTGAACAACTTTGTTTTTTTTTGTTTTGTTTTTTTTATTTTTTTTAAGTACGGTACTTTTAAATGGAGAGAAATACTGAGAAGTGTTTACTTACAGTTCCCATCAAATTGCTCAGGGCGATGTCAGCATATGCAGAGAGGAAGGCTGCAAGCAGATGAGTAATGATTAGGCTGAATACAGAATACCCTCTGCACATTGCCAGCAGCCTGCTGGTGCTCTCAGCGTGCACATGCACCTGGCTGCTACTTCTGGAAATCTCAATTTGGCAAATTTACCTAATGTGAACTGATTAGTTCCCTGCCAAACTGGTCACTGCTAATTTTCATGATGCTCCGGCAGCAGAGGCGTCACAGACACACAAGGGAAAGAAAGCAAAAATTGAACACTAAATTATGTGAAGGAAATGGCTCAGATGATAAGCGATGAGGGAGGAAAAGATTTAAATGAGGAGTTATTAAATAGGTTTTAGAGTAGAAGAAATGGATGATAAAAAGTATTCATGAAGGAAATTGGTAAGGGAGCTGCTCCCCTCCACAGTATACTGAGAAAGCTGAATAAGCTCATTTGCTTTTGCCCAGGAATGTCACACTGTTTATAAAATAGAGCCATTTTTCACATTTAGAGGGTGTGATTCAGCTGTCTGATTGATTCAGCAGAACAGTGATTGGTGGGGAGGAGAAGCGATGCGGTAAGTGACATTTTGATGACTCAAAGGCAAACAAGAGGCCCTTCATGCAGCAGGTTTCAGGAATTTATTAGGACCGAGGGTGAAAGAAAAGGCGCATTACGCCGATAAGGCACACTGAAGGATGGACAAAGTCATCCTACTTACTATAAATTTAGTTGATATGATATTGTGTTTTTATTGCAACAATAAAAACAAAACTGTCTGCATGCGTTTGTGTTGTGTAATCGTATCACCGCTAGCAATTGCAAATAGGTGGGTCCTCCAGCTGAAGGTGAAGAAGAGTCCTCCAACAGCCATGCAGCCCAGAGCTCCGTTAAACCCAGACAGACCAGAGTACAGAGAATCATGACGCACTGCCATGGATAAACCTGACACAAAGCAGGTGACGGGAGAGAGGAGACAAATACATGACAATTAGAAAAACCAGAGAGTCACAGCTGCTGAGAGATTTGCACATTTGAAAAGGAGGAAATACACGACAGTGGCAACACACACACACACACACACACACACACACACACACACACACACACACACACACACACACACACACAGACTTCCAGCTGCATCTTGTTGGAGTTGCAGAGCTAAACTTGTCCACGTGGTGGAGCTGGACACACACTAGTCTGATCACTCTGCCTACTTGGGTCTGTCTCGAACCTAATATGGAGATTATGACTAAAATGGGGATAAGCTTCCCAATTTGGAGGATTTTACTAAAACCTATTGAGCGCATAATCGGAAGATACTTAAACTACAGACACGTGTGACCGAAGTGACAGGAAGTGATGCATTGCTGAGGGATTGTTCATTTGTTGGATCATTTGTATTCAGCTTGTTGCTGCATAGAGACAACTGGATGAATAAATCTGTCTGCTTTTTATGTTTATATTCTTTAAGCTTGACATTTAGCTTATTATCGGTCTTTTCTGGAACAATACTTTTTGTATGTATGAACAAAAAAGCAGATGAGAGCTCTTGTACAGCTATGATGCAAAAACCCTCTAAATGCCTTTAAGACCATACAAACTGCTGTCTTTTCAACATGAATATTTTTACATTTTATTACAATAAACTGTGTTTACGTTGCACTATTTCAGACTTCATCATTCAGTGCATTATTGATACAACATCTGTACCTCACCTCTGACTCATGTTCATAGTAGAAAAACACCTGACTGAAACTATAAGTAGCCTGAACAGGGGTCATGCTGACCCAGGTAGATCTGAGTGCAGCCAGCAGGACTGATATTTTCTCTCATGGTCTTGTCCTCCAGCTGTGCTGTCTCAGCCCACGCATGATGAGGGATGATATTAAATCACAATGTGGCTGGAAAGAGCAGGCAACAGAGTTCAGCAGCAAGAAGCAAACATCATTTTCTTGCAGCATCATGTTAAATTTTCTCTGGTTTTATTCAGGATTTGTAATTTGTAAATCATAGGGAAAAAGCAAAAGCATTATTACTGTTTGCATGATTACTTAGTTTTTTCACTAAATGTAATTTTTGCTTTGTGCTCTCCATTTAGAAGCAATCAAAAACAATGTTGGAGAGACTTTCACTTCATTCTAGATTTACAACATGGCAAGTCTCGACTTTTGCACCACTTTCTCCCACCTTATAGTACCTAATATTCAGGTACTCGGTCATTAATCAAACTGAAGGACACATTAAAATTCAAGCCTGATGTAGGCTGCTGACTAATAATCATGGCACCATTACGTCCAAATGGGAATGCGTGTCAGCATAGAGTTTCATGAAGATCCATCACATTGCCGTTAACATATCTGAATTTTATTAAAACATTGAAGAAAATGTCAGACAAAGGTTGAAGTCAGAAAAATCCATTATCTGAGGACAAAAAATGTGAAAAAATTCTAGCAAGCTGGTGTCATGGCTCAGTGCTTATAGTGGTAGAAGAAGCATCACTGCTATTATCCATGTTAGCATCACCATTGTGACTAAAAAGGCCTCCAGCTGATTCCTCTCCTACTCATTAACATGCATACACAGATTGCCCGTAGATTTAGGCAGTCAAAAGCTCGATACTGGACTCCTGCACTGTTTTCCATACCGTACAATTAGGTGACTTATCATGGTGTAAACAGCTTTCTTATATGTTACATTCAGACCCTTTTCACAACCTGTTCACTCACGGTTTTACTGGACAATGAGGTTGATTGTAGAAATTTGGAATTTGCGCCTTTCTGATTAACTTTGGACAAAAAAAAAAAAAAAAAAAAAAAAAAAAAAAAAAGGTAAATCATGTTCTGTGGATTAACTTACTGTTTTGTCTTTTTTTATGTATTTTTATGGACTTTTTTTCTTAGTCTGAAATAAAGATTGATTGATAAAGCTTTAAGCCTCCATAAACTATTGCCATATATATTATATTTTACACACTTGTCCACTCTTTAGGATCTTTTTTTTCCCAACTGTTTAATGACATTGACATTTAGCAAGCCCTGAGCTATGGAAAAGCATTGCCAAAAGTCTAATAAGTGCTTTAAAATACCAAACCCATGCATGCTGCATGACACAGTCTGCTCCACATCTGTTCTGTTTGAAAATTGCAGGATTTTTCTGAGAAGTGGGCATTTCGAAAGGCTCGTCAGTGGATAAATAAACCCCAGGCAGTGGTAGGATCGATGGTTTTATTACCTGGCAATGAAAGCTGCAGTTAAGCAGTCTGCTCCTGGAGCAGACTAACCACACCCCTGTGCTCCCTCCTCATGCTGTGTGTCGGCTGGATGACTCGCCAGCCATTTCCCTTCTGCTCCATCCGTTATCAGTTTAGTTCACTTCCATTAAAGCCACCTTAGTCTGCAGCCTCTTTCTCAATCAACACTGGATTTTCCTCCCTTTTGATTTTATTTTTAACATTTTGCTCTTCATAAGCAACGCTTCCCTTATTCTCTTTCTTGTTTCCTTCATTGCACTCTTTTATACTATGTGCCTTCTCTGCACACAAAAGGTGCCATAAAAGACTAATGACAATACAGGTGGAAGATCCCCAAAAGGACACTACATCAGAGTCAGAGAGCTCTTACCACATGAACTGAACAATGTTTTACAGCAGCACCACACTGAATGGAGGAAAGTCTCACACTCTGGAATGATCAGATGAAATTTATTACACATTTACTCATTTTTAAACCAGCGGTGATGCATAACTCTGCTCCTTTGCATACATAATGAGTTTGCATTTTCATTTAAATATGTCCAACAAGTGGCAAATTTTTAATTTGCTTTAATTAAAAATTCAGTTTGAATCCTTTCTGCTTAATTCTTTATTGTCCTTACTGACATTACAACTTTGGCGGTCATCTAATGTAAAAACCAAACCAACATTTACTCAACAAGTAAAGCAGCGATTTTGTTTTAGAAAGTGTTTTTTTTTGGGTTTTTTTTTTATACTTGGATGATCAACATTTACGTTTCTTAATCACAAATATTTAGACTTCACCTATAGCAAAAAAATCTTGTAATTAGCCAAATAGTTAAGTTATATGAGTGTTTTTTCAGCATTTTTGACCAGTTCACTTTGGGTTGGTCATTATATCTAGTTATTATATGAATTTTACATCAATTTTATAAGATAAACTTCAGATTAGCACATCTCTCACATACGCAGTTGGGGACATGACAGTGTCTGAATGCTGCAGTATGATTAAGACCATGTTGCTGTAGAACATCACAGGAAGTTCATTACATGCTGCATTTACTCATTATGTAGGGATGGACTGGGGGGCGTAGACTAGCCCTTTGACCTCACCCTTACTTACTGTGGGGAAAAAAAAGATTTAAATAATTATTCTTTGTATATACAGTATATTTTTTTCATGTCCTTGGTGCAAAAACAATAAGAACAACTTTGTTTTGTTTAGTTTTTAGTGCAGCTACAGAGATGTGATGATGGCTCAGGTAAGCTTCTCCCTTCATTTTTTAAAATAAGATGAATTTTTTTCACTGAAAGTAATGCTCAGCTGTACAAACGGTAGGATAAGACACGAAAGAATTGCATTTCGATATAATTTCCTACACAGCGATGGCATCATGTTAAAATAGCTTGTCCACAGCAGTATTAATGAGGCTGCTTGCTGCTTGGTCACAGTGAAGCTTTGAGCTAATTGCTAACATTCTTAATTTTGCTAATGTTTCCCTAAAATAGCAGTCATGCAATATTAAAAGCAAACAACATTTTTACATAACTTCTGCAGATTAACTATGACGACAAAACGCAGTGGAGGCTGAGAGGAATTTCATTAACCAGATTTATGTAAATCCATCCTGTGAAAATGCTGCTAGAATGACTAACATCCTTAACAGATCAATTTAATCAGTTTAGTCATTTAGGATGAACACTTAAATAATGCTTCTGAGTGTTTCTGGGCTCTTTATGCAACTAGCAGTGGTCTGACCCAAGACCAAGTCTGAAAATAAACCCTTCCACGAGCTAAAACAATATGACAAAAGTGGGTGTCGACCTTAGCATGCCCTCTCTAGTTTGCCTTAAGTGCTGGTGGTGGTGCAGAACAGAAACAAACATCCACATCCAAACAGCTGCTTCTGCCTCGTTCCCTGCATGTCAGATCAGAACTGGCTGATGTAAGACTTACTGGAAACTACCCTTGTGCATTTCATGTCACAAAAACAAATGCATGTAACTGAGTTAGACAAAAAACCTCTGATGACTTTTCTTTCTGTCACAATTCCTTATTTCTCGTGGTTCTGATCCCACCAAGAAGCATTTCTTATTTATTTTTCTACAAAATGAATGCAGCAGGAGGTAGAGAGGCTTTGGCCTACATAAAGCCCCTGATCGTCTCCTCTGGAAACCCCTTGTGGGAATAGTATTCACAGCTGTGCTTTGAGTGACAGCTCTAAATATGTCCTCACCCTGCTGGTCCCAGTTTCTCACTAAACCCATGATGTCATGTCTCTTTTCTTCTAGTGATTGTTGTTTGTTATTACCTAAAACTAACAAGTTTCATTAGTAACATGTCCTCATAACCACACGAACAAGCTTAATGGCGCCTACAAAAGTTATTGTTGAGTTGTAAAAACAATGTTTTTGGCAAACCAAGCTGTTTTAACTTCTATGTAACTTCTTATTGTTATTAATGGCGCATTTGTCAGGAGAGTAAATACAGTCATCAAATGACTTGAGCATGATACTTTAACATGCAAATAACTGGGGAAAAAAAACTGTACAACAAAGTAGGAAAGAAGGCAGAGAGAAAGAAATGCACAGCAACAGACTGTGGCATTTTGCTCTCTCACACTTTAGCAAGCTGTTTTCTCTTTGTTCTGATGCCCATGCAGTCTCATTAAAGTCACATCAGATTACTTTCTAGACACACTGTTGTTCCTGCCTCAGCATTGTGTGTGTGTGTGTGTGTGTACCTGCTACTGTTTGTATCACTGAGTCCATGGGTTTGTCAACAAGCTCACTCCCACTTGTACTTTTTACAGGGTGACTCACAGCCCGTAAAAGAATTTCAGGACATTGTGTTGAAGATGTAAAAGATGGTGGCAAAACAAAGAGTTGCATCATTTGTCGTTCTTTTCTTTGATCAGAGTCACAGAGGAGCAGATGCAAAAGGCTGTGTCGTCGTACAGGATATGGCAAAGTGATGTAATTGCCCAGGCTAATTGCTGTAGCAACAGTTTTCATTTTTATGTCTGTTGTTGACATCATGTTGCCAGAGTACTTCATAACCCTTCGGTGACTTTAACCTCATTTAAGCATTCTGTAATTTATCATTTGTCATGCAGGAAGCCAAGTCTACAATCTGTCTGAGGTCCTGAACTGATGGTTTAATGAATGGAAGGAATATTCTGTCAAGCGAGACAAAAGTTTATGATACTGCATTAAGCTGCAAACACTGCCGGGATGCAGAGGAACGGTGACTACAGGACATTTAATATTGCAGGATATATTGTGTTTATACCAAGATTAAATTGCACTGAGCTGTTTCTTTAATACTTTTATATCGCTCCTGGAACAGGATTTCATCTACGAAACAAATGAAAAAAAACTGAAGTACTTCTGAAAATGTACAACCATTAAGTATTGAAATCATGATCTAAAGTTGTGTTTACATGTTCTGCTGTACATATGTAGTCTCTACGCAGTCCAGAAGCATAAAATGAAGTCAGTTGTGATGGTGACGGCAGTCTGGCTGGTTCTGCCCTCTGACTGACCTGCAACCCGTCTGGTGGTAACATTCTTGTTGAAACGATGCTACACCAGGAAATAAATGAATCCCTGGAGCTACAAACAAGATTGATAACTGTGGATGATCGATGTATTCAGTGGTCAGGAAGAACTTCAGTCAAGCCTAAAAAAAACTCCACGTCTTGTAAAGTCTTGCTATTGACACTGACCGCGTCATGCAAACGCTCTGTTTGACAAATGAGAGACATGAAGTATTTATTTACACTAATATCACACAAACCGATTAGCATTTCCCATTTCCGGATATTTGTGACATTTTGGATATTAGTCAAGACTGCATAATATAAAGACTGGATAAGAAAGTGATTTTTACAACACTTTACAACACTGTCAAATTTTAGTCATACAATTTTTGCATAACTTCCTTTAATATATCAATATATGAGACCACATACAAGAGAAAATATCAGTTCCATCCATCCCAGTCCCAGTTTGAGACGTACCTGCTAATGTACTGACTGCTGATCCCAGCAGAGCATGGACAGCCAGCAGTGGGGAGTACAGACAAACAGCTCCTAAAATGATAAGGGAGGGCCCAAGATCTCCACAGGCAAAGATCTGACCAACACCGAGAGGGATACCACGCATCACCTGGGAAAAAACAGGAAATTGGGAAGGATTTGGGGAAAAACAAATTACCTGAAGTATACAAAAAAAAAAATTACTACTAATGTTTGATATATTACAATTTAGTGCAAATGCTAAACTGGAAGAAAAAGGAGACTCACAAAATCAGACTAAAATGCAAAATATGTTTAATATGATCAATGACAACTAGTTAATAATCAAAATCCTGCTTAAATATTTATACACACACACACACACACACACACACACACACACACACACACACACACACACACACACACACACACACACACACACACACAGAAACGTTGCAATCCCAACAGTCAAAAGTGAAGTGTTTCCATGGCAATGAGATGCCTGCACCTGCCTGTCGCTGATATTTAGGAGTCATAAATGGTCTTTAATTACACCGCTGCTTCACAACTCCCTGTGAATGTGCCTCTGCATGTGTATGGGGGGGGGGGATTAAAGCACACTGTCATGGTAGTGCAGCCATCTTCAGCAGAGTGACTGAAGCTAAAGACATTAAATATAAATAGGACAGACGTCATCCGCATCTCTGGAGAGAAGCAGGGGAGAGATGGGAGGAGGAAACAGAGATGGGTAGAATAAAAGGAAAGAGGGTAGCAATGGAGAAAGAAAAGTGATGGAGGATATAGAAAAGAGATTAATTTGAGATTAGGATTACGTTACTCAGCTTTTAAAGATGTTCTCCCTGTGTATGCATGGGTTCTCTCCGGGTACTCCGGCGTCCTCCCACCATCCAAAGACATGCATGTTAGGTTGAGTGAGTGTGAGTGGTTGTTTGTCTCTGTGTGGCCCTGCAATAGACTGCCAACCTGTCCAGGGTGTACCCCGCCTTTCACCCAAAGACTGCTGGCATAGGCTCCTGCTTCCCCGTGACCCTTTATTGGATTAAGCGGTCAGGATAAAGAATGAATGGACTTTTAAAGGCAAATATTAATTTCATTACTATTTGCACCCTCCTTGTTGTTTCTGAGACTATGTAACAGTGAATTTCTCCACTGTGAGATAAATTAAATCTTATCTTATCTCTCTTATCTAAATATTCTTTGTTCTTTTGCTTTTGTTAAATTATTTTTTCCCTTCCCATTTTGAATAGTTCTGGACAAAAACATCAAGAACTGATGAGACAAACTGGACTCTCACACGACAACTGTAAAATGCGGTCAGCATAATCAAACTCCCACTAATAGACAAAACAGCGGATGCTCCCACTGACTCTGGTCCACATGGATGAATATTTTATGACCA
Organism: Telmatherina bonti; assembly: GCF_933228915.1. Lineage (NCBI taxonomy): Eukaryota > Metazoa > Chordata > Actinopteri > Atheriniformes > Telmatherinidae > Telmatherina > Telmatherina bonti. The sequence continues at coordinate 26,750,154 of NC_136616.1, read as the reverse complement.
ACTGAAGACTTATCCGTTTTATTGACAACGCTGTTGGAACTCCCTTAAAAAGAGACAATATTAAAACAGCCATACATGAAGAATAAATCCAATTTCAATTACTATTTGGGTCCTGGGTACTTGCTATAGTAAGTAGCAGCCTAACCTCAGGAGTGGTTCCTGCTAATTTCAAGCATGCTGTAGTGGAGCCCCTTATGAAAAAACCTGGTCGAGATGCCAGTAACCTTAATAACTTCAGGCCAATCTCCAAGTTGCCGTTTTTATCTAAAATTTTAGAGAAAATTATTCTCAGACAGTTGACCACATTTTTAAATAAGAACAATCTGCTGGAGGTCTTCCAATCTGGTTTTAAAGTTATGCACAGCACAGAAGCTGCACTTTTAAAAGTTTTTAATGACATTTTTTTTAGCTTGTGATGCTGGTGATTGTGTGGCCCTTGTATTGCTGGACCTAACCGCTGCATTTGATTCAGTGGACCACAATATTTTAATCTCCCAGTTAGAGCACCTTGTGGGCATTAAGGGCGTAGCCCTTGAGTGGTTTAGGTCCTACTTAAAGGGTAGAACTTTCTCTGTCCGTCTGGAAGACTGTGAGTCGTCCTCTGCCCCCTTGTCCTATGGGGTTCCACAGGGTTCAATTTTGGACCACACCCTTTTTTCTTTATATCTGCTTCCCCTGGGCTCTATTTTAAGGAAACATGGCATTGCTTTTCATTCTTATGCAGATGATTGTCAAATTTATGTCCCGCTAAAAGAGAAAGATAATTTCTCTGTCAGTACACTACAAAAATGCCTGCGTGACATTAAAGATTGGATGGCGTTAAACTTCCTCCATTTCAATAATTCAAAGACTGAGGTTTTGGTTGTTGGTCCCAGTAATGGAGTTGCGACTGTGGACCTAGAAACACGAACTAAATATTCAAAAACTGAAATCAGGAACCGTTTTAAAATTCACAGTGACTTTAAGTTGGACAGTGAGATTCGCTCCGTGGTCAAGTCCAGTTTCTACCACCTAAGGCAGCTAGCCAAAGTAAAGCACTTTTTATCACGACAGCACCTTGAAACAGTGATCCACGCCTTTGTCACCACACGGCTGGATTACTGCAATGCACTTTACTTTGGTGTAAGCCAGTCCGCACTTACTCGCCTGCAGCTTGTACAAAATGCTGCTGCACGTCTTTTAACTGGCACTCGTAAATATGAGCACATCACCCCTGTTTTATCGTCTCTTCACTGGCTGCCCGTGCATTTTAGGATCCATTTTAAACTTTTATTTGTTTTTAAATGTTTGAATGATGTTGCCCCCCCTCTACCTCTCTGAGTTGTTGCTCCCTTACTCTCCGACGCGGTCACTCAGGTCGACTGACCAGCACCTCCTGAGTGTACCAAAAACCCACCGTAAACTCAGAGGGGACAGAGCCTTTTCAGTTGCAGCTCCAAAACTATGGAATGAGCTGCCTTTGCACATCCGACAGGCCTCTTCTGTACCAGTTTTTAAATCACGTCTTAAAACCCACCTGTTTTCATTGGCTTTTAACACCACCTGAGATGTTGACATTATTAATCTGACTGTATTTTATCATGATTTTACCAGTTTTATATATGTTATGTTTCTGCACTCTGTATTTGTATAATGATTATTATCTTTGTTTCATTCTGTACAGCACTTTGGTCGACTGTGGTTGTGTTAAAAGTGCTATATAAATACAGTTGCAGTTGCTATTCAATCTTTGTGGATTTAATACACTGTTCATTGACAAAAGAACAAGGACAAAAGCTAAAAATGCAAACTGACAAAAAAAAATAATAATTCAGCAAACATTATTCATGCAAGTCTTAAAACATATTGATATAAACCAAAACTGAGGGAGTCCCTCAAAATATTTGCTCCAAAAAGCAAAAATTCCCATGTTTGATTGAATATAAATGTAATTCCTCCTTAAACACTGTCAATAAAATGTTTTAATCTACTGTAAGAAGCTGTGTTTAGAGCAAACTAGGTTAATGCAAACCAATTTAAAGAAAGGCAAGTCTTGTGTCTGTGTTTATACTGGACCGTGATAATGAGCAATCACATCAGAAATGTGATTGTTGTTGATTGTAAACTATTTATACAAAAAAAGAAAAATTTCAAAACAGAAAGTACAATTATACCATTATATTATTAAGATAGTAAGATTGTAATATTAAAAACATGAAATAATAGAAGTTTTAGCATCATTATCTTTGTGTTTGCCTCTCAGCCAGAGGAGCAGTTTTACACTCCAACTAGCCATGATAGTTGGAGCTTTACACCATCATGTGTGCGTGATTACAAAGTTGGAGGATGCAACAACACTTGAAAAAGGTTTCGACAGTTGTGTGAATGATAAAATGTATGGAAATCTGATCAAATTGGAATTGGGATGATTAAACGAACACCATTAAATCGGAAGAAGAATTCCATAAAAATCGCAATAATATTGTTATACTGACATTTGGGGGCTACAATAATCATGTAGAAAAATCTGATATTGTGACAGCCCTAAATGAGGATGAGAGGCACGAGGTGCAGATAAGAACATGATACTTATGTCTCAGATCTTACGTTTAAAAGACCAAATGATCCTCATGTACAGAGAGGGGCAGCATTTATAAAGCAAGAGGTGCTCAGACAGAGAAATGAATAGGATAGCGGTGAGGGGAATATTAAACCGGGAAAGACAGCAATACTCTGATCTGTAGCAACAGGAAGAGAAAAAAATCTGAGACGTTGGAGCTGAAACTTGTGGAAAGTAATTTACTGCAGGGAACACACTGTGCCGTGGGGTGTGATGCTTGTTAATAAGATGGTGTGTAAATCAAAGCTTGATATTCAGGACACCTATAGCGCTGATAGGGTTTAGTCAGCATGTCTGATGTAACGTCACAGTGAGTTTGTAGATCATCCTGCACCGAAACAGACCGAGGGCAGGAAGATACAAATGGAGCCGTTTGAGTCTGGTTTATACTTAAAGACTGCATTAAATAAAGTTGTGGCTTTTGTTTTATATTTACTATGTATAAATAATGAAGCAATCCCTATCTGAAAGAAACAACAGCTGCAGGATGATATCTAGAAATGATGTCCACTTGCATTTTCCCTTTTCTAAATCATAGATTATTATTTTTCATTACTTTCCTCTTTTTCTCGCTCCTTCTCTGACACATCTGGATCCTGCTGTTTAACTCTGGTTTCAGCTCCTTAAAACAGACTGAAAACATGTTGGATATTATCGGCATGCCAACATTATCTGCCGATATAACAATAAAATGCAATATCAGAAATTATTGGTATTGTTTTTTACTTTTATACTGATATAACTTTTACACAACATGCACATATTATATATCATGTGTTTCAGTTAAAATAATAAAACAGATGTCATTTATAGTTTTCCAGATATTGGGTTGTTTGGCACAACTCACTCAAATAATTTCAGTATCTGTTGATACCAGTATTGAAAATTCAGACTTGGACAAAACTGGTACATTGATTTTGGCTTTTTACCAATATCCAAACATGTTTTGTTAAAATCCCAGAATTGGGAAAGGGTAAAAATTCAGCGACATCTCTCTGAAAAAGGTGATTTGATTATATCAAACATAGAGAAAAAAAGATGAATGAGGAAACAAATGTATCATAAATGTCCATATCTTGGCAACTTTTCAACAAAATATGGAGGAAAATGTCTGTGTGTGGGTATGTATGTGTGTGTATACACACACACACACACACACACACACACACACACACACACACACACACAAATAATAAGTAATGCTTCTTTTTCTATAACTTGCCCTCTTGTGGCAGCAAGAAATAATTAAAGTTTTTTAAACAACAATACTCATTCTAATTTTCAGACAGGGAGAGTGTTTAGCTCTTATTTTGTCAGAGTACAGTAAGCTTATTTAATTGTATCCTAAATTTACCCAAACACGGGTTTTAAATTGCATTACAGGGGCCAATTAGTTGCATTTTAAGGCAAAACAATTGTCAGTAATTGTACATTTCTCTTTCTAACTGGGTAAAGTGCAGAATGACTTAAAGATCAGACAGTTTGTCAAGAGTAGCATCAACCACATTGCCCATTGTATGTTAATTATATTAATCCCAGTGTAGTTTGTGCCACTTTAAATAATTTTATTGTATTAGACTTCATTAGATACTGTACTAGACAGTGCTGTGTTACGTCACTGAAGTCCGCTTCATGTATTTGTGAGGTTTTGTTGTGCTTATAATCAGCCTGATAACCATGTTTTTGTGTTCATGCTTGGGAAAGATAAAGCATCCCTAACTGGAGCTGCATAATCTGTTGTGATCTTTCCAAAGAGAAGCATGAAATGATTCCTAAAGCGCTGAATTTTCTGCTGGCTCAGAAGATCAACAGCTGAATGCAGCAGTTCAGCTGGAAACCAGGACTGCTGTCAGGAGAGAAGCAGTTCATGTGAAGTTTCAGATAGACCCACAAAGCTAAAGAAAATATTTTCATAATATTTACAAGGTACACCGAGTACCAGAGACTTCTAGTCACCTGGACAAAATTTCAGGATCTGTCCATCCACAGAATTCGAATTAAAATGTCACGAAAACCTTATCTTACGCACCGAGCTGCCCCCAGCAATATATTCACCAGGAACTTATCATTGCTGAATATAAATTTCAAACAAGAGCTCCACCAATGGCTGTTGCTTAGTAACTGGTGAGTAAGGCCAGCCTGATGCGCTTATTGAGTTTTCATTAGTCACACGTTGGCTTCCACACCTTGGATAATTCTGACCTCAATTCAGGTATTTGTCTTTGGAAGTGCCTCATTTCTATTTAACACTGCTAATGAGTTGCCTTTGTGTGTGACCTTTACTGAAATCCTCACGATGGCAGCTGACTTTATAGTTTTTTTTTAACAAATACAACTAAAATATAGTTGATTAGAAGACTACTAGTTAGTAAAGAGCTGCATCAATAAACTATCTAAATTTGCAGTGAAGCAAGTGTGGTCGTATAATCACAAAGAAACATGAAAGAGCAGCATGTAAAAAACAAAACATATTAAGAATAAAAACTAAACTTTCTGAATTCTGTAAAAATAAGGAATATAATCAGTGGGCAGTGTAAACTAACTCACATAACTGAGGCAGGTTATATGGACTGACTGATCATTATGTTTAAATGTCCTTCCCAACACATTTCACCAGCTTAACAATCCCTCTGGCTTTCTAGGATGAGAATATTAGTTTTCTCAGATGAAGCTGGCCTGGACTCACATCCCCATTAAACTGTATTGACAGCAGGATGCATTTTACTAAAGTGAACAGAGAGGATGTGGGGGACTATGATCTACAGCGGAAGGTCTCTATAAACATGAATGGTAAAGTGAGAAAAGTTTGTGCAAAATATTCCTTTGGTATGTGGTTTCATATCACCCACCATGTATTAAGCACAACCTACTAACACACATCATGGTGGAAAATCATCATAGATCCACCAGTTAGGTCAGACACCTCACTGAAAGAGTTTTGCAAGAAGAAGAAGAAAAAAAAAACATTTCATAAAATGGAGAAATTTATAAGCCAGAAGTTGATTGAGCTCACATAATCAGCCAAATAAAACAGCAAGCAAGTTGACAAAAAGGATATAAAAGCTGGGTGTTGAATGTAGCATGTATGGGAGGATGATTTTATTAATTGGAGGGACTGAAGCTGTCAGTCATCATGCCTCTGATTCAACATGCCTCCTCTCAGGCAGAAATTAAGTTAAAAAACTTCTCAACAGCAAAGCAACATTGTGGTACGAGGTCAAAATGGAACATGATGCCATTTTATCTTCATCCACATCTTCTTTTCATGGTCACACTCTGCATCAGCAAGACATTCTCTGTCTTAAAGGTCGAACAGCATCCACTCCCAACCTTTTCAGCTGACAGAAGTCTACATATCCAACCTCTCCCAGGAATGTTGGGATTATTATGAGTCCCACATTAATTTGGTCACAAGGCCTGTTATACAAGTTTCATTATTTTCACCAGGATCTTCTGGTTCCCACTTCAGCTATTTGTGTAAAAACACACATTTTAAACCATACAGACTACACACACACGGATCGATTTCTATTCATAAAAAAAAAAAAAAAAAAAAAAACACAACCCAGAGCAGCCAAACAACAAAAAAGCAAAAGAACAGCGTGGATGCTTGTTTTGTTTTGAGGAAACACTTTGCAGAAAAGGCACCTCAACCATGTTTAATACAGACTGAATACACACCCATGCAGGGGAAGCTTTAGCACAACTGACCCACAAGGTAGTGCACAGGACCATGCTCAGTGTTTAATACCTAAGGTCTAGAAATGATTCATTGTACTCAAAGGAATAATCCCAACTGTTTCAATACAATGGTGGTTGCAAAATTGTTAAACATCTGCTTTACAGCCGGTGTTATGTTTGTTATTTCTAGGTTACAGTATAAACGGTATAAATGGTGGTGCAAAGGATGAAAGGTCAATGTGCAAAATCTGCATCATTGGGATATAAACTGCGTCCTCTAGACTGAAGAAAAAGCAACAAGTTAGTTTCCAAATGCCTCACAGGTATGTTTTCTTTTTAAAAAAAAAAACAAAAAAAAAAACTACCAAACATAATCATGCTCTACTTCTTTGTCTCATGCATCTGGGTACAAACATGACACATGATTGCAATGAAGTCTAAGAAAAAGATCCATTAGATTTAACAGGGAAAATTGTCTGCTTTCATGGTAAAATATGGAGTTAAATGAGACTCTCATGGAAAAACAGCAAGTTTATGTTCTGCAGGCAAAAATACCTTCCTAATATTAATTTTTAGTTTTTAACCAAAGTTTATTTCTGCTTTCAAACATTGGTCAGATTTAAAACAATGCTGTCAAAGATCAGAAAAATACCATGGTTTACATCAACATGAACTGCATGCAAGTATAGCTTCTGGCTCTGTAGAGTCAGTTTGGATATTATGTTGCATTTCTGCCTGGATTGCAAACACCGACGTCTGGACACCAGCTATTCAAAATGAATTTATAAATAAAACATTGCTTTAGGCTGTCTACACACACACAAACCCATTCTGACCCTGGTTTATTCCTTCATGTTGACAAACGTCTCACCTGCACTGCAATGAGTTCTGTGACATTGGACTCCGTTGCTCCAGGTGGTGTCGTTGGGTGATGAGGGAAGTAAGGGTTGTTTGGGCCGGTGCAAAGGAGGTAGAGGATGATAATAATGTTGAACGGAAACACAGCAGCTGGCAAGTCCCAGCGGTCCAATAATGTGGAGAGTCCACTGAACAGGAACACACTGGAGAGCAGAAAAGCAGATTAATTATGTTTATTTAAATGCAAATATGCACTTACAGGCCGCTTTATTCAGTCCACTTTGCCGGTACCAGATTGAACCTCCTCTTGCCTTCAGAGCTGCTTTCATTCCAGGTGTCATAGATGGAAAGGTTTCAGAGAGTTTTTAATCCATCCTGATATGAAAGTGTCACAAAGTGGCTTGTTAAGCTCTCTGGATTCTTAGTGTTTTTATTTCCTCCTGTTCCTGACTTCCATAAGCATGGCTCCAGGAGCAGCAGATTACTGATGCAGCTCACCTGTGATTGACTGGCTCCCTCTTGCTTTTAAGCCTGTATACTATACTCCAGATAGAGCCAGTCTGTCTGCTGTCATGTGACTGGAGTTGACAATGCAGAGCCTGGATGAGGAGTGGTTCTTAGTTATGCATAAAGTCAGTCATCACTTACCTATTTTCAAGCCATTCTGTGCTGCTGACTCTTCTGGAGGATACCTAACACACAGTCACAAGGGAAATCCAGCCTGACTATCTCAGCCCTCGGTTATTTTGACCAACCCACACCGAGTCTGTTGAGTCACTGTCTGATTCAGGGTCAAGACATAGTTGCTGCAGACTTGTTTACTGCAAATCCTTGATGTGACTCCCGTTCCACCACATCTTAATGGTGCTCTATTAGATTGAGATCTTGTGACTGCAGAGGTCATTGAAGTACAGTGACCTCCTTGTCATGTTCAAGAAAACAGTTGGAGATAAAGCTTTATCACATGGTGCATTATCCAGCTGGAAGTATCCATTGGAAAATGCTACACTGGTCACAAAGAGATGGGCATGAGCAGGAACAATGCTCAAGCATGCTGGTTCCTCAATGCTCACTTTGTACAAAGGCATCTAAATAGTGCCAACGACAACGGCTCACTTGATATCTTGTATTTTTTGGACCCTTCTCTGTGAACCCACGCAATGGTTAGTTGGGAAAATCCCAGTAGATTAGCAGTTTCTGAAACACTCAGACCAGCTTGTCTGCCATGCTACATTTTAGTCACGTACATGTGATTGGTATTTAAGTGTGCTAAGCTACTGGGCAGGTGTCTCTCATAACCTGACTGGTGAGTGTATACCACTTACATGTAATAATATTCACTTACTCAACATTTTCATACATTAAAAATAAGCTTATTTGCTTTCACTTTTGAAAAAAAATCTATTCCACTGACTCATTGTGTCTGATGTAGAAAGAAAACATTTGCAGTTGCATGTAGACCTGGACACTGGTTTTGCGAAGGTGACAGATAAAACAATGTGTCATCTCCTTTCCTACAAGAACACATTACTATGAACCACTTCAACCTTAACTCCAGAAGTGGCAGAAAACACAGTTTAGTTTTTCTTCTTGTCTGATGTTTATTGTGAAACAGAAAATTGGGCAGTAAAATTAAAGGCCAGCAACTGCAGTCTCTCAAAGACCTTTATGACATCAGAGTTTTAAGAAAAGGCGGACAGATCTCCACTGACTCCTCATATCCACTGACACACAGATTGCTTGCACTGAGGATAAAGAGAGCATCCTCTGGTTTCGTCCCAACCTCTGTTCGCTTGCTAAACAGCTGATCTTGAAACTGTGGTTCTTCATTTTAATTTTTCTTAAAGGCAGAGTATGTAAGATTTCAAGGCAATTCTTTCCACCACCAGGTGGCAAATACCAGGTCGTGAGCAAAACCACAAAACTGCTACCTCCACAAACCACCACAGGTTGGCAGTAATGAGCAAAACTCACCTTTCCTCCTTGCCAGCTCCAATGAGGGCAGGAATCGCTTGTGAGCTGTAGCTCAGAGCTGCTCTGCAATAAATGGGCTTATACTCCCCCTACTGGTGGAAAAAAAGTACTGTTTTTTTTTTTTTACTGGTCAGAAAACAATCAAGAAGGGTCTTTGTCATTAATTAAACTTGTAATTTAATAACGCATCAAATATGAACAGACTGGAACCTACATGTTAAAAAAAATATCTAATTATGATTGTAGTTATTTTTTAAGTTAATTTATTTTGAAAATATTGAAAATCTTACATACTCTACCTTTAATGTATTTCATGTTTTATTGTGATGAACAGTATGAATGGATGTGTTATGTATACATATGTATTAATGTTTTTATTGTGTCTCTGGAACTGTCTCCTCTGCAAACGAGGTTCCTAACGGATAAATAAAGTTAATTTGATTTGACAATTTGGTTCCATTGATGAAAAAGTTCTTTTAAAATCTGTTTTGTTTTACTCAGTTAGTAATAAAGTTGATTGAAATCTTCATGGTTGATCTACAATAAAAGCTGTGTGTGTTTCTTACCATGTAACTGAACCGAGACAGGCGGGCAGCAGCAGCCACCAGTACCAGTCTCCAGCTGAGCTGAACACTCCCATCAACAGAGACACCAACATGCCGTTAAATCCATGAAGACCTCCTGCTACATCAGCACTGCACACACACACACACACACACACACACACACACACACACACACACACACACACACACACACACACACACACACACACACACACACACACACACACACACACACACACACATACATTCACACATCAGAGTAGTTTCTGCTTAAAATTCAAACAGGCTTCATGATCCACCAGTAATAAGCAGGTAAGCAAATTCATAGAAAGGCTTTTTATTCTCATGACCAGAACATTCATTAGTGTTGCTTTCTATGAATTGTCATTAAATAAACTGATTTTAATGAGGAGAAACTTCAAGTTAGATTAAATCTGTTCTCCACGTCAAACTTAAAATAATCATGAGCCCCACTTTAGTTGGAATTTATTTTTAAATCCTAAAACAATGTGTATATTAACATATTTTATGGTTTATTAAATAAATACTGAATAAGTTTAAAAGAAGGATAAATAGCTGTTTTAGGCAGGTATCAGTCATGGAGCTGAATTATTAATTAGTTTTAGATACTTCTCTCAATCGGCTTCAGTTAGACGGTTGAGTTGATTAAAAACTGAAGTCACAGCTTGAAATAAGGTTTAAAAAATAAACAAGCCAGTAAATGTGCTAACTGCAAAACTTCTTTTTTTTTTCTCCTGTACATCCACCTGTCTTGTCCGACGACTACAGCTGTTAGCGTCGAGGCCAGTATACCCACAGTTCCCAGCAGCCCCTGCCAGGGGGAAGCCCAGTACAGGGCAGCCAGGATGACAGCACCACTCAGCGGGTTGTTGGCCAGAATCACCCTGGCCACCCCTCTCAGCCCCCACACAACCAGCTGCAGCACAAACAACTTGTCTGGAGACAAAAGCAGGAAAACATGGAAAATCACAGCTAAATGCTCACAGATGGAGAAGTGAAACAAACTGTGGGGCTACATGTACTCCTCAGGTGTGTTTGGGTTTATAGAAAAGAACTGTGATGAGTTTTTAATGATAATTCTGTTTTGTGTTGGAGGAAGCATCCAGCACTGATGTGTGTAGTTGTGTGATGTGTGTAGCAAGGTAAGCATTTCTGAGTCTGACTCATTTATTTATGATAATGGAAAAAATCTGCACTTTTTCAAGTTTTTGGGAACTTTGTTGCCAATATTTTAGTATTACTTTCTTTGGATTTAAGCAAAATTCCTCTTAAACTGTTAAAATTGCAGTTGCTGCACTGATTTTTAGCTCTTCCAAGTTAGCACTAGGAAATATCCAGGTTTCAGCAGTGTGAGTATTTTCCTACCTTGGATGTACTGATCCAAATATTTCATGTCTCCAGTGCACACCAGCAGACTGTTCAGAACACGCCGACTCAAGCTGGCAGGACTCCTGCTGGCCTCCACATCCACTTTGGTCTCCATCCACATGTCTGCAGCTGCAGGGTCTCGCCAAGATTATCGTAACAAAGACGTATTGATAATGGAAAATTCTTTCTGTTCCTTTAACTTCTTTCTTTGTTCCTCTGCTCTTCCTTCCTCCCTTCCTTCTGGTTCATCCCTCTTCCTCTCCCTCCTCCCTCTCAGTTGAGGTTTAAGGGGGTGACTTATAAACTGGTGGGTAATGCATTCACTTGGACTTCCGTGCCACAGAAGAACAAAGGTCAAACCATCTGCTGTGGTTAAGGAGATGAAGATCAGTCCATCTCCGTTTTCACATTTCACAATCACCAGTATGTCCCTTCTTTTCCTCTCGTCTCTGTTAGCCACGGTGATAACTCATCATCTACTGTTTGCCCATTTAAGCTACTCATCTACTTTTTATTTCACCATGTGGATCAACGTTTGTTTTTCCTTCATTTTCATTTTCCTTTTCCCTCATGTTTTATTTTTTAAATGAAATCCTTTCTGACCCAAATATCTTTCCTAATCTTTGTAATATAAAACAAAATAAAACATTCAAAATAACAGATTTATAAGAGAATGAAGTCATCTGTAATCGGATATAAAAAATATGTTCTTTTATTTTTCACGTGACTTTACTCATAAAGCAGCATTTGTTGATCACATTTTACTAATTTGATACCAGCACTAAAACACATTTTCTAATTTAAATATATAGTAACAAAAATACTTTGATCATGAGTGTGTTCCATAAGGAGTTAAGTATTTTTGCAGTGATATGTCCTTTAGAAAACAAAGAAACAGAGCAAGCAGGGGCAATAAAACTATGTCAGATACCAGAGTAAAAGAATGTTTTGACTCCATTTGAGTCAGAGTAGCAGGGATTCAAAGGCCTTATTTTTGCAGCTGGGACTGTTATGCCATTCAAGAAGCCCTGACAGTTCATCTCTCTCTCTCTCTTTCTCTCTTTTCTGTCTCTCCCCCTACATTCATCTTTGACTTGCTTCAATAAATACATCCGCCTCCCCCATCCTGTCTCAGCTCCTCAGCTCGTTGCATCAATCACAGCCTATACAGAGAAGAAATAGAGCTACAGATGGATTCTTGCACACCAGAATGGGTTTTTATAAGAGTGGGGATGCAGTTAAACAGCAGAAGATCACATTTTGTGGCACAAATATATTTCCTTTTATTATGACGACAAGACATCTCACACACTCTCACATCTATGCCACATTAAGAGCAAATTTTCAATACTCTGAGTAAGTGCACTCTATTTAATATCCGTTCGAGGCTGCAGGTCAGTGACTGTACAAACTTAACACACTCGCTGGGTTGAGCCACACAGTGTAGCAAACATGTTTGTCTTCGCTAATGTATTACTGGTGTGTGTTATTGAATTTTACTTTAATGATCTTTGCAGACACAAACATTTTTCATCAATGTTTTTGTTTTATTGCTCTGCTCATAACTAAACATGAGGATCTTCTTCTGCATAATGTGTGTGAGGCTGCTGACTGATCAAAAATTAAAGTGCATTTAACATATACACTGCTGCAGATTTAACATAAATCATCACTATTTTTAGCATCTATATAGAGAATGTGGTATAAAAATGGGAGATTTTGGGAGAAAAGTAATAGCTCAGCAAACACCCAATTACATTACAGTATGCAAAGCACAGAAGTACAAGCACTTTTCCTGAATATTAAAGATTCAATAACGCAAGGGTAGAACTAACCTCAGGCAGAAAAACAATAAGGCAAGCATCATGACTAATATTGGTTTTAATCAGTTTACAGAAACAGCCCTAAAGCCACTAAAATATCTGATTAAGTGACTAAAAAAAACCTAATCTGCAGTGAAAGTTGCCAGTGAGAAGCTGAAATCATAGCCCATCTGGACTTCAAGATGCAATTTTCACACTTTTACACAGTGCTGCTCAGCCTCAAAAATGTCCTGCAGGCCAGAACGAGAAGTCTCATCATCTTGTGATACTGCATTTTAGGTTGGTGTATTCTGTGAAGATGGTCCGGCTGAGAGAGCAGAGTTTGATTTAGATTAATCACACTGATGAGAGCAAGGACACAGAATAACTAGTCTAAAAAGAAGTGATTAAAGAAGGGAGGACAGATAAGGAAAATGAGGAGTTATTCTTCTCTGTTTCCATGGTGATCTGCATTTCCCCTCTTTGTTCTTTTTATACCTCTCTCTGTGAATGTGTTGAAATCGGCACACACTTTATAATGCCACTTACGCCTGACGTAAAGTGTAATTATTTAATCAGTTCCCAACAACACTTTAGAATCAAGGTGAAAAACACCCTGCTCTCCATGTAAAACACTTCAACTTTGCACCATTAGAGCCAAAAGACTCTCTGTGTCTGGAAAAACTGGATATTATGGGTTATACACAAACTGCTCAAGGAAAACAAATAGCTGGTTATTGAGAAACAGCTATGGAAAATAGTGGTTCAATTTCTTACAGTCTCTAAAAATAACTGAAGTTGTTAAGGATCAGCAGCAGTTGCTATGTATTGCCTATAGCTGCTGTTGCAGGTTACGGAAAACCAAAGATACGTTTGGGTTTAACATAAAAACACAACTAAATGTTGTTTCAGCTCAGTCTAATACAAATCTAACCCCAGGAGACACATGAGACTGAAAACCCTAGTGGTATGTGTGCCGCTAGCCTGAACATCGCAGGATTTAAACATCACAAGGTTCATGGAAAACGTGTCAGAAATCAGTTGATGCAGATTTACGGTGCACATGTGCAGTAACTGTGAGATCATGAAGTCAGCACTCTGTGTACAAAGGTGCCCAGGAAACTGACCAGTTGTTCAGCTAAAGTAAGATTTAGATTAATCAGACTGGTGATACAATCTGCATGCACTGATAAGTTTTAGAAATCAGCCAAGACAGAAATTTCTCAACGTGTATCATTAGGTCCTGGCTTCAAAACCACTCTTCAATGGATCTCTATTAAAAACATGAACTTTTCTCAGGTTTCTCAAATCAGCTCTCTCACTAAATTATTCAATTGCAAAATTTACTCCATAACCCTTTAAAACCCAACCTTAGAACCACTGGGCAGAAAAGTCCAGTTTTTTTTTTTTTTAATCTGAAATTTTCTTTTGGACAGTAGACTAAATTTACAATTTATTTTTTGGTATTTTCACCATTTATCACCATCCCATCGGCCTATGTTAAAATTATCATAGTGTATTCTGCTTTCTGGTGTTCATCAGTGTTATGTGGTGTACAACAGAGTTTTCTGTATAGTTTCTACCATGAAGGGAAGCAAAATGTCCCAGAAACTGTCTGTGTAAATGATACATTTGGCTTTAAAAGGAAAATGTTGTAATGACAGACTTTGTGAAAATAGTGCAACAAGTTATTTATATGCACAAGAAAAGAAATGCAGAAAACAAAGTTAGCAAATTTCATACTACATGCTATGAAGAGCATTCAATGAAAAAAAAAAGTTTGGTCCAGCTTGAATCTTCATGTGATCTTGAATTTTGCACTTTGATTGTTAAATTATCCATTATCCCATGTATCTAAATAAAAAAAAGACCTGGGAAATGAAAAATGATATCTGTGGCATGAAGAAAATGTGCAGATATTTTCGTACTCATGATTTAAAAGAAATGTCCATACTAAGAAGCATTTACCCTCAAAAATCAGCGTTTGGAGGTCTTGACTGGCTTGACTGACGTGCCTGAGAGCAGCTGTCCATGGCCGACATCCCGTATGGATGAAACAGATCTGCAACTTCATGCATCAATGTGTTCATGGTATATGTTTTAATTCTTTTTGTGGATACTTGTCCTGTATTAGATCATTTTAAACTTTGGTTCAGATTTGTTTTTTGGTTAACTCTTTTAACAGTGCTTTTTAACCATTTTATTTTGGTGCCCTTGATGGCAAATCATTGATGGCAAATCATCTGTAAATTCAAGCTGAAACTTTGTTAATCACCTCATCTCCATTTCTAATATATATATATATATATATATATATATATATATAAAATATTCATTTATATAGAGATTTATGCCTTTATAGCATTTTCAAAGTACACACACAGAGGCAACATCTCACTTAATATTGACTTTTAATGCTTAACTAGCATGGAAATAACCTTTTCTTCCTACAGTTTGAAAAAATAAAGTCTTGGAGAAAAACAAAGATGGAGCATGGAGCAAGATGAATGATGGATAGACATGTCATCCATCTGCTGTCCCAGATGGGCACCCCAACGGTAATGAGTGGAGCTGTAAATCCTTCTCTCATGTTACTCTTTTCATGCTTCTAGGCAGCCTTCATTCTTCATTCGTTCTTACCGCTTAGCTTTTGGGATTGGGAATGTTGTCATACGTATTCCAGCATAAAAAGTCAAGGAGAGCTATCAAATAATCACTAAAGCAGACATTTATATAGACCATAGAAGCTCATTTACAGAAAAAAAAAAATCACATAATCTGAAAAGAAAATTAATAAATTAGAATTAGTTTGGTAAATCAGATTTTTCGTGAAGCAATGGAAGATTTAATAAAAGACAAAAAATGACAATCTTTCAGTTTTATGCTTATTGTAGCAAAATGTAACTTTGCTGTAAATTCAAACATTTTTAACATGCATGGCAGGATTTGTCAAAGAAATGCAAGAGAACATTGTCAGGGAAGCAAGTTTCAAAACCGGACTGACTTTTACTGACTGGAGAGAGCTCAGACTAGAAGCAGGACGAAAGATGGATGCTGAATAAGCTGCCATCAGACGCTTCACTGTGAAAATCTGCAGAGATTCAGTAGCGCTTCCTTAAAGCAGCCGTAACAGACTTTATTTCTTTTTCCTTTTTTGCCACATGGGGGTGGTAACAAGTAGATAATTATTAATTCACTCATTATGTGGTTGAGTATTCCCACCAGCTAACATGGGATTTTATTACTGTATTCAGTGAAAGCTGCAATGTGTTATGTCATCTCTAGCTGCAGAGTAAAGCAGAGAAGATTAGATTAATTCCTTCACATTTGTGTTTTTTTTATCCACTGGTGTTATCAATGTGATGGCTTTGACACCACCTGTCCAGTTTATATTTATTGCGAATTTTTCTTATCCCAACATAGTATAAATACTGGGATAGAAAATTGAGATAGATATTCCAAGAAGACAGATTCATAATCTTAATTCATCTCAACCATTTGGGTAAAATGCCGTTAAAACTGGAAAATGACTCGCCATGTTTGTTAACACAGAGTGACTCCTTATAGAGAATGATAATTTGCATAATGTTTGGAAGAGCAGCATCATTAGTTAGAAGAGACGCAGTGACTGGAGTTAAGGAGAAAAAGGTTTGTATTTAAAAATAAGCAGTTTTTGCATCTAATTAAATGCTGCTACTTTCAATTTTCCCAGGGTGATATCTTCATCTTTCATTCTAGTACACAAAATTTACTTCCTTAAATCCTTGTGTCTGCTTGTTTACATGTTTATACAAAATCTGTGTGATGCAGCTGGTTGTGTGCAGCGGCAGGAAATTCAACCTAAACATAGAGACCCTGTTTACAGTAGCAGTGATCCAGTTTCAGCGCAGTGAGGAGGGATTTTAAATATAGTCCCTCCCTTTATATTCCTTTATCCATGAGCACTACCTTGTTTGGCTATAAGACAGAATTGAGGACATCAAAAATAATGTCCAATCAAATTAATATACGATATAAAAGGAGAAAAAAGGCCCAAAAGCGTGGAGGCGGAGAGGGTCTGTTGAGTGTGTGACTCATCAGCGATGACTATAAGCTCCTGTACCACAGTGATGTTGTCCTCCAGCTGTGTGTTGTGCAGATGACCAGATTCGGATTAGCTGAAATTTCTTTTAACATATTTAGAGCTTTAAAAGTGAAAGATCTTAGTGCAACTGCAACTTAATTTCATGCAATATGTATGTACTGTCAAATGTACTTCCCTCTGGTGTACTGCTTCACATTTAATTCAGGAAATTTGAAAGCACCATAATAGATAAAACTATAGTAGAAAATGGGTTTGAGCAGTCAAAATGCTGTGGTTTATGTGAGATTTACAAATGTAATGCAAATATGTTGCAAAATGTTGAATGTTTTACATTTTAATGGGTAACCCGTTAACTGGCTCATTTAGTACAGGCAGCATCAACCTCTTCAGATGATACATCCCAATATGACAGACTTTAGCTAATGTCAAGGAAAGATTGATGCCATTTATGTGTGGCTGCAATTAAAGTCAAGAGACTTTTTTTTTTTTTCATTAAATGATCAAATGTTTGACATTAAACAATTCATGTTTTCAGTGTTTGTGAATAATTTAATGTTTTTATTAAATTTTAGTTTTAAGATACATTTAACAAAACATCAACTCAGAGAAATGAGGTTGTAATTTCTTACACAATAAAACAGATTTTGTGTTGTTCTCTTTAATACTTTACACTTTACTTAAACCAAGTAAATTGCTGTATCCTGATATATGGATGCAGTTCTGTGGTTTCAGCTGAAGCCCTTAGCTCATCTCATGATGGGTTCAGTTACCGTATCTTATAACATGCCCTTGAACACAACACCAGTCAATGGCACTCAGTCTCCCCTGTGAAAACTATGAGCCATAAGATTATATTTTTCCTACAGCACTCTGGGCTCACAAGAGATTTCAATAAGCATAGTATTAGTTTACATCTCCACTTCAAAGTGTCCAGCTTTGGTCCTTGAGGGCCACAATCCTGCAGGTTTTCCATGTATTCCAACACACCTAATGGAAACTAATCACTTCATTGGCTGTTGGATCGATTTAATAAAAGCTAGGTGTGTTGGAGCAGGGATACATGGAAAACCTGCAGTACAGCGGCCCTCCATGTCAGATTTTGGGTACCCCTGCTATACAGAAAACCATTATCTTGTTGAGCAGAAAAACCACAAAAAAAAATCCCATTTTAATTTGTATTTTAAAATTTCAGGGGTGGTGGAAGATTATATGAGAGTAGTTTTACCTGGAAATCTGTAGTTTAGGCGTTTATCATTTGTAGTTTGGTTAGGTTTAGGTATAAAATGTCTTGGTGGGGTTTAGGAAAAGATCATGGCTTAGAGTCAGCTGTGTAACATAAATACTGGTTATTTTTTGGTTAAATTAAAGTATTTCTTTTGTGAGTTTAGAAAAATGCATGGACTTCATAGGTGTGGCTTGGTGTGATTATTACAGATTTGTATCATAGTGGGGTCTATACCGTCACTCCCCAGCTATTTCTGTACAAATACATTAAATGGATTGTTTACAAATGTACTGGCAGACAGCAATTAGGAAAAGTTTGATTATGAAAAATCCAAATAAATAGATGAAGGTTCAAACTGAGCAGCTGGGAGTTTGCTCAGTCTTTATTTATGCTGTAAATATCCAGCCATTTTATTCGCACTGTCAAAAAAAAATCAAAGTCTTGATACAAAGTCCTTGATCTTAAAATAGGTTTTATTCAGGGTTTGTCAGTTGTTTGATTTCCGACTGTGAAAACAGCAGCTTCCAGTGAAATGTTGACAGGGAGTTTGGGATGTTTTTCCCCAGACGCTGCCATGGGAGCAGCACTTTATCTTCCTTCCTTTGAGCTGCTGCTGCTGAAGAGCAAAGCTGAACCAAAATGGATAAATATTCCAAAGCCTGACTGGGTGACAAAGTAATCTCTCTCGTTTGGGTTTGACTTAATGTTTCACTGCATTTTCTTGTACAAACAAATGAAATCCTAAGAGGAAACTAAAATGTTGTTGCTTATAAAACTGGATCGTTTCATCTTTTCCAACATAGTCTAGGAAGCAAAAGAAGCTAAATCATGCAGGCATAAACATTCCCAAAGCCTTGAAGTAGGTTTGCAAGTATGTAAAAATGCTGCTATAAAACACTGGGAAGTATGCAGAAAACTCACCAATTGTTTTCTGTCTAAGCTTCTGTTTTGTCTTCTCGAAAACCACGATCAGCTCATCCCGCCTCCTTCAGTATGCATGGCTAGAAACAACCAACCTCTGCTTCGTGGTTGGTGAAAACCACACAGTTTTGCTTCGGTGCATTTTCTGGAAATCACTCCAAAGAACAATTCACAGACAGAGCTGGAAAGCTGTGTTGCTGTGTTATAAGGTGAGTTTGAGAACAAGTTGACCCACCAGCCGCATCTCGGCAGCCATGCACAATTTATCACACAACTGTGTTTAATTTGCATTTTTTCCACATTCATTTTGCCCTAGAAGATGAGTCATGCAGATGAAGTTGTAAACATGTTTTCACTGTCAAATAGTTATCGTTGCTTCAGCATTTAAGGTGTTTACCTAATCTCTTAGATACTATTTAAAGATGAACAGTCTGTTGAGAGCAAGTACATATCTCTGTATGGTTACTGTAGCACAAATTAAAGCACACTTGTGAATTACCTAACTCATCAAGTATGAGTGAAATAAATCAAATATTAAGTGTTTAAATTAGCATTATTTTCATTACTGCAAATTAGAAGCTTCTTAATCAAACACCCAAACTGGAATAGACTAGAAAAATCATTCAAAGTCCAATCCAAACTGGGGAATGCGTGAAAAAGCAGTTCAAGGTGTTATACAGAATCTTTGCTTCTCAGCTGAAAGATAAATCCTGTCTAATGAAAAATGAGTGGAGCAGAGAGCTAGAACAGGAAATAAATTATGTAGTTTGGTTGGAGATCTGTGCACAGGCTCACAAGGTCACGAACGCTAATCTGTGGAAAGAATTTCAGTGCAAAATAATTAATAGATTTTTCAGATACAAGTAGATGGAAGAATAAGTCCAAAGCAGCCGAGTGAATGCTGGAGGAGGTGGGGAGAGACAAGAACGGCAGTAATATTTTGGCAATGTTCATGGCTGAGAAGCTTTTGGAAGTCTGTCTTTTATACTGTGAATAAATTATTATGCCAAGAGATCCTCTGATAGCAGTCAGGTGAAACTGGTTATGATTCACAGCAGGAAAAAGAGATACTTACTGCAGGTACTGCTAGTTGCAGCAAAGAAAGCTTAAAAAGGAGTCAAATTATGCTGAGTAACTAACAATTACATAGTTGCACTGTGGGACAAATGACCAACATGCTGAGATGACAAAAGGAGCTTTTTATTGACAGAAAGACACCACTGATGATTGTAATGGATGACCAGTGGGACTGAACCTACTTATGTATCATGAGCTTTTATACAACCCATGCTGTGGTTAACTTGGATGTATTGTTTATTTTGTTAACTTATTTCTATTCTTTTGCTGTCTTTTTATTGCATTGTTTTAGTTTGATTATCTTTCTTATTTAATACCAATATCTGCTCAAAGTGCAGACACATGGCATTCTGGAAAGGTCAGAAAAAAAGTTTAAGAAATAAATTAGTTTTATCTTTATAATAATGTAAAATGAGTTTTTAGATTTAGTTATTACCATTTCTTTGTTTAGTCTTTCAGCAACAGCATACATTACCTTCAAACTTAAGTGAAGTTCAAGCAGTTTTTTTTTTTTTTTTTTTTTTTTTTTTTTTTACTAAAGTACTTTTTAATACAAAAAGATGTAACACAAAGTGCTTTATATTTAAAACTTTTTAAAACATATATCTTTACACATCCAAGTGCCCCAGACTGAAAACCCACACATACACACAGTCCCAGCAGACGCTGTGGGTCTGCTCCTTTACTATCCGGCCAACTATCCGGGAGAAGAGAAGACGAGTGGTGGAGGAGGAATTTGCTGCTTAAATGGAGGGAAGAGCATTGCTGGTGAAATGGTGCTTTGCCACAATAAAAGAAGTATGGATGTTTCACAATTAAATTGATCATAAATATTTTGAAAAAAAAACTAAGTTAATAAGAAAAAGCCATACTTTTCAACACAGCTCTTTTAGGTAATCTCCAAAGTGCGACAGTGTCCATTGGTGCTCTTAACAAATTAAAGCAGTTGGGTGGATTAAAACATAACTTTGCTGCCTAAAGCAGCCTCAAAGAGTTGTTTTAGTTATCACATTATTGTGAAATTATCTGTTGATCTTATATAAATCAATATTATTCATAATGTCAGAACATTTTCTACGTTTATCTGCAACCTGACTGATTTCTTCATTCCACATGTGAATAATTGGAGCGTTCTCGCCAAACAAACCGTCATAAACCAGATCATCCAGCTGAAATATCTTCCCACCTGCTCACTGCTGGGTTGCCTGGGCGGTAAATGGTGCAGACCCACTAACAGTCTGGCTCTTTTACTGACACTTCAATTGTAAGTACACCCACTACACAGCAGGTGTGGCGGTGGGAGTTCAGGGGCTGGTTAAGGGGGGGTCCGAGGGCAGAGAGTGGGTTGCTTGTAAATACACACTAAAATCTTTAAGAGCTTTAGAAACTAATGAAAGCATTTTAAAATCAATTCAAAAGCACACAGGAAGCAAACGCAGTGGCTTTAAAACCGGAGTAACAGGAGATCTTCCTCTGGTCTCCGTCAGCAGACGAGCTGTTGTGTTTTTAGGCAGCTGGAACAGACTGATAGTCATTTTAGGAAGACTAGAAAGTCATTACAATACAGTATTCTACAGATAGCTACAGCATGAACCTGTATCTCTGCACCGGCATTCTGCACATCTTCATCCCGAAATCTCAACGCATCATCTTTTCATTTCTGAAAAATAAATTAATAAGTTGTATGAACACTAATTAACAGGGAGGGGGATTTAATTATTGATAACTGTGTTATGAGTTTTGCATGTAAAATGGATTGATACAACAGTTTGTTCCTGTTGCTCAGCTTTACCCTCAACATGGAGCAAGCGGAGATATAAAAGCACTTTTTGGGTTGTGGAATTTGGGGGTCCAAAGAGGGCTCCAGTCAATTTGCATAAATTTGTAGGGTTTGATTTACAGATACACACACACACATATAGGGTGCAGGAAAGAGACATTTTAATCCTGCAGTGGTCTGGCGTTGTTTTTCCTTTGTCGAGTCCAGATCGCGATGAGTGACACTGTTGTGTCAAACTGGTCGATAACCTTCCATGTCGTCTCCAGCGTATAAGCAATTAAGCAGGGAAGCAGAGGAAGACAGGAGATCTTTACGGAGGCTTTGCCTTAACGATCATGCCTGTGTGTGAGTGTGTGACTGATTGTTGACACGTACACAAAAAAGAAAAATCATTAGACTTTTCTCAGCCTCTCTGTTTTTAAGTTCTACATCCTCTATTCTGCACTTTCCTTACGTGACGTTGAATTTGCTGCAAACAAACTGGAAGTGAGTTCACACGCAGCTTTCAAACCATCTTACTGTATTTACTGTCATTGGACTGCAAAAAGAGGAAAGCAATGTTTTATGATTTCCATCTACTATATGGCTGCATTTCTTTGCATTTTACTGCTGGGTACTAAACCATGTCAAGATTTCTGGGATGCAGCATCAGCATATTCACACACACACACACTCTTCAATGAAAGAAAAGGCCCACCGGCCACTAACTAAGCACACAGTGGCTGCAGTTCTTGGCCCAGGTCACCACTCAAATCCAGGGTGATTCTACTTAATCAGAACAACAAGTGAAGGTAGATTAGTGGCATCAGAGTGAAGTTCAGGCTCCAAAGGCCTGGAACGGAATAAAAGCGATAAATTGCCATCGATTTGTGGGCTTCAGTTCCGCCCACACAGGCTGAGGACTTTGGTAACAGTTGACTCTGAAATCTCAGTAGACTCAAGGTTTTGAACACTAAACTTCTTCAGTGCCTCAGTTACTGAAGTTCACATTTTTTTTCCCATTTGTTTCTTTTTTGCAATTAACTGCAGCAGAGACCGGAGTGCAAGCAAACAGCCTCTTTACCAGCAACTGTGAAGACATGCTTGGGCTGCTAATCTACTGAGCCTGGCATCTGAACGCCAATGTCTTTCACGACTAAACTGTTCCTCCACAGTGATACAGCAGCCCTGCAGTCAGTGGGAAGTCTGTTACTGTGCATAATGGAGCATGTTAAACAACGGAGGTCAAATCTGCAGCGATTAGGCAACAACTCAGTATGAAGAAAACATCTCTACTTAAAGAAGAGAGAGTTATTTGTCTTGCAATACCTTCAAATTATTCTGCATTAATAAAAGTTAATAGACTACAAATATATTTCTACGAGCAAGGCAAAGAGATACCCTCTGTATTTGCCACAGAAGAGAATAGAAAGCACTTCTAATGCTGAAAACTGATTAATTACTAAAATTACTGATGAATTCTCCAAATTAATTTATGAAACACGTTAGAATAAAGAAAATGCATTGTTTTAACTCTGAACAATTTAATTAGATAAAAGTTAAGACTTTAAATAAAGAAACTGAAAAAACAGAAAAGATTAAATGATATGTATATATGTATATATATACGCACGTACATCATAATACATACAGACTAGTAACTGAAACTGAAGTAACTGGAGTCAGTGAAAGCTTAAGCAGTTACTGGGTTTAGCCTCAAACACGGAGGTGTGTGATTTTTTTTTTCCCTCAAAGCCGAACAGAGGAAGTACTTTAAATGCTAAAAACTGTCAATTTTCCAATTACTGAAATATGAGCTTATCTTGAATATTGTTGCAGCAGCATGTGTCAACATTTCAGAGGGCAACAAAAAACAAACAGCTGGAAAAACAAGTTGCAAGTAATTTGTTGATTGGCAAATTATCCTGAGCCATGAAAAGTGAAACTGCTTCAGAATAATGCTCCTCTAGTAAACTTGCAATACACAAACATCCATTTTGAGTACCTATGGACCTCAGGGGCCTTAGGCAGCACTGCACTAAAAACAGGCGTGACTGTCACGGAGATCCCCGCATGCGCTCAAGAGACACCTCTACAGATTGTGAACACGGCTGACTGCGTCGTCTATAATGCAAGTTGAACCACTGTCATACAAAGATGACACGTGTGAACACAACCCAGAAAGGTTATCATCTTCTCAAGGCCAAGACTCATTTAAAATGGCCCGTAGAAAAATGGAAACTGCTCTCTGCTCAGACCAGTTGAAACGGATTTTTTTTTTTTTTAGGTGAATTCTCTAATTTAATCTAATAAACACATTAATTTAAAAGTCTTTTGCATAATTTTTTAATTAGATGAAGTTTAAATATGTTTAAATAAAGTGACAAAACATAAGCTAAAAAAAATGGAACTAAAAGGTAAATATGAACAGACTACAAAGCGTTACAGCAGTTTTGAGTTATTTATGTATTTGCTACTTTTGGTTTTTGTCATCTCAGTCCTTCATACTCACAATGAGTGATGGAGTCAGCAAAAGGTTAAGCAGGTGATTACACTGGGTTTAGCCTCGAACATGGACAGAATGCAATATCTTCTCAGCTGTGTGTGTGTGTGTTTGTGTGTTAACTATGCATGACTGGCAGAATTGGTCACAGTCTCCTTAACAACAGACTGTGTGTATGTGTAGGTGTGTTTATTAAATAGAGTCGGATAAGATAAAAGAAATAAATAATCTTACACAGAACAGAGAATGAGAAGTGAGTGAATATTGGAGAATGTATGATTAATAATGTGTCTTCAAACTACGGCAAAAGCCTGATGCTGGTGAGAAAGAAGAGTCAGAGTTCAAGGGTGTTTGTGTGTCTGTAAGTGATGGCTGTCCGCTGCTGGCCTCGCAGGAAATCTGAAACCACAGGAAGAAGAAAATCATTTGAAGGGTGATAAAGTGGAAAAGTGGAGTTGGTTTATTTTAATAAAAACTGCTCAGAGAGACAGAAAGGAAGAAGTGAGGAAGACGTCTGCCCAACTCTGTAAGCATTAAATTTAACTCCGCACTTATGGATGGCCAAACCTGTCATGATTAAAAATGAATAAATGTGTTGTTTTTTACATTTTTGATTAGTTTATCCACTTATTCTTCTATTTTTCTTTTTTTTTACCAACTTTATTTTTGTTTGTGATGGCCAGACCAATGGCCACATGTGTAAAGGCAGAATTAGTTGGGGGGGGCAGGAGTGTGGACAGGAGGGAAGCCAGTGAACAGGAAGTGCCACGGGCCTTTAGGAAGACCTCATCTTCAGAGGGGGAGATTAAAGGTTTAGTTTAGTTTTCGTTAATGTTTGTTCATTTTTTTTTCTTCCATTTTTGAGTAGTTTGGGTTTACCTTTTGTTAGTAGTATTTCATTCATTCATTTTCCGAACAGCTTATTCCAATTCAGGGTCGCGGGGAAGCTGGAGCCTATCCCAGCTGGCTTTGGGCGACAGGCAGGGTACACCCTGGACAGCTCGCCAGTCCATCGCAGGGCCACACACAGAGAGACGAACAACCACACTCACTCCTAGGGGCAATTTAGAGTGACCAATTAACCTATCATGCATGTCTTTGGATGGTGGGAGGAAGCCGGAGTACCTGGAGAGAACCCACGCATACATGCAAACTCCACACAGAAAGGCCACTGACCAAACCAGCCAAGGATTGAACCAGCAACCTTCTTGCTGTGAGGCCACAGTGCTAACCACTGCGCCACCGTGCAGCCCATGTTAGTAGTATTTGTTAAGAATAATTAAGCTAACAGTTAGGTTCTGTTTCTTTGTCTAGTTTGCTAGCATGTTTAATGTGTTACCCCATGTGTTTTGTAACTGGTCTGATCAGCCAATATTTAAGTTCTCCTTTGTTTGTTTTTTGTCATGTCAGTATGTTTTGTGTTATGTCGATTATGCTCCCTAATCTGTTAGTTTAGTTATTTTCAGACTTTGATTTAGGTTTTGCTTAGTTGACCTCTTTCAAAGGCCTAATTCATTTATGTTGTTTGGGCAAATAAAACTGTGTTCCTCTTCCTTTGCCATCTTGGTCCCTTACATTGTTCCACATTTATATTTGTTTTCACATTTATATTATATTTCTACATATTTTTTTTTCTTTGTTCATTTTTAAGCTCCACAATGCACTTATTTTAAATCAGCAGGCACTTATTTTGTTCATGTCACTGCTCCACCGGTGATTTCTGTGTATTTGCCAAACATTTGTTCTAAATTCAGCTCACATGTCACTTTGTTAAAGAATAGGAGTTCATCCATTTAAACTACACACATTGTATTTGCCTTTCTGAACAGAAAGAGGAAGTGACTTTAAATCTTTTTGCTTACCATCTGTCTCCTGAGTTCTCGGCTCTGCAGGCAGAACTGTCAGTGGAACAAAGTGAGCCAAAGGGACTGTCACTGTTTTTCTACCATTATGCTGTTTAAACCCTTCATTTCCTCAAAGACACTTCAAGCTTTCATTCAAGACATTTGTGTGTTCAGCTTGTTCCCAAACCACCACACAAAACACCCGATGTTTCGACACAAACAGGAGACAGAGCATCAGAATTGAGAGTTGCCAGTGGAAGCACTAACTTTATCAGTGTAGTCATGCCAACCGTGTCTTTTCATGCCCATTATCTCACGCTGCCTCCTTTCCATTTTCCTTACCTGACAGAGCGAGACATCTTGGGCTGGCCGAGTTAACCACCCCCTCACTCTCCCCACCTTTGTTTCCCAGCTCTAACAGGTTTCTTCCCACTGCCTGACACTCCTCCTCCATTTGTTATCCTCTCTGCTCTTCATCACATTTTTACCTTACAAGTGTTCCAGTGCTCTGTTGCCATGGCAGCACAGGTAATGTCCAGGGATAAAATAAGCAACTTGGTTTTCAACCTTGGTTTTTGTTGGCTGAGACAACAAAATCACACAAACCCAACATTATCTTGCCATCCATATCATTTACTGCTGTTCTTCAAGGATGCAAACATGTGGCCTTTGAAGTTGCTGTGGCAACACACTTGGATCCTCCATGTGATTATTCTTTGGTTGTAAACCCCCCGGTCGTGTCTTGATTGGTTGGTATGGTCGACGCTACAGTTCCCCAGCTGTGCCTGCTGTGCTGTAATCTGTCTGGTATTTTCCACTGACAGAGAAACTGACTTTACAGAGCCGCACCGCTTTATGATGGACGATCCTGTTTGCTGACAGCTTATTTTATTTTACAGGTGCGTCTCCAGCCTTTGAGGAAAACCTGCGCTTACACTGGACCAGATGTAAATTAATAAATTAACGGAGCCACACACATAATCACCCACTCTCACTCTTTATTATATATGTATTTTTCTAATATTTGTGTGTATATGTATTAGTGTGCTATTCATACATAGTATACTATATAGAAAGTAGTCATAAGAGTTTCTTATTTGCAGTTTTTCACACATGGACCTGCACATCTTTGCTGTTTATAGAGCTGGAATATGTCCATCCTCACTGCATGTCAGACTGATCGCAGAGCAGTGAAGGACCTGCACTGCTCAGCTGAAAGAAGTAGTTTCTGCCTATTCTACATGTTCACTTGTATGTTATATAAATGTTGGGACAGGAGGAATAGATATTTCAGCTTTGATCCGCACATCACTACTAATGAATTATTTCAGATAACTGCTTGGATAAAAGCATGGATCAGGAACAAAAACTAAATTTTGCCTGGGATAAAAATGACCTCTTTACATCTAATGCTTGTTTTTTCTTTGTTCTTATGAATTTATTTATGTTTTATGTATTATACTCAAATGGAATTGGTACAACATATTTATATATGGTGTGATCCAAAAACAAATGTTTTTTATATTTGTATATTTAACTTGGTGTGAGTTCTTTTTTGTCCAGCAGTATGTCACTAAGTGGGTGAGACTGTAATAGTTCACCACTTGTCCCTAACTTTTACCTTTTGTCATATTTGTCCATTTAACTTTATTCTGTTATTTCTGTTGCCAGGTAACTATGCTGCACTTACTATCCCGGGTTGTTAGTGTTTGCATTGTGTTGCATTTTTCATTGTATTACTATTTAACATTATTCTTTTCTAACTCCACCTTGCAGGAGTTGGGGTGTTGGGGAGTGGTCAACCCAGCACTTCCTCATTGCAGGTGTGAGTGACTTTTTAAATTTGGGAGAAAGCAAGTGGAGAAATTCCTCTTTTGTGGTTTCTTTAAGTGTGGGCTTATTAGAAATAGTGTATTAGAACTGGTATTCTATTTGTGTAATTTTGTTTATTTAGGAATTTGGTTTTATTTATTAATATTGGTGTAGAATAAGGTTGCTGGGGATAGTGATATGGGGAAATGGTTTAGGCTAAATCAAATCAGGTGTGTGTCTAATGGGGTATATAGGTAGTCAAATTTGGGAGCTCGTGAGGAGAGAGAGGGGGAAAAGGATGTGGAGCTGGTCACTGATTGCCCGCTGATCTTTGAAATTGTACTATGGACAACTCTTGGAAAAAAAAAAAAATTCATCTTAATGGAAATCCCAGGACTGCTGATTCTGTCTATGGCTGATCTTCTTAAACTTTGGATTCACTTCCTCACACAGTAGATGAGAAAGTGGCTCAGGGAAATGTGGGAACTGAACTTTACACCTCCGTGTAATAAGCAGCTGCTTTACCAGATGAACTAAACACCATTTAGTGTCTTTCTGTCTGGTAGTGTTGTTCCTAAGGTGCAACATTTCTTTTACGGTTTAGTAATCCTGCTGCTCTACTGTTGTGTCCGCTACCTGAAACTCGGACAGAACCCGCTGATAAACTTTCCACCTCGGTAGGCTGAGAGGAGGAGAAGCTGCAGCTAGCTTCGAGGTAAACTCCCTTTACTTCACACAGCAGCAGTGAAGTAGACACCACTTTGTGGCGTTTATTGCTAAAGCTTGTCGAAAAACATTCGCTGCTAAACAGGCAGCTTCTCAGAGCTAACTACCTCTACTGCCGACGCAGCTGACATGCTGTGCGTCTCTCTCGCCTCTCTCCAGCTCGACCATAAAAGAGGCCACGCTGTTAACTGTGCTGTAAACAGCACCGTGTCTTGAACCTCTAACTGCTCATTGCCTTCATCCTACAGCAAACCCAGCCACCTCAATGTTGTAACATTCAGTTGATTATGTGTGTGAGTGTGTGTGTGTGTGTGTGTGTGTGTGTGTGTGTGTGTGTGTGTGTGCCTGCAGCTGAGGAGAAAAACTGAAATGGAACCACGGAGCAGGTTGGGAGAGCAGGTGGCAGCTTAGCTTAAGAGCATCTATGTACAGTGACTTACACTGGTTTTGGCTACTGGGGCTATACTCAAAACATCGGGGGCTAAAGCCTCGGAAAAACCGGTTGGTGACACTGCTGTTATTTTCCCTTTATGTTTGCCTCGTCACTTTCACTTTTGTGTATACTTTATTGCCCTTCATATCTTGTCAGGCTGCTGGATATTTGCATTTCTCCTGGGAGATTAATGCAGTATTTATCTAAATTCCTCATTGATTTGTTTGAAAATAGGAATAAATGGCTTAACTTCTACAGAAAAACATCTGGCGAATGATGAAATGAATGAATGATGAAATGACTTGTGGTCAGGGATTGTACCTGCAGAAAGCCCTCTTCTACACTTTAAAACCTTGTATAGATCTTGAGTTCTCATAATTCTAGCAGTAACCATGAAATTGAGTAAATTAATGATCAACTGAAAGGGGGGAAAAATTCAGTCTTCAAGGAAAACACTTTTATTCTCAAAACTACTTCAACTCTCAGAAAAAAGGTAGAATTTCCAACCTTTGGGAATAATCCTCTACAAAACTACATTTGCCTCAGTATCATATTGTATCATGTTTTTAAGCCACAACACAAACAGAAAGGCGTCATTATATTTTCTCGCATCATTCTGTACCTTTCGATTACATAATATGACCAATTCAACAGATAAAAGGCAAGACTGAGAAACTGAAGCTTATTTTCCTGACCTAAATGCCAAATAGCACAGAATTCAAGTGTTTAACATGCCAAAAGGACTGAAACTGAAAAATGCATGGGTTATTAGAGACATTTCTGATGTAGCTGAATGAATTCCTGCTAAGATGGTAACTCATAATAATGAAGGGCTTTGGATGACTAGAAAAATACAGTATAAATCTAATTATTATAATAAAAATGCATGGGTGGGTTCATGCAGCCCAATTTCACATTTAGGTTTATATTAAAGTTGTTTGGTTTATGAAAAGATTACAGTTTGGTTTTGAGTTACACTGCTTTATATTGCTTTGTATGAGACTGTGCTTTACATATTAAGGTATAAAATATGTTTGAGTTTTATTATTTGTTAGAATTGTAGGGCTTAATTTATTTTTTACACTTTCCCATTAAATGCAATTGGAAAATGTGCCCAAACTTATGACCAGTAGTGGACCTTCCATAATTTATTCCAAAAACCGCAGCAGTGTGTGTGCTTTTTTTGGGCTTTATATACAAATAGCCACACTACTGATGATTCCATTTCTAAATTACTAAAAGCATGATATACTGTATATGTACAGTGTATATTATATATAGGCTATATGATTGCTCAATATCAGCTGAAGGATCTGCCAAATCTCATATCTTTTAGGCTACAATACATTTTCTGTGGCACTAGAGAGTATTTTGTGATGATGGCAGTGTATATTTTATAACGAGATTGAACTGCCAGGCAGACTGTATACTTTATTTCCATCCAAACACAAGAGCAGCTGATTAATTGCTCCATGCAGGGCTGTTAATCAGCAGGACTGCCTGCTGCTTTCAGTAAAAGTCTGCAGACTTTCAGCCTTTGACTAACAAAGCTGGCAGCTTATCACAGGAGCCATGTTCAATGAAAACCCATTCATGTCATCAGGCTGACTAATTACATTTTGTTCAGTTAAAGAAAAAGAAAAATAATTTCCTTGCTATTTTATTTCCCACACATTCCACCTTAATTCATCATGCTGTTCCCTGAAATTTTACCTCCATTAACCAACGTCAGCCCTTTTTTCCCCCAAATATCACCAAGTCTTAAGTAATTGTTTCCCTGTTCTCCCATAACCCGACTAATAGCAAGTCCTCACTCCCAGTTAATGAGGTAATTAGCATTCATGTGTGCAATGCTGTGAGTTTGTGTGTAAACACCAGGCATATGGCAGTCAGACGTTTTATTTTCATTTTTATAAACAATGATCAGAATTTTTTTGAAATATGATCTAAATCATTTTGTGTAAGATGTGTGGATAAGTTCATCAAGACCCACAGCACGCACCGAGCACGTGCAAATGTTTCAATGGAACTGTGATTGTCTGCCTGGGTGAAGGTCTTTTGCATGATGACTCATCGCCTCCATCCCCACAGTGCACTGGGGACAGATTTCGCCACAGACACACTGAGGGATGCTTTCAAAGAGAGACCATGCTGGAAAAATACAGCTGAGTGGGGGTTGGGGAAGAGGGGGGTGGGGGGTAAGCCTGTAATGGTCGTGACTCAGACCACACTCAATCTTTAAGGATGAAGCTGAACATGAAAATAACCATCACATTTTTATGTGTTTCTTCACATTTATTACTTGACAAATAGACCTTAGTATTACTGCTGCCACATGCTGAGCTTTTTATTTCGTTTTACAGAGAGAAAAAGAAAGAATATTTGATTTTTGTGGCAAAGTAAAGCTGAAAGCTCTCGGACTAATTGCTTGAAACCACCTTGTGTGATGTAACAGAAAGAAGTGGGTTATAAAATAGCAGCATAAATTTCAAGAAATGTTCAAGGCTGAGATACAGATATAAAAGATTCAAAGATGGCAGGTTGCAACATTGTGGTGACGTTGCGGTTGAGGATGGATAGACGTAATGTGTTCATAGACCAGCTAAGACCTGTAAGCATTAATTCAAATTAGAATAGCAAAGCATGGCAAGACTGTAATAATGTGCTTGATTTGTACTCAGAAGTTGGATTTTCTAAGTTCCCACTCCTCTAAGTGGGAACAAAAGAGCAGACCCCCATACCCCGATGGCTGCCCAAAAAAACAAAGTTAAATGAATGAATGAACTGTATTAATTTCAAAGTGGAGAAATGAAACCAAGAGTACATTTATGTCTAAAAGCACCTGTTCAATTCCACATGAATCAGAGTTAAAGGTAGTGTTTTGTAATTTCTACACAGAGATTAGGTTTAAAAAGTGCGTGCATGTCCTTAACACTAAATAAAAATGATGGATGTGCTCTCTCTGTTAACATTAGGGGCTGTTGCTAACATGTTAGCATTCATGTTGTCCAACTTTGTCAACATGAACAATCTCAACTTGGTTATAACATCATTCCCAATTCCGACTTCTG
The DNA here is from genome assembly GCF_933228915.1 of Telmatherina bonti. Classification (NCBI taxonomy): domain Eukaryota; kingdom Metazoa; phylum Chordata; class Actinopteri; order Atheriniformes; family Telmatherinidae; genus Telmatherina; species Telmatherina bonti. The sequence continues at coordinate 26,717,830 of NC_136616.1, read as the reverse complement.
ACCTCCGAGTCAATCACACGCAGCATAACCTTGAAGAAAAGGAAATAATGAATTCTTGGCATTACCCTCAGCACCAAGGTAACACATTTGTTAAATTTTTCTTATTTAAATTAATAAAGCCTTTGCAGATTTAAAGCTTCCACCAAATCTTCATTGTCCAAAAATCTTTTACTTCTTTGCCCACCCCAGTACCCCTCTCTGCTGCATTCTCTCTAGAATTTACAACACTATATAGCCAAGGTGAAATACCTCACTGACCACAGATTATATACACTTCTCAAAAAACATAAAGGGAACACTTAAACAACACAATGTAACTCAAAGTCAACCACACTTCTGTGAAGTCAAACTGTCCACTTAGGAAGAAACACTGACTGACGGTCAGTTTCACATGCTGTTGTGTAAATAGAATAGACAACAGGTGGAAATTATAGGCAATTGACAAGACACACCCAATAAAGGAGTGGTTCTGCAGGTGGTGACCACAGACCACATGCTTTCTGGCTGATGTTTTGGTCACCTTTGAATGCCGGCAGTGCTTTCACTCTAGTGGTAGCATGAGACGGAGTCTACAACCCACACAAGTGGCTCAGGTAGTGCAGCTCATCCAGGATGGCACATCAATGCGAGCTGTGGCAAGAAGGTTTGCTGTGTCTGTCAGCGTAGTGTCCAGAGCATGGAGGCGCTACCAGGAGACAGGCCAGTACATCATGAGACGTGGAGGAGGCCGTGGGAGGGCAACAACCCAGCAGCAGGACCGCTACCTCCTCCTTTGTGCAAGGAGGAACAGGAGGAGCACTGTCAGAGCCCTGCAAAATGAGCTCCAGCAGGCAACAAATGTGCATGTGTCTGCCTAAACAGTCAGTAACAGACTCCATGAGGGGGGTATGAGGGCCCGACGTCCACAGGTGGGGGTTGTGCTTACAGCCCAACACCGTGCAGGACATTTGGCATTTGCCAGAGAACACCAAGATTGGCAAAATCGCCACTGGCACCTTGTGCTCTTCACAGATGAAAACAGGTTCACACTGAGCACATGTGAAAAACGTGACAGAGTCTGGAGACGCTTCCTCCAGCATGACCAGTTTGGCAGTGGGTCAGTAATGGTGTGGGGTGGCATTTCTTTGGAGGACTGCACAGCCCTCCATGTGCTCGCCAGAGGTAGCCTGACTGCCATTAGGTACTAAGATGAGATCCTCAGACCCCTTGTGGGACCACATGCTGGTGCGGTTGGACCTGGGTTCCTCCTAATGCAAGACAATGCTAGACCTCATGTGGCTGGAGTGTGTCAGCAGTTCCTGCAACACGAAGGCATTGATGTCATGGACTGGCCCGCTTGTTCCCCAGACCCGAATCCTATTGAGCACATCTGGGACATCATGTCTCGCTCCATCCACCAACGGCAAATTGCACCACAGACTGTCCAGTAGTGGGCGAATGCTTTAGTCCAGGTCTGGGAGGAGATCCCTCAGGAGAACATCCGCCGCCTCATCAGGGGCATGCTCAGGTGTTGAAGGGAGGTCATACAGACACACGGAGGCCACACACACTACTGAGCCTCATTTTGACTTGTTATAGGGACATTACATCAAAGTTGTGTTTTTCCCACTATCATTGTGAGTATGACTCCAAATCCAGACCTCCATGGGTTGATACATTTGATTTTCATTTATCATTTTTGTCTGATTTTGTTGTATTGTATTTAATAAAAATATTTAATAAATTCAGATCTACAACGTGTTACTTTAGTGTTCCCTTTATTTTTTGGATCAGTCTATATAAATCCCCTCAGATGTGTCAGCTGTGTGTCCTCTGCTGTTTTCACTGTAGAACATCCTTGAAATGAAGTGCTGCATGAAATTAAATACTTGATATAAAAAAAAAAAATTTTTTAAATTTAAAAAAAAGTGTCAGGAAACCCTGTACATATACAAGCAAACCATGACTTCTATGACACTTTGCACACTTGAATTGTTGTTTCAACAATACAAAAATATTTTCTAGGCTGCCATCTAGACATTTCAGAAGGAAATGTCTAGATGGCACTTTCTTAAGTGGTTTCTATCCTTAAAGTAGAAATCTTGAGGTACCTTTAGCTGAAAAGCACACACTCCAGTCATTACATCTCTGGTTTATTCTTTTGCAGTAATAAAGTTCAGTACTCAGTGATTTTTGAGCTTCATCATTCCACTTCTCAGCTTGCTTTTTATTATCCACCAATGACCTTTAAATAAGTTATCTGCAAACCCATATACTTCAGCTATTCACTGCTCACTCCATTATGTTCACAATTCACTTCCCTACTCTGATCATTTTTCAACTATTACTTTATAAGTCAGCAGGATTTTGGTTCATCGCCGTTTACTTTCCCTCTAAGCTGGATAGACTGGCTTTTATCACACCTCCTCTGACCATCCATCTACCTCCTCCAAAATCCCTACAGTGTCATTTTGGAGACTCACTCCATCATTTCCCTCAATTCCCTCAGCAGATTAATCTTTTCCAAGTGTGCTTCTCACCTATATGTGTATACTTAACACTTAAAGCCCCAAGGTGGGTTACAGCCAGTCTAAGTGACAATAAAATATAGTCAATATTAGAAGATAAACACTTGAAATACTAAAGTTTTATGTATCAAGACTTTAAGGTAGTTTTTTTTTTTTAACAACTTGGAGTCCATTGTCTTACAATAATTCACAATTAGAAAAGATCAAAGACAGTTGTTGATTTGCAGCAGCAGGGGTGGGAAACTCTGGTCCTTGAGGGCCGTAGTCCTGCAGATGTTAGGAGTTTTCCTGCTACAACACAACTGATTCTAATCAATGGATAATAAGCAGACTTGTGCAGAGTTTGATGTCAAGCTCAGCACAAGTCTGTTAATGAAGTTTCATGCGCGTCAGGCATGTTACAGCAGAGAAAACTCCTAACATTTGCAGGACTGTGGTCCTCAAGGACCAGAGTTTCCCACCCCTGCACTACAGGCAACAGTTTTCTACAGTAAACATTAAATGTTAAATATTCATGGTAGTGTAGCACAGGCAATGAGCTGCCTCATGGGACACAATAACTGGGGTTCTTCTGCAGTTGTTTATTGCCTTAAACCAGGGGTGTCATACCTGTCAACCAGGGGAGTCACCAGGTTTTTGTTGTTTCGCTGCACTAACACTTGTGATTCAAGTCAAATGGATCCAACAGTCGATATGTTCATTCACTTCAGCCAGGTGTGTTGTAGCATCTGCACAATACTGGCCCTTGAGGACTGGAGTTTGACATCTGTGCTTTAGACGGTCTAGTTGTACCCAGTCCTGGGTACAGTCTACTTGGCAAACAAGCATTTCTAATAAAAAGACACTAAAAATATATAATTTGTAAAATTCTGCATGCACTTACATATCAGATCCTATCAACATGTCACACACTGGAAATCAGTTCTGGTCATTCATGAGAGGACATAGCAATCTCCAATTCAGACCACATGCAGGCCTTTTGTATAACACATTTGACAACACACCATCACATTAAGACACAGTCAGAAAACATGTAAAATGGAACCTCGAATAGACATTTTACCAAAAGAAGTGCATATTTACCTTTTCGGTAGAGATGAATCTCAAATCACCAGAAATGGTTTTGAAATTAGCAACCTTCATTCATTTCCTGCTTGCTCTGCCATCAAACAGGAAGACAGGCTGGGATGCTTTGGATTCTTCAAATAAAGTGTTAGCAGAAAGGGTTTCAGCTCCTGGGACATTGCCATCTAGTGGTCCAGATTTACAACACACTAAGTTTGCACATTTTTACATCTCAAGAAATCAAACAATGCAAACTGCTGCAGGGAATTGCTAAACCATAAACATCACAATACACAATAAACAGCACTTAAAAATTTCCTAATAATCAAAGAAAAAGATTCCCTATGCCTAAGTGAGAGTATAATATGAATAATTGATCACCTGGCAACAAAAAGAAACAGAATAAGTATGGCTTGTTTGCGACATGCGAATGTGGCTTTGACTTGTGGAGTCACTGCTGAACAACACGCATCCCATTCTGGAGAGATAGAGTTTGACTAAACTGGTTCATTGAAGAGGATAACAATCACCAACCAGAGCTGCAAATGTGAAACAGAATGTCTTAAAAAAAAAAGAAAATGTGTTGCAGTGATCTGGTCAAAGTTCGGACATCCACCTGATTAAAATATAGAAATACTGAAAGAGGGTTGTGGAAAAAATGAACAGTTTTAAATCTAAAAAAATGTGAACTAAATGTCCTGCAGAAAACAGTTACTGCTATCGCCAAAGATGATGGCACGAAGTGTAATACACCACGTTGTTTATCTGTGATTTAATTTATTTTAGGACCAATAGTTTTTTTTTTTTTTTTTATTATTATTATTATCTCTCATATAAGTGTGATCGCTTTCTCTTCACTCTACTGCTACTGATGTTAGACGATTGCTTACAAATTGATGTTCACCAGTTCGTGTGACTCGGAGCATGTCTGTTTTGTTGTGTTTAATGTATCACTGCAGACTGAACCGAGGAGATCCAGAGGTTTTTTTTCTGCATGAGTGAAGTTGCTCTTTGATTTGTTCTCCTGGGATCAGCTGTCAGCTGTCCTACTGGGACTTCTCTCAATGAACACTCCCCTTCCCATACACCTACACAAGCATCAAGCATGCCATGAATACCATTCACTCACTTCCAGTAGTCATGACAACTGCATCAGCTGTGGGATACTTATCTGAGAACCATGAAATCTTAAAGACATGAGCTGTGTGAAGTTCAACATGCTCATGTATGTGTGAAGATGTCATGAAGCACCAGAGTGGCTCTGAAAGGCTGAAGACACTGTTGTCTCTGCACCATCTGACAGGCTCTAAATAGAGAAAAACAATCATTGTTTCGGCATGTAGGAGACATTTAGAACCAACAGATAGCATCCCCCTGATGACTACTGAGCAATGTTTTCTTTCAGTCTGGGAAGAAATATTACCATGCTTTTTATTTGATCAACCTGTATTTTATTTTATTTTTCAACTTATTTTTATTCTTGTCAAATTAATGTGTTCATTTCTATAAATATTTAAAGGCTACATAAAAAAGAGAAAAGAAGTAGTCAAAAGTAGGCATCATTAGTTGGACTTGTACAGACAAAAGGCCCAGAAATCTGTTGCAAGACTGCAAACAGTATAATTCTGTGTGAAAATTGTATTTATTTATCCAATACTGTAGAATTGAAACATCAACCAGCAAATAAATAAATAACAATAAATATATAAGTAAATAAATAAATAAAGTGTGTTTCTGATGAGCTGCAGTGAAATAATATGTATTTTTTTTTCTTTCGTATTTACTTCTTGGTAGGTGTCCTACTCTGAGCTACCTTCCACCTGAGCTACAGTTACCATTAAGGTCAATGGCAGAAAGATTTTATCTCCATTTCAACTCAGCTTTCTGAAAATAAAACTTTGCTTATATTTATGAGAAAACTTAGATTCAATGAGAAATGTTGCATCGTTTAGAAATTGTAATTAAGAAAATAATAGGGCAATTCATGGCTTAGGTAAAGTTACTTCACATGTTCCTATGTATAATATGTTCACCAAGTGTCATGTTTCATTTCACTCATAGACTATTAGTATTCCTTACTAGAAAATGAATGAATATGACATGAGTTCATACTGACCTACTTCAGTTTTTATTCTGACCAGATGAGAGATGACAAGCCTCCTCTAAAACTATTTTTATTATAAGATGAAAGAGATTTGTTTTTGTCTTGATAATATACAGATATCTTCTTAAATTACATTTTTGTTTTCGTGTCTGTTTATAAATTATAGTGACTTTCTGCCATATCATTTGATTCTTCACACTGAGTGCCTGCAATGACAATGAAGGATTAACTATTACATTGATGTGATTTTCAGATTGAGCTCAAATAGCATGAGGAGCACTTTGCCAAATGTCAGCGTGTTATTTGTCATTTAAATATCACAATTATGTATTTAAATGTGCAACCCAAGTGTGCAGTGTCCAAATTGTCCCCTTTAAATAAATTACAAAAAGAAAAACAGTCAGTTGACAAAGTCCCTGTGCTAGTAAGTAGCAATGAGGAGATTAGACTATTTCTCCTGCAGATATAAGCTTTAACTTGCTCTTCAAACTCCAGCTAACAATGTCATTTGTAAAGAAAAAAATGGAAAAGAAAAGAAAGATTAGATTTAGTGAGAAGTATCTGAACTAGAGGGGGGTACGGGGATGCTGCAGCTTGTACAAGTCTAGCTTATTGCATCAGAGGATATCAAGTTGAACTTTAAAATAGAACACAGGTTCAGAGAGTGAGCTCATGGGTCAAAAAAAAGCAACGAAGAACAAGGTGAGAGAACATCCTGCTTCTCCAGAGTATCCACCCCGAAGCACCTGAGGTACTTTCTAGAAAATCTGGTACTAGAATAAGACAGGAAGAAAGAAGAAATATGTGGATGCTGAAAGAAAGAAAGAAAAGCATGTTGAGCCTGCTGTCCTCTCCCTGAACCACTTAGCTAATATTAAATTCAAGCACGATGACTTCATCATGGAGCACTTTGCCACTCAGCAGTTATTACATCACCCAGCTTGGAAAGGGGCCCAATGATGGCATCATGGAGGGCGAGGGGTGGGGCACATCTGGGCAGATTTTGTACATAATCATCAGTTTAAAAAAAAAAGCTTTTATCTCATTTCACATTCTGTGGAATTAAGCACCTGGGTGTGATGATCTCAATATTAATGAAAAACTCCTCAATGTGCAGAGAGCAAAAATGTCTCCCTAGTTGTAGTATTTTTGAATGCACACTCAAATACACACACACACACACACACACACACATATACATAACTCACATCGCAGGTAGTCATGCAAAAAAAACTTCAAACTCTTTTTCTTTCTCAGAATTTGCCATATTTATAGTAAGGTTCAGACATTTACATTTCAGCTGTCTTTGTGCTCACAGTAACAGGGACAAAACATCTACAGTAAACATTATGTGGATCACATCTTACACGCACACACTCGCACAGCTGTGTCAGCACAAACACATGCTTCTCAAAAGACACAAACACACACACACACATGCACATAAATGCATCCAGAGTTCCTGTCCCCAGTGCACTCAGTCTGTTCCAGTCTATTCTCAACCCCCTAATTTAGGCTTTCCTTTTATTCAGTTCATGATATATGAAATACCACTTATACTTACAAAACAATTTCAACAAACCAACCAGAAGAGTACAAATCAACATAAAATAAAAAAAATCTACATATTCGAGAAGAAAACATTGCCATTATAAAATAAACTTTAATAATCCACTTTTTTTTTTTTTTTTTTTTTTTACAGTATTGTCAGACCGGAATTGTTCTGGTTTTTATTCCATGGATTACAGATTACTATGTACAGGAAGAAAAGCGTAAGAAAGAGATGAAAAAGAAGAAAAAAGGAGCAGAGGAGGAAAGAAAGAGTATTAGCCACATTTAAGACAATCTGCACTGCACACATTTACAGTGACAATTGGTTGCCATGGAGATTATGTTACCAGGTGATGCTATGTGACAGTCTTTGGGATCATTTAAAGCTATGGGGTCACCATCTTCATGCCCTGCCCTTTCAACTAAACCCCAATAACTTCAAACATGTGTGTGTAAATGATGAACTTAATGATGACATCACTTCAAATGATCATCTCCAGGACAATAAAAGTCCCCCCCCCCCACCGTCCTCATTTAATGTCCAAAAGTAGAGTTCGCACCAGGTCAGATATGGATGACATAATCCACCAACACCCCAGCTCTCTAATCCTCTGACATGGCGTGCCATTTGGCGATCTGCCGACGTGGATGGTCACAGATCTCCCTCCAGTGCTCACCAGGGGTTCCTGGCGCCGATGTTCCCAGAACCAAGCGACCGAGAACATTGTTGGGGCAGCGTGAGCTGCTGGTATCTGAGTCCATCAGCAGCAGCTCCACGCTGGTGTCCCTCAAACCCTCTTCGGAGGGCAGATCAAAGACAAAGAGCTCATTGAAGACCGGGTTGGGGGAGCACTTCTTCACGTGAGTCTTCTTCTTGCATATACGCTTCTTTCCATGATACATGTTCACCTTAACGTAAGGATCTAGAGAAGAATGACAAGAGCAGACGGGAAAGAAAATGAAGGAAAAGCGAGAAAAACTGCAGTAAACATCCTTCCTTGCAGCAGTCGCCGAGTGGCATTTTATTCCTGAGCCGGATCAATACAGCAATCAATACAGAGGAACTGATGGATGTTAGTGATGAGGACAGAAAAGGCTGGCTGTGTAAACACTTTGTGTGGATGTGCGTGCGCTTGTCACAAAAAACGCTCTCAATCACATCCTGATCTGATTACTTTGGTGCAGTAGCAGTGTCATTAAGTCCCTATCACATCATCTAAAGTAGCTGGAGCTGCGTGGCAGGACGAGCAGGACAACTTTGATCTGATTGGTCCATGTGCAGGGAAATGCCAGCACACATCATTTGTGTTTACAGCACGCCAGATGATCGCATCTTGATGGACTGAGTTAAAAATCTGCATACCTGTGGGTCCATTGTTTTCAGTCTTGGGCAGATGACGAGCTTTGAGAACAACCACAGTCAGAGTGTTGGTGGTAGACTGGTAACACAGCGAGAGCAGTAGCTCCCCTCGGCCTGAGGTTTTCTGTAGAGATTACGTTGGAAAAAGAAGAGCAAAAATGAGTTGAACAAAAAAAAGACAAACGATTGGAAAAGAGACAGAAAAGATAATGGATTTGCTCTTCAGCTTAAAGAAACAGCCTTAACTTCCATCTGAATACATTTACAGAAACAGCTGCTTATCAACTACTTAAGCCTTAAGCCATCAGAGAGTTTACATGCCTGTTACTTTGTTGGTCAGAAGCAAAGATATTTGGGGTCTCTTGGCTCAACATGAAGCCTCTTCAACTCAAATTACATAAAGTTTTTCAGATCATATCATGTTTCTTTTTTACTATATAAAATATATATATATATATATATATATATATATATATATATATATATATATATATATATATATATATATATATATATATATATATATATATATATATATACATATATATATATATATATACATATATACATATATATATATACATATATATATATATATATATATACATATATACATATATATATATACATATATATATATATATATATATATATATATATATATATATATATTACCAAGAAAGAAATCTATACATAAATAATTGTAAATAATAGTAATAATAATAATTTAATTCATTCATTCATCCACTTCTATTTCTTTACCTACTTGCTTACTTTATAAATTATTAATTATTATGTTACAGTTGGTCTTCCCTTGGTAATGGTCCCTTCACTTTTGTTTGAGATGTATGTTCAAGAGATTTTATTTAAAAACAATCTGGAAACCAGTCTTACTATTGTTTTATGTTCTTGAATTAACTAATCTTTAGTAGTGATGCACTGTATTATAATCATTATAGGCGCATGTTAGTAAATAACTCATGGTCCAGAGCACTATTTTATAGATATACCCTACTTTTCCTTGTCTTATAAACACCATCCACTCTGTAGACTAAATGCAGACTAATGTAGACTAAATGCTTAGAACCTGTATATGTGGTGGCTTCTTATTTACCAACCAGCTCAATACACGTCACTTTCCCTAATTCATTTCTCTATAGATTTCTCACATTGTTACCACTCCACATACAGACCTACATCTGTGTCCACACCCAAGGGAGCTGGTGCCTGGGATGCTGCCATCACAACTAATAGGATCTCCCACCCCTGCTCACGGTTGCCATGACAACGAGATCTAGCACAAAGACAACTTCTGGCCCTGACCTAATATTCATATATCACAAAACAGACATGGCTGTGTTTTCATATTACCCCTCATTGATTAAAATGGATTCCACATTGAAAACAGCAGGATGGCTACGATGCTTCCTATATGCTGTATGTTTTTCATGCACTGCTAAGCGCTCGAACACCTACCCACACAAAGCAGTGAGACTACATTCATGCCACGCAGACAAAGAGAGCCACCACCCCGTTAGCTGTTAGCTGCATCTGCTCATTCAAAGCGGCATAGAAACAGCAAAAAACAGGCTATAATACTGAACACTATTTACTCCATGTTGCACTGAGTCATGTCAAATCACGGTATCAATCCATCAAAATAAATGAGTGCATGTGCATGTAAAATGTTTCCTACTGAAGAAACAGTGCATAACACAATTCTTAGGTTAGTTTATACACTACCAGTGTAAAGTTAGGTAACTCTTCCTCATTAGATTAACTATCATGAGTAAATTTAGGTGACAAAAGACAGAAGAAACAAGAGGAGCTTAATGTGAAGCCAATAAACCTTTCATACTTCTAAAATGTACCCATTTCTCCAACTTCTCTGTTTCATTATTGTTTCTAAAGATTATGGATTACATTACTTCTATTCCTCCAGAGAGTGGGGAAACACATCCAATTTCACCTCAATTCAGCAGATATCTGCTGAGTATAACATCAACCCACAAATCTGTAATTACACTGATATGCTTTCACATTCCCCCTGCAAGCTGAGAAATGCTCACGTATGATCAAACCATTTAATTCCTCTTTGTGGAGGAGACCACAGATAAAACCTTAGACTGGCTGTAAGAAAAAATCCACATCGGTCGAATGCATTTGGAAGAAATACTGACAATTGGTACAAATTAGTATTTATCGAACAGTTGTCTTGGTGCTAATAAATCTCTTCAGCTGCTGTCATTATCACAATGAACAAGATTCCTCTAAAAGGAGTGAGAATCATATACTGGAAATTAGCTGGAAAATATGGTTCCAGGAAGAGCTAATCTGGAGCATAAATCCATTGATCATCTGCCCACAGATCCATAATGGGGTGGTGTGGATATCATGCCTACTCGATAGATTTCTGAGAATTAGATATATTAATCTATCTCGAAATGGGCGTCTCTGTATTGAATATTTAATACTCTGAAGTTTGGATATAAAAATGTTTTTTCAAACGAAATTTGAGGGGAAAAGTGTTACATGATATCTGTTCTAGCAGCAAATGACAGTATTTGGGTTTATCATCAATTAATAGAAAAATTAGAATGTGGGCGATTAAGAAAAAAATTATATTATATTATCATATTGAATATAATCTATTGAATATATATATATATATATATATATATATATATATATATATATATATATATATATTTACATATATATATATATATATATGTTTGCTTGTCTGACTGTGATGATTAGATTCAGATGTTAATTTAAGCTGAGAAGCAAAAACATGTGGAGTTTAAACATTTGCTGCGGGGCTTACCTTGACGTTCTTCTTAATAATCTCTCGGCTCATTAGGACACGTCCCTCAGACAAGTCAATCCCAGACAAAGGTACAAGGGTCTCTCCGATGACCTCATCACGAGAGAATCGATCGAAGCTCAGCACCATGAAGTGAAGGGCCAACTCAGACACTCGGGCCAAAGGGATCCCGTAGAAGCTGAAGGTCTCATCGAAGGCAGGGTCTAAAGTCTTCCGCAGGACTCTGGTCTTCACTCGGTGCTTTTTCTCCGGCAGCAGCGTCAGCTTGATGTAAGGGTCAGAGGTGAGTGACTGCTCATCAGTTGGGGTGAGACCATGGGCTTCCTGGATTAAAATAAGTCACATAATTTCAGTGAATATAAAAGATTTTACTCTGTTTGTCATCAGCTAATTGTAACACATTTCAAGACCATTGAAAACCTTTACGGTACCTTAATATGGACGATGAAGGCCTTCCTCTCTGGCTGGTATTCAAGGGAGAAATGGAGGGTCCCGAGGCCACCCTCTTTTTCCTCTCCCTGTGGCTGGTCGACAGCTGGGGTGGGTGCCTGGCTGGAGAGGGAGCTGGATGGAGAAGGAAGGTCGCGGCGGTCCATCACACCAGGCTGGGTGAACCCAGCATGGGGAGAAGGAAGCTCCAGGTCTGGGGAACTCCGCACCTTCTGGTGGTGGTGATGGAAAGGTTTGGTGGTAAAGTTGCCATTCAGGTCACGCTTCTCAAGATCCAGATGCAGAGCCGTTCTGGAACCATTCGGAGTGGTTGCCAGCTTAGTGGTACCAGACGGACTCATCGGTGCAGTGTGGCAGTTCCCATTGACATCAGTTTTACTGGTGTCGTTGGTTGTTGGGGTGGCTGGTGCTGCGAACTTCTTCTTGCCGCTGAGGCTCTCTGGGTAGATGTCGACCCCTTTCAGCATGTGCACAAACTTATAAGGGGGCGTCTTCTGGGACTTAGTGTTTTTGCGTTGGCAACAGATCCAGGCAAACGCTGACGCAGTGAAGACGAGGCCGAAAACACTCACCACAGCAACACCTACTGGCACTGCCACTGTAGAGAGGGACAGAAAGAGAGAAGAGAAAGCAAGGGAGGGATGAAATCGGTTAATCAAAGAAAAAATTGCAACTGTCTTTCTAACTAGCATGTGGAACAAGCCTCCGTATAACAAGCAGAAATAATAACATTAACAGATTGTGCTTTGATGCAACTGAAACCACATTGTGCTCTGACTGATGCAGGCTGCAGGCTTGACTCAGAGGAAGATGAAAATAACACAATCTGTTCAACGCAATTAATGTGCTCATATTCCAAACATGGAAAGGGAATGTGCACAGGAAACAGCTGGCATCACTAAAGCACTTCTGGGACAACTACACACTCATAGTATTAAGAACTTGTTATACTGGTTATCACTAACTCAGACAATATAATCATTAAGACAACAATGTAGAAGTGGTGTCAGTTGTATGTTATCTAAAATCTTTTCAAAATAAGATGAAAACTTCCTGAACATTCATGAGAGTCCACAAAGACAAGAGCTTATTTAACCTGACATAAAAAAATTGTAATTATTCCCCGCTTTATGTGTGCGCATGGTGGTTAATTCTAACATCAACAAGATTGGTTAAATGGCTCTGAGATGTGTGTTTAGCCCTTTCATATTATGCTGTTATGTTCATTTATATTCCTCCCACTGAGCAGCAGGGAAGATTATCCTCAGATACATCAAAGCAAATGGACACCACTTTTCATTTGCAATGCATGAATTATAACTGTGGTGGATCTGAATCCACACTGTCCTGGGGTGTCACTACCCAGACTTTACAGGTGATATTTTCTGTTCTTTGTTTTGCAGCACTGAACCGTGACTCACCAGCCATCATGCCACCTTCTCGTGCGTTCAGATTTAATGGGCTGATTTCAAAAGAGGAAATGCAGACCATTTCCTGCGGTTAAGAGGGTGACCCAATGGAAAAGCACTCAGATTAACCCATACAAAGAGAGACCGAATGGAGGTGCAGGGGTGGTGGCTGATCACTTGTCTTTTTCATCTGGTCAAAGCTGATGTGTTAGATCTTTTATTCACACTTTGCTCAAATAATAGCCTTCATGTCATCATTACTAGAATGTAGCTGTACCACATCAACACATATAAAACTACAACAACACGCAATATTTTCCTTCCTATTACAGTACAAATGGCTCTTATTTTTCCAGACGATTTGATTCCTACATGTAATTACATCTTTGGGCTAATTCTATTATAGATGTACAATCTGAAGGTCTTAGTTCTCTATTCTGTTATGTGCTGAGAGCAATGTGAAGAACATTTAGGTCATATTTAGAAATCACAGCTTGTATATAATGTTTTCTCCCATTGTGCTCATCAATATTTCAGCCTCGTGTCCTGGGTGGAATTGTTTTCAAGGCTGCAAAAGACAGATGGATGAAGCAGTGGGAGGGATGTAAGAAATCCACTGAACACACAAACAAGCTGAAGCGATCCTGGTTTTATTTGTATTAAAGTAACACCTTACTATTTTTGTTGGTTAATGACAGAATTATTAAATTAGTTTAATAGCAGACAACTAATGGTGCGAGAAATGGAGCTTTAAATCCTCCTGACTTGTTTCCCAGTAATTGTCGCCCTTTGGATCGATGCAAAATGGAGTCTGTCTAAAAACATTTTGTGCAGGAAAAAAACTTCAGTAAACAGGTGATCCGTTTCATTCGGTGATTTCACATTAAATAAACTGTGAAAGCACATTTAAGGAATGAAATTATAACAACATAGTGGGTCACTGTATAAACAGGGCTTCATTCATTTGGCGTTAAGCAGCTTAAAAATCAGGGGGAAAAAACACCTGCTTGCATCCTTTTCCTCTTTATTAATCCCATGAACTAACAGGCTGGATGGTGGATGTGTCGGTGGGGACTCACCAGGCTGAGCTCCGTCCTCCAGCATTGGAGCCATGTTCGCTGTCCAAGGTGCTGAAAGGGTCTTAGACCGGGTTCTGCTCTTCACGGCGGGGGTCGATCTCCTGTCGGTGAGGTGCTGGGTATCTCCGCAAACAATCTCGGTTTGGTGGTGTTTAATAATACAAAAGAGTTTTGTAGGGTTTTAATAATTGAATAAAAACAAAAAGCCTTGTTTTCCCACTGAGGAGGATGGAGACGCGCTCTGTTCCCGCCCTGCTGCTGTTACTCTGCGATGCGTGAGTGTGTCTCAGGAGCGGCAACACCCCTCTCTCTCTGCTTCTCTCTGCTTGTGTTCTGGGTCTCTCTACCACCTCCTGGTCACCCCCCTCTATCTCCTCCTCCTCCTCCTCTTTCCGACAGGCGCTGAGCTCATCGGCGCTGACGCAGTGGTGACGGAGGCTGGCCGTGAAATCAGGACCCCGGTGAAACAGCACAACGGGCCCTGCCAGTTTTCCTGATGGATCTTTTTAAATGGAATGAACAATGCTTGTCTGTCTGTGTGTGTGTGTGTGTGTGTGTGTGTGTGTGTGTGTGGGTTTGTGTGTGTGACTAGGCTTTTCTGAGTAATTGGGTTTGTACAAGTCCGTTTGGCAAGACATGATGAATGTTTGCGTTGCTCCGAGACCCCAGAATTATTACAGCACTCTGTAGTTTGTGTGCAGCCATTTTCTGTAATATAATTAGATTTAAAATGAGAACAGAGTGTAGTAAAGTTTGTATTATCCCACAGTATTCTTTATTGTATATAAAATAAGGAAAAAAATATCGGGAAAACATCCTCATATGTCGCATATTGTAGGGGGGCTCCCAAAGAAACAAGAATGCAAGACCAAACAAGGCACAACACTTGTCATAGCAGTGTCATAGTTTTTTTTTTTCTTTTCTTTTGCTGTCTTACAAAATACTTTGTTGGTAATTAGCTGTATGCGAAGCTGTAACTGTACAGCCATCCTCTGCAATCAAATTTATGTGTACCCAAATGCCTAGATAGACTAACTTACATTTGGTTTTCCTGTACACTTAACTTCATAAATACATAATACAAACTGCTGAAATAAAAAGATACACATGCCGTCTGATTCTTAACAGGTTTAAAATCTTATATGGTGAAATGCTGACCCCTGGCGTTGATAGTAAGAATGCAAAAGGATAACCAAACAAACACAAACACATACACTTATAATTGGATAAATGAAAACATCAATGAACAATTCTTTATCTCTTTTTTAATCTCACAACGGAAGTAAAAAACCTAAGAAAACATACAGGCATATATGCTGAAAGTGGAGGCATGGCCAATTAGAAAACAATAACTGTCTAGACCTGATCGATCATGGAAATTCCCCATCAGCCAGCTGGAGAGAAGGCCTCCACCTCGAACAGAGCTACAGTGAAACTGTACTTAGTACTTAACGTCGTGCATTTTATCTTAGCATTTAAATAAAGACAGATGACAATGTAACATGTCATGTGTTATTGTTAATCTAGTGTTTACATTACTGTACGACCTCGCAATAATCAAACTATGTCATTATGCTCTCTAATATCTGCAGTGCATTATTAAAAATAGAATTCGTTTCCTCTTGGTTCTGTTTTCTTATTGGTTTTTCCTACAAGGCCTACTCTATTGATGAGACCCACTTGCCCTGAACTTTAGCGCTATTTGTTTTTAATGCTGTTAAATGCTTTAACCTCATTCATTTGTGTTGCAACTGCCTCTGCATCTGTTTCTGTTTCCTAATTTCTCTGAGAGCATGTGGGAATACACCAGAGAAGTCTCCGACTACCCTTATAAGTACTTCTTGTGTCTATTTTGATTGTGTTTTCTGTTGCAACACACCCGAGTTCACTGCATTACTGAAAACAGGACTTATAACTGCATGTGCGAATTGAAAGTAACAAAGCAAGTCCACGCCTCTCAGGTTTTACAGTAGTGTGTGTTGTTGTACCTTTCCATCAGTCACCACTTGTAAAGCTGTTCTTCTTTCAGTCACTCTCCAGGTAAGATCTGTGATACTACACAACACAGAAAGGTTTATTCTCAATATTTTTGAATATCTGTGTTACAAGTAAGTTTCTTTTGAGTGCTAAAATTTTTAAAATGACAAAAACAGTTTCATTTCTATCTGGAAAAGGAAGAATGGCCGGCATCAGATCGACCAAAGGCCCGTTCCTCATTCTCTCCCTACTTTTTGTGGTTTATGTCTTCAATATTCTTTCAAGTTCTTTCAATATTCAGGACCGTATGGTAAGTATGATCTTTTCTTTTCTTTTTTTTTTTTTTTTTTTTTTTTACATTTTCAATTTAAAAACTATCACATGTATTTGTATTAGTAATATTTTTAATGAACAGTTTTGTATTGAAATTACATGAAGAAATGGCCCATAATATTACTACCTTTCTGTGATATTTCAGGAAACGTTAATGGGAAACTTTCAAAGAGCAATAAAAGAAGTAGCCAGAGAGATGGTGGGTCTGTGTGTTTGCTGAGAAAGCTTGCATGTTATTTTAAGATATGTCTTTTAAAGGTAGAGTATGTAAGATTTTCAATATTTAAAAAAAAATTAACTAATAAAAAAACTATAATCATAATTAGATTAGAACATGTAGGTTCCAGTCTGTCCATATTTGATGTGTTATCAAATTACAAGTTTAATTAATGACAAATGACAAAAAGCGCTTTTTTTTTCTTTTCTTTTTTAACTGTTTTTTACATTTAAGAAGGGTCTTTGTCATTAATTAAACTTGTAATTTAATAACACATCAAATATGGACAGACTGGAACCTACATGTATTTTTAAAAAAAAACTATCTAATTATGATTGTAGTTATTTTTTTTTTTTTTTTTAATATTGAAAATCATACTCCATCTTGTCCAAAAAACTGTTTACAAACTGATGCAAATGACAAAAACTAAGATGTTGGGCACATTATTAAATGACGTATTTTTTAAAGATATGGATTTTTTTCTCCATCAGGAAGAAGAAAAGGATCAAAATGAAATGACTTTGAAACTCCTGGATGCCGCAAGATCCCTGACTGATGAGAATACACTGGTAAAGATGTTTTTCTTTCATCGTTTGGGATATAAAACAAACCTTGTTTACAGGCTTATGTGACCTTTTTTTCTTTGTTTGTGTTTCGTCTGTTAAATTTCAGGAAATATTTGAGGAAACCCTTCAAGAAGCAGTCGATCAAGCAAACAGACTTCAGGTAGGATTCAATAGTCTTGAAAATATTCACTTAAAACTCTCAAAAAAAAGGCATCAAATGTATTTTTTTCCCCTCTTTTAGCGAGGATACAGAGAGAGAATTGAAGATGCATCAAACCAATTCGATAAACAGCTGAAGAACATTTATCCTGCTCTGCAACTTCTGAAGATGCAAACACCTGATTCACCAGTAACCCAAGACCTCCTAAATGCTGTGGAGCGCACCGTGAAGAAAGTCAAGATGTATTTGGACATGAAGAAACAGAGTTTAACAGGAAACAGAGAGTACACTGAGAAAATGCTGAAGGAAATTGCTAATGTTTTCCACCAAGATGTTCATATTGAGCTGTAAAAGCTTCCATGTCTCTGCAGATCATAACATTCTTGCATGTTCCTCCCTGTTTTTAGATCCCAGTTTAAGATCGTTCTAATATGTTTTAACCAAACACATTACTGTGAACTGAAATGCTTATTCTTTAGAAGAGCCATTTGGAATTTGGTAAAACTTACAACATTACTCTATGAACTCATATTTTTACATTAATCATTAGTTTATTAAAACCTCAGAAATTTTTTTATTCTTGTGTATCAGTTGTTTAATTAAATCTGATTATATTTGACCTAATTATTAAAACCCAAACAACAATGAAGAACTGATATTTGGTCTCATATCACCTTCCTCTGTGAGTTCTGTATTATAATGCTTCTATAGCTAATAGGGTGCTCTGCGAGCTTTCACTTAAATCTGTCTCATCCAGTCTTTCTCTTTATTCTGCTTTTGTGTAAACATTCAATAAATCTGTTGGATTATGGAGCTTCAATGATTCTTTAATCAACTTTGACTGTTTTTTTTTTCATTATTAAAGAAAAATGCAAAAAGTACAAATTCTAAAGTTTGTTGCATCAGCTTCATTTCTATAGTAAAATACAAGTAGACAGAAATAAATATGAATCTTTGTGTATTTCTGCTTGTCATCCAGATGTGTAAAAAAAACGTTTCCTTGAAATATGTTTAAAAAAAATTAAGAGAACACTTAAAACATCTTAGATTTTAGTGAATAAAATGCTTAGCTGGAAATCTTCATAACTTAATATAATGTGTTGAGAATAAAATGATGTAAGAATGATAAATGGAAATCAAAACCAAACCTGAGCACCTTCCTGCTTCATGTTACCTCTGGTGGTGCAACAAAATGCTCACTAAAGTCAGCCAGAGAGTATGAAGGCCAACACATGCAGGACCTCGTCCTTTACAGGCTTGTTCATTGCCTCTTATACTCCGTTTCTACAACAGCAGGTGAAAACGATTCACAATCCGTGTAACTTCTTTAGAGGAAAGTCTGATGTCCTGATTTTCATAGTAATAATTATGTCTTCCTTATAAGTTTTGAGCAGTGTACAAATCAAATTTTGTTTGTACATTGTGTGCTTACATTACTATATCTTATAACCAAGGTTTAAGATATATCCATAGGTCCAATTTAATTTACAATCAGTTGTTATGTAGAAGTATAAAGCAATAAAACAACATTACTGACTTTTTTGTTTCCCCAACTGTTTGTGTTGACAATAAACAATCTTGGTGAGTTACAGTAAAGTGGAAATGCCAAAAAGGATTTCTAAGAAAGTAAAACTAAAAGACCAAAGATTTTAAAATGAGTATGAACACACACACGTACAGACATGCTACACCATGGGGGAGGTGACACTGAGAGAATATAAAGAATTTTGTGGTGTGTTACTTTCATTTCTCTCACTCCTAACCTACAGAGCAGTTCTTTGAGGTATGATCAGAAAGCAATTTGGCAAACCTCCATTTTTAAAAGAGGAAGGACTTTAACCTCCTATGTAACTTTATGTTAGGTGTTAATGCTGGATTATTTCATTTACAGGCTTGTTTGGAGCACTGATGGCTGCAAAAAACTGGTCCGAGAAAAGAAGAGGGACAGGCGTCAGGACCAAAGGTCTAATCCTCATTACTCTGTTGTCTCTGGTCCGCTCGGCCAGCTCATTGATAGACCAGGATCGGATGGTAAGTTGTTTTTTATCTTACATTGGAATATATCCACTTTTACATGCCGAATCTCATTCTGATGGCTTTCGAGTTTTCTTGTATTTCCTTCATGCACTCTGTTGTTGTGTATCAAGTTACACCACATACAACGAGGACGTCCGCTCAGTCCAATGTTTATGTCCATTCTGGGTTTGCAGGAGGAGCTGAAAGGAAACATCTGGAAGCTACAGAAAGAAGCAGCTAGAAAAAGGGTGAGAACCATTTTTACCATTTTTACAGAGAACGCTGTACACAGTCAATTTGATTTACTTTGTTTTTCTTTTTTCAGACTGATAACACGTTAAACGACGTTTTCCTCTCTGACATCGTGGAGGAAATTGATGACATTTTTGACCTTTTGTTTAAACAATTTAAGGTCAGGATTTCAGATTTTCCCATTATGCAGGAACTCCTGGAGGAGCTTCGTGTCTACATGAAGGAAGTGAAGGTTTACATGCATAAAAATTTGGCCAATGAAAATGCAAAACTCAGGAACCATGAAGAGCAACTGAGACAATTAGAGAGTCTGATAACAAACCTCGCAGACTAAAACACCTAACTGTAATGTAGATACTCTGTTGCTGGTGAAAATTTTGATCTGTCCTCTAAGTTTTTTTTTGTTTTGTTTTGTTTTAAAAAAGCTTAACTTTTCACTTTGTAATGTTGTACAACTGTACAATTTATGATGTACCATATTGTACAATACAAATTGTTGATCACAATAAAAACCTATAACTCATTTGGTGACCGTTTGTTTGCTGATGAGAGCTGTTGCACAGTGTTTATGAAGATGTAAATCACAGAAATATTGATGTAATTTGACAAATTCACTCAACAGTTTGAGAGCTGCTCAGGTAGCAGAATTTAATGGAAAAGAACTCACAGTTTCCATTTTACATAGCATATATAATGCGAGAGCCAAAGATGAAGGATGAGAGAGCTGTGGTCTGATCTAGAAGCCGGGATGAAACTCTATGTTAATCCTGAGTTGAGGAGACACTGGGATTTTTGTTCCAGAAAGCATCTTCCTCTGAGTTTGTCACTATGGTAACTGACTGAGTTTCCACTAAATGTGTTTTTCCCCATTGGGATTGACCCGACGGAAAACAAAGACTTTCTTTTATCCAGCAACATTTGAACCCACATGTTACAGCTTTAATGAAGTTAAATATTCCCTCTGTGGACTCGTAGGTTCCATTTTCCACATTGTCTCAGTCAGCAGTTTTTCTTCCCTGATGTTTCTGTCTCCTTAGCATCAGCAGCAATAAATACCTCTTCATTGTACTCTACTCTACAGTTATTGGCAGACATGACTTACATATGAGAAGTGATCGATTAGTCACGGCAGTGAACCTAACATGGATGTCTTTGCATTTTCCATATGTTTAAAGAATAACCTCTCGCTCCAGTCAGTTCAAATAACTAGCTTTTTGTCAGCGGTTGCCATGGTGAATCTAGGTGTCAGTATGGTGATGGCTTTTCTTGTGGCTCCCAAGTCTGTGGAAAGACACTCAAGAGTTGATTGAACTTGCTCATGACTCAGAGTTGCTGAGTTCAGAGTAAATGAACTGAGTTTCTTTTTAATCCATGAGTTAGATGAATCTTCTTTTCTGGAACAGACTCCTACAGTTCATGAGTGTCGAGGAACTGCAGTGTACTCATCAGGTGGTATTAAAGGAAAATTTATTTAGTAGGTAATTACTGAGAAAAGATTTTTTTTATTTTGTCTACTGGGTGGACTATAAGCATGTTGTTAAAGTCGTCTAGAGGAAGAAGCTGAGACGTATTTCCTTTATTTGAAGCAAATAAAAGCAACAACAGAACAGTCTCTAAAACCAGAAACGGCCATGAGTAGTTTGTAGTCTAAAGGTTCTTCCTCATAAATTATTAATCAAATATTAAGTATATTTGTTTTGTTTCTATGTTTATTTTTGTTGCTGCATCATGTTGTGCAAGTGCTGCATTATATTCTGTATTATTTTCTGTTTGCAAAGCATAAGGCTTGTTTAATGTTAACAGAGATCACCTGTCAGATTACCTTAACAGACAATAATCCTGGTATTTTTTCATGTAACTGGGAGCTGGTATGAAGATGTAATCTTAAACAGTCATTTGAATAATAAACAAATTAGTGAATAAATTACTGACTAAAGATGAGCAGCACTGTATGTCATGTCTCTTTAATTTGCAGCTGAACTATAAATCCAACTAAAACGTATCTTAAGTGTCTTAAATCTAATCAAGGTCATGAATGAATTAATGTGCTTTCACCAGAAACAGTCTCATCCTTTTTCGTAACGATTTGATTCATCCACATTTGTCAGAATATGATTAATGCTGTTTTGCTGTTGATCTGAAGAGTTTTAATCCTGCAGTACAGCTAGCAACCATGTTCATACTTGAGATATGCAGTGAGGCTTTTTGCAGAAATGCATATTGCATCACTGTATTCCCAAATGCTTACACTGGAATGCTTGTTGAGACATCAGGTGTGTCACCTGTAATCTGTTCTTTGTTTCTGGTAATCGTACCTAAAATCATAACTGAAAGCTAGATCATAACATCTCAGCTTCTCAAGTGAAAAATGTCTGCTGTTTATTTACAGAATTTACTTGGTGGGATGTCGGTGACTCAGGTGCCGCTTGTCTTTGTGATTTGAGTCGTGCTCCCCTACGCTGCTGCAGCCCTGAGGGGGACACCATTGTTCCGCTCCCACGCCCAGGTGAATGCAGAGGGTTGCGTCAGAAATGGCATCTGGTGTAAAACATGCACCAATTCCAGTATGTGATGAGCCGATGTGGCAACCCCTTCAGAGAGACAGGCTGATCTGGAACAAAATTTACACAGTTGACTTGGTTTGATTGTTCATTGTCTTTTGTTTTGTCTCAAACGGTGCAGTGGCAGAAAGTTTTTCTTCAGAGGCAGAAGTGATTAGTATTAAAAGCTGTCCTTTACTTTTACTCTATGGTTGTAGAGAACAGCAACAAGTAAGAAGTATCCACATCAAGAGAGGCTAAAATTACGATCTAAGTTAAAATGAAGTCATTTAATTAATTCCACGATGATGTGAAGTTTGTGTTTATAAAATTTAAACTCTGTGGTTTTTTATTAATAAGTTTCTGTTTGTCCCATTACATGCACATCATTTCATCTTTAACTTGAACTTTAACTTGACAATAAAATTTGAAAAAATAAATAATGAGGTGATAAACCATGAGTCTGGTTTTGTACTAGTCAGCTTTTAAAATAAAATCATGAAATACTGCTGTCTGATATCTCTCTTTCTTTATGGTCTTACTTATGAAATCTCAAAAAATAAAAGAGGTCAAAATGATGTTTATGCTGCTGAATCTGGATAAGCTTTTTTCACAAATAGGTTGCAAATCTGGTTAGAAATATAACAGGGATCTGTGAGGAGGACGCCCTGTTTGCACCTGTCTTACAGGACTCATCCTGTCTCACAGAAATCTACTCACAGCAACGTTTATGGGATCAAACTTCCAAACTTTGTCTTGTTTTCTCTCTTCTTATTACACACGATTCCACCTGCCTCACCTCTCCTGAACTGGATTCTGGTTATATCTTTTTTTTTTTAAATAATTTAGTTTAGTGTTTATTCCTTTTTATTATTTGATTTGTGAAAAAAAAAGATTTAATAATATATTAGCCTGTTGGTAACCCTCTTCTTAACCAGTGATGTACAGTGACGCTGTGCTGCTCAGTTTCATCAGCATCAGTAAGTTTGGTTTTTTGAATCCAAGTAAACAGCTCACCTCCCGCTTCCAGTGTGGGGGGAGGAGAAGGGAGTGGTGGAGCAAATCTACCAGACACAGCGAGGTTCGGTCACTGGGCAACCCACACCCACGCTCCACACCTGAACCAGGATATCAGCAGCTGCTCAGTCTCTGGACTGCCTCACCTACTGGAGTCTGGATAAGGCTAAGGAGGAGGGTGGTTGTAAACCTCATTAGATTAGTGTTACGTACATGAAATGCAAACTAAAATACTAAGAGGAATCAAGGACAAAGCAAAAAAATAGATGAGATAACAGAGATAGTTGTTCATAGCCCTCACTGGGGAAGTTCCAGTTATTGTCACAGAATGGCATCATGGACCCAAATGCAGGACAAAGAGGCAGGAATTGCAGTAAATGTTTAATTAAACAGAAGGACAAGTGGACAAGTACTTCAGAAACCAACTAGTATTTTTACACAGAAAACACACCAAGAATTGATTGATTGAATCAAATAAATGAAACCAGGGGAACCAATAACCAGGAAAGGGAAGCTAAACATGGAGGAAAACTACAAAATAAAACAGGAAACTGGAACTGAAGACCACAAAAAAAAAAACTCCAAACCATGACAGCTACAGAAAGCAAGTGAAACATTAAAGATTTAAAAACTGAGGAGAATAAAAGTAGTCCAGGGGTGTAAATGCTGATAACTGTAGCAGTGAAGTAATGTTAGGATTTACAGTATTTACATGAATGCTGCCCATTATGTACATAACATTAATAATAGCGGTAATAATAATAGAAACATTAACCATGCAAACAGGGAATTAAAGAACATAATTACATTTTTATTGACTATACTGTTCTATATCTGTGCTGGTGGACACACAGACCTGCTAGTGCACACAGGTTAAACCCAGACAGGTGAACTGTGATGGTACAGCGTGAACTACTGATGATAAAAATATACTGAACAAAGTTGTACAGTAAACACAGAAACTGGTTATCCCCAACACGTCATGTATTGTTGTGCTGTGGTTTTATGTGCGTCTGTCAATTTGTCTTCTGACACTTTTCGTTCTCGGTAGCTTACTTTTATTTTTCTACACGTTTGAGTCATGCGTTAGTGTCTCTCAGCTATTTGCCTCTCTCCTGTTCATTTGTATTTGTCAACACACTGCATGTTTTTTATGGTTTCTTCTGTTCACTGTCTTGATCTTTGTTTCTTCAAATATTTTCTCGTATTCTCTGCTCTTACAGAGCCGCTTTAATTCCAGTTTCCAGATTGTCTGCATTGAAAGTCCCTCACCACATCCACACAACCATTATAAGCAGGTTAAATAGCAGTTAGATCACATAAAACCAAAAGCTCTGGCAAACTGTTAATCGTTTTACTGCAGTTTTATCTGAGAAACTACAAACAAACTTTATGTGTTGTGAAAGTTAAAGACGTTGTGCCGTTGGTTTAAGATGGAAGTTTTATACTTGAAATATATGTACTTTTACTTTATACTTATACTATATGCTTTTGTTCATGTTTTGTGTTAACATACACGTTTGTCTTTGTACAAATACAAAGACAAAAATGCAAGAATTTTTTTTTTAATTGTACATTTGAGAAGGTGGTAATCTGAGGTAGATGGTCTTGGATGTATAAGTAGCCTTAAATATATGGAAAGGAAAAAGGGAATAGATAGGAATGTGTGTGGAAGGAAAGCTCAAGCTTGACCAAGAAGGTTTAGGTATGAAAAGGCTGGTATGTGTATGTAGGGGTATATATTATAATATAAATGTATAGGTTTGGTGTTCTTCGTCTTGCACCGGGGTGGAAAACTATACTTCATACTTTAGTTGTTGTTGTGTTTTTTCTTTTTTATTAAACAAAAACAAAAACAAAGCTGGAAAGGCCACAGTCTATATCCTCCAACTTGGTAACAAATCCACAAATTATTTTTGTTTGATATATTTTAGCTGAGTTATTTTAACAAATGAAATGGATCATCACTGTAATGCAAGTAAAAATAAAAAGATTTCTCTACTTTTCTTTCTCATGGCTCTTCATTTTGCAGCTATAATTTACAAAGTTAAACTTCTGTTATTTCTTTTTCATTGTGAAAAGTGACTAAATCTCATCAAGTTCACTGTCTTAGTCCATTTATGACAGTTTTACTAAAACATGTCGATACTTTTCTCCAGCAACCAAATATGAATCAGCTGCCTGTAACTTACCCGTCTAACAAGTGTGATTCATTCATTTTTGCTGTCAGCGCCAAGAATTTCAGTTTCAACCACATTTAAACTATTCTCTGCGCTCGGGCTTTAAATAAATGAAAAAAATAAAGAAAAAAAAACTCTTTTGAATTACTTTTTGAATTTACTTTTGAATTAAATTATTTAAGGTGTGGTTAAGAAATGGATAAGAGCACTTTTAGTATCATACATGTTTCTTTCAATCTGCTTTGCTTTCCAAGATTACAAACATGTTAAGAATAAATTCTATGCTGTGAGACATTTCACTTGTAACCCTGATGTTTAATAACCTAAATAGAAATGTTGTCTATGAAATATAAATCAAGCATTGAAGTTTTAAGTGAAAAAGCATCACGTTTTAAAAACAAAGCATTCAACAAAACAGACCACATTAAGTACATAATCAAAACAAAACTGTTATTTGGTTAGAGGAACAGGAATAAATGACCTCTGTAATTTATCAAAACATTATATCAAATGTCTCAGTATTAAACAGAAACAATTTGCTGAGCTGTGGTTTGGCCACAATTTGGCATATTTGTCTTGAAGGGCTTAAAAATTTCATATGTTCGTTGTTTAGTTTTACTTTCTAATTTATCACACGGCTTTGCATTTACTTTTGCTTCCTTCCATTTGTACGTCATGCCTTAGTTTCCATCAGCTGATTACTTCTTACCTGTTGTTCAACTGTATTTGTCCCCAAACTTTCTTCTGTTCAGTGCCTTGCAAAACAATCCAGTTCCCCCTGACTTTTTACCTATTTTGTTACATTATTACCCCAATTTTAGTCATTTTTCCCTTCATTTTTAATTTCATAGAACTGCAAAAAATATACTAAGTTTTTAATTGAAATCAGAAATCTAAAATAAATAAATAAATACTTAATTAACTAAATCACTCCAACCAGTCAGGGCAGATGGCTGCCCTCCCTGAGCCGGGTTCTGCCGGAGGTTTTCTTACATGTTAAAAGGGAGTTTTTTCCTTCCCACTGTCGCCGTGTGAAGCTCAGGATGGGGGATTGGATCGAAGTCATGACTCGATGCAATCAGTTGGTTTCTATTATATGTAAAGTGCCCTGTGACAACATTGTTGTGAAGTGGCGCTATACAAATAAAGGTGAATTGAATTGAATTAAATAAAAGACTAAAAATTGTGTATTCATCCCTGAATCCCCTAAAACCCTCTGGTGCAACCAGCTACCTTCAGATGGTTAACTTATACCTTCATTATTTCATGTCAAGCCTAAACTTTGGTTTCTTCTGTTTAAAAATTCATTAATTTCACATAAAGGTGATAAATTGGCCACTCTACTTTCAGTAGAGTCTGAATCATCCTGCTTAATCATTTCATATATGTTGATGGAAATTTTAAACAGAGACAGAATATAAATAAGCTGCCTGTATATTTGGAGTGTAATTCATGTGTTTTGCCTCCTTTGTATACTGCATCTGGAGTATGCTGTGAGGCATTTTAGGGAAATGCGTAACGCATCAGCAGATATTCCCCTTGTATTCCTCACTGCTTACAATAAAATGTTTTAAAAAAAAACAAAAAAAAAACACAATCAGGTGTGTCTAATGTGATCACCAGAACCTTTCACTTTCATTATTAGCACATACGCTTAATAGTATTAAATAATTAAGTATCCATATAAGAAGAGGCTGAAAAGGCCGACCATGGTGCAACCTCTTAAAAGAAATTTTGTGATCATGGCTTTGAACATGGAATGAAATAGTCATAATTTATTTCATTCTGCAAAATTTTCCTTGTATGTTTTCTTAAACTTGCTGTTATGTTGGCATGTCCCTGTAAAAATGACACAGCAACATTTCTTTAATCTGAAAATGAAACAAAAGAGACGACATACGCACGACCATGCCAATACACTCATTCATAGAAACGGGGTGGTGACTTATGTGTATAAAAGCAAACTGTGTGTTGTCTCTTCACTCTTTTCCGCTTATCATCTTCCATTGCAGGCAAGTTCAGAGCAGCAGAGTTTTGAATATTGTATTTTAGTTTAAACTGACTGTTTATTAATAATTTGAACATTTTCTGTGTCTAGTCTTGTACAAAACAACGATGGCAGCAGCAGCCTGGATCAGAAGCAGAGGAATGGCTGATGCCAGAACCACCAAAGGCTTCCTGCTCATTTGCACTCTGCTGAGTCTGTTCTGCTTTGCAAGCTCTCTTTATGATAAGACCGAGCTGGTAAATTAAATCTCTTTAACATTTCTGCGATTAAAACAATAAAATTGATTCAAATATTTTTTTCGGCGTACAAATATTTTCACAATATGTACTTTTGATGTCACAATATGTTTATTCTAATTGCTAATCTGCAGGAAGAGTTCAGGGAAATTTATGAGTGCTCAAGAAAAGATTTTGAGACATCAAAGGTGAGTAAAATTATGTTCATTTAGTATTTTCTGATTTTGTTGAATGGGAAAGTGAACAAAATAACGAGCAACACATCACACAATCAGCTGTAAAAATGTTTGTATAAATGACTTGTTTTAAAAAGATGTGAAAGTAAAATTCCACATATTCACATTTATACAAGTGTATAATGACAAATAAGTTCCACTTCCCGTCCATATAGCTGTTAAATACTGTGTTTAAAATGAAAGGACTACTGTTATATTTCTTCTGCACTCGGCTGGTCCATCTGTAGTCTTCATTATTACATGTGTTGATTAAATCACATAAAATCTGGTTTTACTAGTCATTGTTTGAAAAAAATATTTTCAAGAATACAGTAGATTTTAGTCCTGTATCACTGCTTGGAGAAAGTATCTTCTAATATCATGATGGACTTTTATCTTCTCCCATTAGGCCGAGTACGCAGTTGCAGTGGCCTCATCAGACCTCTTGACTGAGTATCTGAAATACATGGATCCATTAACAGCACTGATGAAGAAACTTCAGAAGAATTTACCTGAAGACTTCCCTGCAATGGATTCCATCATTGACCAGACCAAGATCATGTTGGAGAAAACCAAGACTTATGTTGACATTAGGGTGGAACTAGATGACATGGAGAAGGAATTAAGAAAAATGGAGAAATTTATCAATTTCATTGAAGAGCTGGAAGCTGAAATTTAACTTGCCAGTGCCTTTTACATCTAATGTCTACAAAAATCTTTTCATTGAAAACACACTTTGTTCATGATTAGAAGTGATTTTTTTTAAGTAATCATGGATAACATAAACTTAACACATCTAATAATTGTGACAAATATTTTCCCTTATTGATCTTTCCAAGTGTTTAACTGATAATAAATGATTGTAGACTTCACTCTAAAGTAGACAGCCTTTCAAATAAATGCTGAAACTGATTGTATGAAACTTGTCTGAGAGCGTCTTTGTTTGTCATCATTGTTCTGAGGTGTTTTCGGCACTACTCTGGATTCCCCTTGATTCTGATTGCTCACACTGTAACACTCAGCTTATCAGCGGTACAATCTGATACACTGTCTGATCGTTTCGGCAGATGCATCAAACCATTGTATAACATCCTCAACTAAAAGCAATAAAAGTGATGAGTGTGCGTCGTTGTTTAAACTCATTTTCTCTCAAGCTGAAAGACTTCCCTGCATCAAGAAGAAGCTTCTTGTTCTTTCGAAGAGTAACAAACCCCATTACATCTTTTCAGTCATCTTCTTGTGTGGATAAGATGCTGAACTGTAGTGAATAAAACTATTTTAGCATAATTGTGTGTCTAAGAGGCCATAAAACTTTTTGACTGATAGTTTAAGTTGGCTGTGAAAACCCCGGCGCATTAGATGTCGTCATCCCACTGCACCCGTTTATGATGTCTGAACATATCTTCAATGAATGTGTGTGATTATATCGATGTTTAAATGACTGACTGATGCATTATCAGTGGTAATTCATGTATGCATTTACTTTAATGTAGTTAGAAAGTGTGTGCTTGTATGAATTTACTGTAATCTCACAGGGGTCAATAATGCTTGAAGTTAATTAGAAGTTCTGATGAATGATGGAGCAATGTAATTTGGTGCAGGTCATTAAAAACAACAGGCAGGAATTACTTTTTTTAATGCCTGAATTTACTCCGAATTTTTTACAATTAGTCTTGTCTCTGTCTTGATTCAAGTATTTTCTGCCTGCATTTGTGATGCCAGACTAATAAAATGCACCCTGCTTGCACCTCACCTTCCTCAGACAAAGTTTTGACTCGAGACTTTAATTTTCCACTCT
Organism: Telmatherina bonti; assembly: GCF_933228915.1. NCBI lineage: Eukaryota > Metazoa > Chordata > Actinopteri > Atheriniformes > Telmatherinidae > Telmatherina > Telmatherina bonti. The sequence continues at coordinate 26,687,963 of NC_136616.1, read as the reverse complement.
TTTTGTAGAACTTTTTCTTTTGTTAAGTTTTTTTTTTTTTTTTACCCGACGCAGAAAAACAAATCCAAATTGAAGTTTCATGTGGACAACCTCAACAGTCGTGATGCAGTGAAGTAGCCTGTTTTCCTTGAGGAGCCCTTCTTGTAACTACCACACACCTTTGGACCGCCCACCCTCCCAGTGTTGAAACTGATTATTCATTTTGGCTGACTCTTTTCCTTCGTTTAACAAAAGAAATAAAAAACAAAAACAAAGTTAACGTTCTTACAAACAGAACACCTCATCTTTTTTTCTTTTACGAAACAAGGATGAATAATCTACACTGTGGTGTTTCTCAGATGTGGGTCAATACAATTGTACCAGAAACATCCAATTTACCAGTTTAAACATGAACCTCACCTAACCCCACAAGGTGTGGCTAATATATCACCTTTTCTTTTATTACTGACTAAAGATATACGTTTTAAAATACTCTTTTGTCGCAGACTTTAGTCACTTTGAGACTTGGATTCAAAAGTTTTGGTTTTCATCTCTCAAAGCACAGCTTCCATGTGAATAAAGCAGTCAAATGATTAAAAAAAAAAAAAAAAAAAGCAAACCATAAAATAAACTAAAAAATACTTTAATGTTCATCACATGGGGTCTGAACAGTCAAAACTTCAGGAACACTTCCACTGAGCAATGCAGAGATCTGACGTGTTGCTTGGGACTGGGAAACAAGGAAGCCTGGGAATGTGCACAATGAACGTCAGAATTTTAAGGCGGGAATCTTATGCAGCATTGCTTACACAGTTCTCATTCAGTTCTCATTTACTGTGTTATGTGTGACAGTTTGTGAATCTTCTGCTCGTCATGACTCAGGAATTTGCTTTCTGTTTCATGACAAGCACAAACAATAGTAAGTTATGTCATTGTGTTCCTCTAAAACGAATCCAGAAAATACTGTTTTTCTGAAAATGAAACAAAGAATATAACTGAGCAAGTGCCGCCTGGGCCAAAAAAAAAAAAAAGGCTCAGACTAGTCCATATATGATCATACACACATCAAATCTTTGTGAACATTAACAATGCAACTCCTTAAAACAACTAAAACAACTTAAAACAAGGTAGTGACTGAGCAGAAATCAGTGAGAGTAAATACATGAAATACTTCAATAGAGTGTAATTTGTTAACATCATAAAATATATGCTTCTGCACAGCGATGAATGTTAAACCAACATTTAATACTTTGTGTTTGATGGCGAAAGAGAAAAGAAATTAAAAATGATGGATCAGATAAAATCTGATCTCATACAAAGCAGAAACAGTGTCTCTGTGTCCGCTACCTGCCATTCTCCTCAGGAGATGATCTCTCAACCAGGTTCATCTTTTTTAGAGCCCAAATGCTGTTTACTGCATCTAGTAGTGACCGACAGAGTGTTTTCATCAAGTCATGTTTCCATCATCTACAGTAAGTATATACACAGACTTTAAAGACTGTTGACGTGTAGTATATCCCAGCCCTTACCCTGACTGTTTTGTGTGTGTGTTAAATGGCATCAGTTGATAAAATACACTATTAAAAAAAAAAAAGGGAACACTTAAACAACACAATGTAACTCCAAGTCAACCACACTTCTGTGAAGTCAAACTGTCCACTAAGGAAGCAACACTGATTGACAATCAGTTTCACATGCTGTTGTGCAAATGGAAAAGACAACAGGTGGAAATTATAGGCAATTGACAAGACACACCCAATAAAGGAGTGGTTCTGCAGGTGGTGACCACAGACCACTTCTCAGTTCTGATGCTTTCTGGCTGATGTTTTGGTCACCTTTGAATGCCGGCGGTGCTTTCACTCTAGTGGTAGCATGAGACAGAGTCTACAACCCACACAAGTGGCTCAGGTAGTGCAGCTCATCCAGGATGGCACATCAATGTGAGCTGTGGCAAGAAGGTTTGCTGTGTTTGTCAGCGTAGTGTCCAGAGCATGGAGGTGCTACCAGGAGACAGGCCAGTACATCATGAGACGTGGAGGAGGCCGTGGGAGGGCAACAACCCAGCAGCAGGACCGCTACCTCCTCCTTTGTGCAAGGAGGAACAGGAGGAGCACTGCCAGAGCCCTGCAAAATGAGCTCCAGCAGGCCACAAATGTGCATGTGTCTGCCTAAACAGTCAGAAACAGACTCCATGAGGGTGGTATAAGGGCCCGACGTCCACAGGTGGGGGTTGTGCTTACAGCCCAACACCGTGCAGGACGTTTGGCATTTGCCAGAGAACACCAAGATTGGCAAATTCACCACACTTCACAGATGAAAGCAGGTTCACACGGAGCACATGTGTGGGGTGGCATTTCTTTGGATGGCCGCCCAGACCTCCATGGGTTGATACATTTGATTTTCATTTATCATTTTTGTGTGATTTTTGTTGTCAGCACATTCAACTATGGAAATAAAGTATTTAATAAAAATATTTAATTCATTCAGATCTACAACTTGTTACTTGAGTGTTCCCTTTATTTTTTTATCAATTTTTTTGAGCAATTTGATCCTTTTCTCTCTAGTATCCATTCAGAACAGTGATGGCAGCAGGAGCCGGGATCAGAGTGGTTGGTGTTGGAAGCACTGCCAGTGTCTTACTTTCTGTCACTTTGCTGAGTCTGATCTGCCTGACAAACTCCCACAAGGACAAACTGGTGAAGAAAATTGCTCTTTAGCCTTTCTGTCATTAAAAATAATTCCACCAGTTGTCCTGACATGTCGATTCTTACTGTGGATTTGCAGGCAGACCTCAAGGAATCACATCAGACCCTGAAACAAAACCTGGAGAAACTAAAGGTCAGTGAAAAAGGTGCTCCTTTGCTTGAATAGCATTGTCTCTGGTTGCTCTTGAATATTTGGATGAGTAGATGAATTCACAAAACTCTGACACAAACAGAGCTCTAGATTTCTCCAAAATGTTGGTCCTTTTGTATGTGTAGTGTCTTTATTTAATTAGGCTACTTCATGAGCATTTATGATCAAACACATAATTTAATTGTTGGGGTATTAATTGTCATGTCTCTAAAGAAACTTTTTCTTTCCCAATAAGACTGTACACTTTATTCCTCTATCATTACTTGAAAAACATCTTCCATCAGTCATAATGCACTTTCATATTTTTCTATTAGGATCTGCACCAGCTATCAAAAGCCTTCTCAGATGAATCCAGTGTGTCCAAGTGCTTGGACCCGATAATGGCGCTGATGAAGAAACTTGACACATCTTTCCCTGCTGAATATTCCTCAGCATATTCCCAAATGATCAAGTCCAAGACAATGCTGGAAAAAAGCATTGCTCAAGCTGAGCAGACAAACTTGGAGACTGGTCTAAAAATCAAAAACAGTGAGACAGAAATAATGAAAATAGAGAAAATGATCAATTTCCTTGAAGAACTGGAAGCTGAACTGTAACTTGCCAGTGTCTTATCAGATGTTTGTCTACTGGGATCTTTTAATGACAAATCACAGTTTCCTTGTTCCTGCCGCGATGTTGACTGACAATCAGGCTTATCAGCTGTACAATCTGTTACACTGCCTTTTTGTTTCTGCTGCAGATAATATCCATGACTACACCATCGAATAACATTGTAACCAATCCAGCTTCAAAAATTATTCTAATAAATTGTTTGTGGAATTGATTTTTGTTTGCTGTTCTTTCACATCATACTTTGTTTTCTATCAAACTTTTATTTTGTCAACTTCTGCAGCAGCAGCAGCAGAACAGCTGCCTTGTTTGTATATCATATATGTGTATCAATCAAAAAGTATGTGTAGATGAAACCAGGTGACTGGCTTTGAAATATAAATAAGTTTAACAGAAGAAACTCAGTTTTCAGAAATTTAAAGGCCAGAGATGCTGCAGGTAAAACTGCCCACTATTTTTGATGGTCACAAAATCTGCTTCTGTAGATGCCTTCTGTTTCTGCACCCACCCCCAACATAAACACACCCACACCCACATTTGATGCGTTATTAAATTACATGTTTAATTAATGACAAAGACCCTTCTTAAATGTTTGCCTACCAGTAAAAAAAAGTGTTTTTTGTCATTTGTCATTAATTAAACTTGTAATTTAATAACGCATCAAATATGGACAGACTGGAACCTACATGTTTAAAAAAAAAATCTAATTATGATTGTAGTTATTTTTTTAGTTAATTTATTTTGAAAATATTGAAAACCTTACATACTCCACCTTTAAAGAAATTTGTATTTTATTTAAATCTTAATTGTCAACATTTGAAGGCTTGCTAAAATCTGTAATTTCTTTCTTCCTCTTACATCATGAAATGGTTGAATAAGTTTTTTTCTACTTCAGTATCTGTGTTAGTATTAAAAAAGCAGGAGATAAGTTTTTTTTTTTTCCTTTCTCTGTTGATTAGTTGCTGTTTTTTTTTTCAGTTCTTTTCATCTCTGGGATAACTGAGAATCTCACGTGAGACAACCATCCCCAACAGGCATTTTTAGCTTGAGCTAGCAAGCAGAAACAATAACCTAGCAAAGAAAAAAATACACTGTAGCTCTCCCTTTATAACATACAATAGTAATAAGTGTTACATTTTAAAACCCTGCATAAAAAAGACCAAACATAAAATGTCCTCTCATCTCAGAGTCAAGAGTCAAAATGCTAAATTAACCATATAGCTAATCTATGGCCACTTTCAAGGAAATTTCAGCAACAGGATAAACAGATCCCTCTAGTGGTTGAGATGTGGCCACTGTGACTATGTAACGCGGTGTCACAACCAACCCCAAAACATTTAGACTAAACTTCTACAGAATTTCACCTTTTTGCGTCTCCTAATGAATCTCTGTTATTTGAGTGTTTCAACCCAGGGATGCTGCAGGGCAATGATGGTCCGAGGAATATGCATCAAAACAAGTCAGAAAAGCAATTAGAATTCAGAAATTTGCTTTTTGTTTAATGACAAGCAACAATTACATTGAGTTATGCTGGCAGAAGTTCATTGTAGAAGACATATTACTGGTGAACCTGAATGTTCACCAGCAATATGTGCATTTTTTTTTTCTTTCTAGTCTTTATTCAGAAGGGTGATAGCAGCATTAGCCTGGATAAAAGCAACCAAAGCAACTGTTACATTGACACCCCTGCGTCTAGTCAGCTTCACAAGCTCCTTTCGGACAAGGACCAGCTGACCAGCTAGTCCTTGTCACTTAAAGGGGGCTACATGTAGAAATACTTTTTTTTTGTTTTTTACCCCTCACCCATCCTTGATCATGTAATCCTTTCCTCATCCTGTGTAAAAACGCTTGCCGCGCTTTGGCTGCTGCCTCAGTCTGCCTGGTCTTGTTTTGTCTACTCTTGGACAGGCTGTCCTGGAAGTAATCTTTTGTTGCCCTGGTTTAATGACAATAAATCTGATTCTGAAGAGAAGAATCAAAGAATTACAGCTGCAACCAGAGAAACTGTTCAGAAGACCATATCTAACACAGTCCTGAAGGAGGTCTGATCTGAGGAGAAAGAACTCCTTTTAAACCTTATAGTGACCAAGACGTCAATGGTGATAGCAAATTTGAACAGAGATGTTTAGCAGGTTGACATTCCCCTTAATAAACAATCATTATCACCATGGTTTTCGACTAGTTTCTTGTGACCCAAAGGGGACAACGTATGCTTTACATCAAGCACAATGACTACACAGATAATTGTGGACAAAGGCTAAGAAGACACTTCTGTCTGACCTCGGCCTCAGGAATGTCACAAGAGTGAGGCCTTTAAATGTGAGCAGCAAGAATAATACATGAAGTAAAATATAAGTATAGAAAAAGTAAAACATGAGATTAATATATTAAACATACGAAATGAAAATAGATAAGGTGTGATCCGAAATTTCCACCACATGGTGCTCACATACTTGGATAGCATTGTTGCTGAACTGATTATATATTTCCAGACAATACTAATTACATTTTATAATCATTTATCAGTTATCAAATCTGTCCACTCTATTTGGTTTATTGTTTGCAGTACTCATTTGGCTTGTGCTGCATGGTCACATGCACAGTGTATTTATGTTTTATTGGTTGGTAGTTAAGCTTTATAAACCTTCTAACTTTTATTGCCATTTTCTTTTTGTGTGCTTTACAGCTTTAAAGCTTTTAAGTTTAGAACTTGTATTTGCTTTGACTTTTTGACACTACAACATTAACTTCAACCTGCTTGACATAACATTTGTCGTTTCCCCCTCACGCTTCCTCTACCGACAGCTAACTTGGTATCCATCTTTCATCCGACGTGACCTGTTGGTGTCAAGAGGCATGGTTTTTAAATGTGGGTTTGTTTTCTTGTGTATGCAGTATTAAGTGTGTGAAATATGTATATATGTTGGACTTATGGGTAAAGGTTTTGGTGTTTAAAGAGCTGATGTGACTGTATGTGGAAACAGTTTGTAAATTGTGTAATAAAGGTCTAAAATTTATCAAGGCTACGTGTTGTCCGTTACCAGTTCGATCTAGTTCTTGCAAGCACGACATTATCTCTCTCTAGGCAGCAAAAGACTATCTTACAAGGACTCTTGTTTTGTCCCTTTCACCCTTTTAATCTTCTTGTGTTTCTTTGCTGAATCAGCGATGTTGTCAGTTCAAAAACAGCCAGTGTGTTTTCTCGCATGATGAGAAACTCTGCTGCAACGTCACACAGTGTTCCAGATAGAAAAGTCATATAGTGCGGTTTCTCCCAGGATGCTGCTAAGAAGCAGGTGCTCAAGAAATGCAGGATAGATGTCACTGTGTCCTCACGGTCCATAACACAGAGTTCTAAAAGGTCAATAAATTAAGTTATGTGTCTATAAAGTTCAGATTTTCTGAGAAAAAAACCTGATTCACTTATGTCCCTGACTCATCCTTTAATACAAGTTAGATAATGAACTTTGTGCCTTCCAGATCAAAGACCCTCATCCTGTGTAAAAGGGAGGTCTAAACCACGTTTAAATAAGGACTGTTTCGTTCAGAAAATAGATCTGTCAAATTATGTATATATTTCATTTTAATATATACTATAAGTTCTAAAGTATGTCCTTGTGCTTGACCACCTGCAATTAATAAGAACTAATTTATCAAGAAGCTGCTGTTCTCTGAAAGTAGGGCTCCTCTGGATAAAACACTAGTTAGATTCTTGGTTCTGAAAGTATCAGACAGCAGAAGACCGACTCCAAGTTTTACTCTGCCAGGTTTCTTAAAAAGGATATTTTAAGTACAGTCTGGAACATGGTAAGGCTAAAGAAAGCTTAATGAACTATAACAGTGAGAAGTCAGTTCTCCATATAACTGCGCCTCAAAGTGAATATAGGAGCATTGGCTGCAGGATACTGATGATGTATTACTCTGCTAACTCACAAAGCAATGTGCAATACTGCTGATGGCCATTGAGTGGTGGTTATTGTTGGTCTGACCATTTTCAGCAAATAAGCAAAGAGGTGTGGCTCCTCCTGAAAGAGGATTTTGGAGATTCAGTATTATGTTTAATAAAGTTCAGTCTACCCTTCCATGCTATTATCTCTCGCACTGCATATCAGAGGGATATATGGAGGCACTAACATTTTACTTTTTTTGAATAATAATGAAACTGGCAGTGAGAAAGGATTTTACATGAAAAGGAGTTCTTATACGATCTGGACTTGATAAGGAATTCACTGACGCAGCTCTTCCATTGCTATAAAGTGAAACACAACAACATAGTAAAGAATTCTGCATTAAGGTGAGTAGCCTGATATATTGATCATGTATTAGTTTCAGGTTGCAGAAAAACTCTGGTATAGAAATAGTTGTAAAACTGTTTGTGAAAAGTGATGGGAAAAGTGCATGTTATTGAAAATTAGAACAGCTTTATGAAATTTATAATGGAGGTAGAAGAAAATCAGCTGAATTTGCTATTTTAACAGTATCTTTGTCATTCATTAGGATTGCGTGAAACACCATAAAACTCTGGATGTCATGGCAGCGTACACAAGATTTTATCTATTCATTGGAATGCTGGGATTTATGTTTTTCCTCATTTTGTTGTCCTACACAAGGGAAATATTTCAAGACAAGAAAGGTATGATGTGACATTTACTGCTCTTGCTGTTCCTACCGTATATCCTGCTATCATAAGAACACGTTTACTTAAGTCATGTCATGTTTGTATTTTGTGCTCCACTGCCAGTGAATTAGTTAGGAAGATTTAAAGGATTAAGAGATGAGCTCCAAACCCCACCCGTGATGGCTACTTTTGAATTTAAGAAACGACAACTATTTGTCTCTTCACTTTTAACACAAACAGAGGAAAAACTTTTCAGCCAACTTGCGTTTCAGACAAACAATTTGAAAACCTTTAGTCATTTTCTTTTTCTTCTCATTCTTACAGCAGAAAGGCTCCGTCTGCGGCAAGCACTCAGAAAGCAGCTGCTAAGAGAACTATGTGATGGAGACAAAGAGGCATTTACAGGGGGAAGGCACAATTTAGAAGACCTGAGTGACTCAGAGTTGAAGCACCTCATTGTGGACGACACTCATGGCATTATCTACTGTTACATTCCCAAGGTTCCCATTACAGACACAACGAGAAACAATGTTTGTGTTAACGGCTTAATGTAATGTTTGTTTTGGTGTAGACAGTCCATGAACACAGTGCATCCTAAGCTCATAACTAACTTTATCCATAACTTTAAGCCTAACCCCAATGGCCCATTTATACTTGCGCTAAATGAAACCTAAAGCACCTTGGCATCCCTTCATGAAGCATCAAGCAGCCCAACACTTTTTGCCTGTTTTAGTAAATCTGGTCCTATAATGGCTGTATAAACTTACAGTTAAAATGTGCTTCATGACTTTGAAAGGTTTAGCTTGTTTGACGCTTTGTAATCCCGGTGCACCTCACACAGCACCGACATGGCTGTAGAATCATGTTCATATCCATGTCTATAGGTGGGCTGTACCAACTGGAAGAGGTTTATGTTTGTCCTGAACCACAGCAAGCCATATCCTGACCCTGCATCGATTGATCCCAACTCCGTCCATCTCACAAACAAGTTCACTCTCCTGAACTCCTTCCCAAGAACAGAGGTGAAGGTGAGTTCATGCAGTGATAAACAGTCATCTGAGCGTCATATGCAGAGGACTGATGTTTGGTTATTTGTTACGCAGGCAAGGTTGAAGCACTACACCAAATTCCTGTTCGTCCGAGACCCTTTTGTCCGTCTCATATCTGCCTACCGAGACAAGTTCCAGCATAACAACGAGTACTATTATGTACACTTTGGCAGATACATTCTGCAGCACTATGGCAGCCTGTCCAATCCACCACAAACAGCAGATGAGGCGTTTGCAGCAAATGTGCGGCCCTCATTTTACAACTTTATTCAGTACCTACTCGACCCAAAGACGGAGAAAAAGGTGCCCTTTGAGCCCCACTGGAGGCAGATGTATCGATTGTGTCACCCCTGCTTCATAGAGTAAGTCTATTTTTGCCTCTAGAGTTGACCTGTGAACTCCACTTTTCTGAAATAACAGAACAACTCAGAAAAAGATCTATAGTGGAAACAAAGTTTGCATTAAACTTGATTTTATTTCCTTCTCAGGTATGACTTTGTTGGCCATCTAGAGACACTTCAGCAAGATGCTCACGAGCTGCTAAAGATGTTAAAACTGGGGGAGAGCATTAAGTTCCCTCCATCCTATGAAAACATGACTACTCACAGTCTAATCAAGGAATGGTTCAGAACGGTGCCCCTGGAGGACAGGAGGAAGCTGTACAAGCTCTATGAAGGGGACTTCAGGCTTTTTGGATACAGAAGGCCGAGTGTATTGCTTGATGATTAAGATGACATATGATTAGGTTAATTGGGCTGATGTGATTTTTATTTTTTTTTTGTATTAATTTTCCAAACCAGGTAAAAAGTTTTTGCAGATTCACAAAAACAGTACAAAGTCTACCGGACTGATTAACCCGTTCATTATAATTAAAATGCTAGTTTCTTAAAGTTTTTCTTATTTAATGAAATGATGAAAGGTTGACTGGTTGTGTGTTCATTTAGTTATGATTTTATGCTATTAACTTTGTATGTTTGAACTAAATATGTTGGTTTTCTCTCTGGGTAATCTGGCTTCCTTCCATTGTCCAAAGACATGCATGTTAGCACTTGTGTGAATGTGAGTGTGTACGATTGTATGTCTCTGTAATGTACAGCTGACCTCCTTTACACCTGCTTATTGCTAGGAAAGACTCCAATTTTCCCACAAACCTAATTTGAACTAAGCAGTATGGAAAATTAATTTGTTAGAATTTTTTTTATTGTTGTTGTTTATTGTTTTAAGCCCAAAGAAGTTCTCTATAGGTTGTATATAAAAGATGCAAATAACCCATGCTGGAGTGTGCAGATACATTCTCCTTCTCATTGATTATGCTTAACCGAGGTTTGCATTTTGCACTTCACTGCTTATCAAACTCATTTTGACGGTGCTACAGACACAATACAAACATTAAAACATGAACACATAAACCATTTGTTCTGTTCATCACGATAAAAACCGTAAATAATTTCAGTAAAATTAAGAGCCATAGTATCTAAATCAGCTGTTTAACAAGTGGACAGAGGTTGGGGCAAAACCAAAAGAAAGCTCTCTTTGTCCTCAGTGAAACAGACTTGTATCTGCTTCCTGAAGGTAGCAGGATGTAGAAGACTTCAGTCTGCGTGAGGTGTCTGTGGAGATCTGTGCACCTTTCCTCAGGACTCTGGTGTCCTCAAGGTCTTTAAGCAACTGCTGTTGCTGGCCTATCATTTTACTGCCCATTTTGATGATTTCGTTTAGAATATTTCAATGAGTAAGAGAAAGTGATCCAAACCAAGCAGTAATGTTAAATGTGAGAACGGATTCAAAGCTGACAGAGTGGACTGGTGAACCTGTAGTTTCCGGAGTTTATGAAGAAGAAGAGTGGCTGTCGATATTTTGTGAAAATATGGTCAATGTTAAGTTGGAATCTAAATTTATGATCAATTATGGAACCAAGATATTTGTATGAATGAAACTTTTCAATGATTTTATTGTTGACTGTGTGTGAAGGTGTGGCAAAGCGGCCATGATGGAAATAAATGTCCAATTCTTTGGTCTGGGGTACATTTAAATCCAAGCACTTATCCCTACACCATAATGAAAAGGAGTCCAGCTCTGTCTGCAATTGTCCAACTGTGTTTGTAGTCTCTATGACTACTGTATCAACGGAATACTTGATGGAAGTTATTCCCAGGGTGGAGCTTCAGCAGTCATTTGTATATAGCGTGACGAGATGACTGAACCTTGTAGAGAACCAGTAGATATAGTCCTGACAGTGCTGAGGTGACCATTCACCCTTACCCTCTGATCCCACTCTGTAAGAAAGAAGACCCAGAGAATAAGATGACGATTAACCTTCATCTGGAGCAGCTTCCGGCCCCATGAGATTTGGTTGCACAGTGTTGAATGCAGGCAGGAAATCCACAAAGACAAAACTCACATTGGATTTATGGTTCTCCAGGTGAGTGAAGGCCCCATACAGCAGAGAGAGCATGGTGTCATCCACCCCTCTGCATGGCTGGTATGCATACTGCAGCGGGTCAGAACGCATTCCCATGACGAGCCTTTCAAAGCCTTTCATGACCAATGAGGTTAATGCCACAGGCTGATAATCATGATTGGAACTGGGGTTGCTCTTCTTCGCCACGGGGCAGATGATAGACTTTTAAATGGAGGAGATGGAGTGATTGAACAGAGAGCAGGAGACCACAGCCAGTTGTCTGCAGCAGGCCTTCAGCAAGTGCCCACGGACCTGATCTGGTCTCGGTGACTTGTTTGGTTCGATCTGCTTCAGTGTACGCTCCACATCCACAGGCAGAAGTTGCAGGTCTGCAGAGAGCACCTCCCTCTGATGAGAATAATCATGCTGATCAATCCTGCAGTAAAAATGGTTCAGTTCCTCTGCCATAGGGGCCATGCACTTCTGCAGGGAGCCCAGGGGACCAAGGGGGAGCCCAGCCATGGTTTTAACACCCTGCCATGCTAAAAAGCCTCTCCACACTGCTCTATAAGCATTTTATTTCTTTATTCAGTCTAATTTGAATAAGTTTACCTTCTTCTTTATTTCCTGAATGAAAATGCAATCTTCTTTTCATTCAGGGTTGTTTTGAGGGATTTTGTTATTCACATGTTTGCAAACACCTGCGATGGACTGGCGAGCTGTCCAGGGTGGACCCTGCCTTTGCCCAAAAGACAGCTGGAATAGGCTCCAGCTTCCCTGCAACTTTTAATCAGACTAAGCGGTTAGGAAAATGAATGAATGAATGAATGAATGAATGTTCACAAACATTTTTTTTGTAGGGACCAGCATATCTGTACAGAAAGTGATGCATGATATTACTACATCCTTGTCTAAAGTGTTAGTCCCTGTAAACACCTCCCACATCGCACGATTAAAACAGCTCTGGAGAATCTCCTGAACATTACATCCCACTGTTCAACCTTTCTCTTCACAACACCATATCTCTGTAGCTTAGTGCGGTAAATTGGAGCAAGGTGGACAACATTATGGTCTGCAGTCCTGAGAGGGAGTTTCTCATCGGCCCTGCGTGCATCCCTAACCTTACCAGAGGTCCACTGTTTAATCCTATGAAATCCTTATGAAATGACTTTGGATAGAGTACAACTGAAGCGTCAACCTAAACCATAGTTAGTTCTGAGAAATGGTAAGTTATATTTTATTTTTAGTTTAATGCTTTAACTCAATCTTTCTCAGTCATTAGTTCGTTCCAACTCCAGCACACCTGATTCAGATGAATTAAACTGCTCATCAATATCTTTGCGAGCCTGCTGCTGAGACATTATTTGAGTCAGCTGTGTTAAATTATTGTTACATTGACTGAAAAACCAGGATTTAAAATTGCTTTAACTTAGTGACACTTTGCAACAAATAAACATTAGTTCCTTCGATTTTATCTGTGCTTTCTTCTCATTGTGGTAAGAAAAGCAACTTTATGAATTAATTTAGGATTCATAATTTTAGAGTCATTTAGAGTCAACCTGTCCAGTATGTTCCCAAAGATTTCCCTTACCGTTTATCCAGGGTCAGGTCATGGGTACAGCTGGCTAAGCAGGGATGCCTGGTAGGTTGGATGTGATTGCTATTAACGTTCAGCTCCATATATCCCTTAACTCTGGGATGCCCAAGTTCAATCTTTGAAATCTACCATCTTACAGCCCTTCTCCAATCTGAATAAAATAGCTGAATTCAGCTGCAGACCTGGTAACGAGGAATTCATTTGATTCAGGTGTATCCGACAAGGCTTGCATCTATAAAAGCTACAGTCATTTACCTTCATCCCAAGCAGCTTGCATCTGAGAGTAATAGCCAAATCTTGCTGTTGCATTTCAGGTTTTTTGGCTCATCAAACATTGCAAGGACCAATCAAATTTGCTGTAAACCAGATTAAACCAGTTGAAATGCTCCTGACAATCCACTAAATTCAGATGGAGATGCTGGGGATTGAACCCAGGACTTCATACATGCGCTCTACCACTGAGCTACATCCCCCTGTATAAGACTGGAAGACGAAACTAAACCACCAGTGCTTTACTGGACGAACACGTCTAACACGTTCTTTATGGAGTTATTGTACAGGTCTACTGCTGTAGGCTGAAATGCCTGCTGTAATACTCTTTTTGCTGTAGAACTGAAAACACCGCTATCAGAAAACACGCCATTGTTTAATAATAAAGAGTATGCAGTGCTGCTCTTTATGATTAGAAATTTGTACAATAAAAAATCTGCTGAGTTTTTTTCTTGTAAATAAACATTTTAGGAATATTCCTTTATGATCCAATTCTTTGGCAAGAAACTTTAATGATCATTGGATCATAAGTAGTATTTAACTACAAATAAACGAGAGGAAATTAATTCCAGGATGCATGTATTTCCTCAACAAACAAGCACACACACTTTCACACACCTTCTGTGTAAAAACATTTACTCACAGTTTTGGTCTACCATGAGTTTTTTTTTTTCTCACAACCAGGATTTTAAACCACAATATGGCCACAAGATACCAACACATGTTTAATATTTTATTACAAAACAGCATGACGGGAACTCACAAAATGAGGTGATGGTGGTTTTAAGTTTGAAAAGGTCCATTCTTAGACACTGAAATGAATTTCAGGTCATATCAAAGCAGTTTGCCTTCTTTTTCAGTAATGGTGAGTTGAAACATTGACAGTTTGTTATTTCATATGTGATGATCTGAAATCAATCAGCCTCCTGAGAACTGCAGCGGTGCAGACAGGAAGAGCCCTGTCCCGGTCACTGAAGGCTCTGGAGTGAACTTGCACTTTCATAGTGTCTCTGACAGTGACATCTCTTCATCTTTAAAAGCCCAGAACCAGTGCAGCGTGCCTGGGCAGTCTATGGCTCAGGAGTCCTTTGGTGCTTTTGGATCCATCGAGGTTTGGGATATGAGTGGGGTTTGGAAAGACTGTTCCCTCTTGGGTTCCAGAGAGAGAGAGAGAAATACAAACAATGAGAAAGAGAGAAAGGTGCAGAGAGAAAAGTGCACTTTTCTGTTGCAGTGCCATCAGGAGGAGTGGATGAGAGGCCATACAACAACAAAAGTTAAGGAGAAATATGGCTTTTCCATGTCTACACACATAGACATTTTCATCTTTGTTGTCTTGTAACATTGGAATGAAGCACACGCAATAACCTGCTCCCTCTCACAATCACAGTCCAGTTCCGACTGCTTGTATTTACATTTTAAATTTACATCACACACGCATGTATTTAGCTGCGGCTCTCATCCTGAGTGACTCGCAAAGTGGCCAATCCCACGTTTTCTGTCTCGCGGATTGATTTCTCCATGCATAAAAGCTCTCATATGCTTATATTAGACTTATATTTCTCATAAATCTCTGATGTCTCTTCGTCCCACAGCTCCCAAAAGGCATTTGGCAATACCCACTTTGCATTGATCCCAGTGGGATTCGGTTTATTTGGAGGATTCAAACCTTTTCATATTGAGCTTTCTTCACACTGAACCAGCGGCGCTGGTGTTTTAAACATTGGAAAGCTGGCAAGCTCTTCTTCCAGTCCTTTCATATCCTCCTTTAACCCATCTCCCAGCTCCTCATCCATCTCATCCCCCTCCGTCGATTCCCTCTCGCCCCCTTCGGGCCTCACCCCCTCCTGCTCCCCCGTCCTTCCATCAAGTATGTCTGCTACTGAAATTTCAGAGGTGAGCTTCTGACCACTGTTGCTCATGTTGCAATTCCCATGCAGGGCATTTCTATGTCCGTTGCTGGAGTTACTGGAAATCAGGGTGCCGCTGAAACTGTTTCCATGGTGACCACCGTTTCCTTGACTGCTGAGTAGTGTCGTCGTGGTGGTAGAAGTCGTCGTCCCATTTCGTTTTTCTGTCAGCCGGAATCCGTCGGACAGCAGGCTGGCGCTGCTCGGAGACTGCGGAGTGACTGAGGAGCCCAGTAAGTCCCGCCCCTTCTCTGATGACAAGGAATTATCTGGAAGGTGGTGGACATCGCGGGAGCCGCCTCGACTTCGATTGGCAAAGTACAGGAGGCACGCGCCAAATACGAAACCCATGCAGAAGAAAATGATGTAAACAGCCAAGACATGACGACTCCCTGCTGTTCCCACGGCTCCTCCAGCGCTGGGGTCCTCTAGCGTCAGATAATAGGCTGCTCTCTGGCAAGGTGTTGGGTCCCTTACACCTGGTCCTCCTTCCTGTATTATAAAGACAGACAGTCTATGGTCTGTTTTCTGATCAAGGAATAAAAAGTTATGTTCTTTTCGTTGTCCGGTTTGCATACCTGGCACGTGCAGACATATTTTCCAAGACTGTCCTCACTGACAGTCATCTCCAAGTCAGAGTGATGCTGCCTGGTGTGTCTGTGGGGGGGATGCTCCCAGCTGCAGGGCCTGGGAGACAGCTGGACACATGGCAACAAGAGGCGCAGGCCGATGGAGACTCGCAGCTCCCTGATGATCGGGTCGCAGCGCCCTGGAGGGGAGAACAAACCGCAGAGAGCTGAATAACAAGTTTTTCATTTCTAATGTTGCTACGCAGGTTTAAAATGAAAGGAAAAGTATTTTTTATTTAAGATCTTTAAATAGAAAATGAAAATGGACTTAAACACTCCTACCCTCCTGTGCGTCACACTTTTTTAAGGCGGCATCCACCACATCACCTGGACCAGGGCTGGAAACACAAAGTAATCATTATTGCATGTCACTTTTTAAATATCTGCTTTAATGCCATCCTTAAATGTCTTCACTGCTTTATATAATTGCCCAAAGAGAAAAAGCCTAAAAGTACAGGTAAGTACAGTATAGTGTAATAAAAAAAAAAAAAAAGAAAAAAAAGGGCCAATTTTACACAAATCATGACCCATTTTATGACCTAATTTCTGCAGTCTGTCTTTGATTATTATTTTTGGATGTCTTCCAGTTCATTGTAATTTTACTGTACTCACTCTGCTTCTGTGAACCTGCAGGCTTTATCTGTTGTGCTCCACACACAACCCAGTCCTCTGGCTCTGGCACACACCTCACAGCTGGTATACAGAGCACAGCCTTCAGTCTGGACACGAGCCAGAGAGAGAGGGCTGCTCACCAGAGCCCGACCCTGGAAACACAGGGAAACCTCACAGAATCACCGAGCAATCACATGGATGTTTTTATAGCTGCACTTGCATGGATGCCTGGGCTCTACCTGATGCAGTAATATGCTGTTAACAGGCTCCTCTGATGTGAACAGAGGAAGCTCATGCAGTAAGGTGGCATTCTGGCCCACTACTGCCACCCTGTGAAGCTCTCCACGGTCTGCAGCAAAAGCACAAAGATCACAATAAAGATGTTACTTCAGTAAGAGACATTAATAGATAGCATTTAATTTTTTATTACATCTCTATAATATTCTCCTGACAATCTTGGCTGAATTTTCACCAGTTCCTTCTGCATATAAAACTCCCCTCTTGTTCTAAATGCAAATACTGTCCGTCTTCACCTGTTCCAAGGTGCAGCACTGCTCCTCTTCGCTCCTCTCCAGTCCCGGTCGGGGTTACAGCCAGCTTGGTGTATGCGATTCCCTTCCGGACCAGCAGGGGTGCTGCAGTGACACTATTCTCCATCAGAGGGTGGTCTCGTACAAATGTCAGCACTTTGTCAGGAAGCTTCAAGGAGGAATCGAATCCTTCAGCCTTTAAAGCAGTATTTAAACACTGAAAAAGAGAAGAAAAAAAACAAGTATGTTTTAATATTAAATACAACAGAAGGCAAAGTGTGAAGTGAAGTAGCAAAAGTTTTGTACTTGTCCAGGCCTTGGAGTAGGGACTTGTTCAGGAATGATCCAGTTTTCACAAGTCTTTTTTAGCTCTTTAAAGGGACCGTCCATCACTTTGCTTATGTCAGACAGACTGAAAACACACACAGCTGACACAGCTTCAGGCTCCCTGGGAGGAAAAAAGAACAGTTTGCTTTTACCTTGAATAGTTTTACTTTCCAAAAACAGATCATTTTACTTGTATTGTTTAAAGCAACCCAAAATCTGTTGCCAGAAAAAATTCAGATAAGATTTATATAAAGAGAAAGTCATTATTCGTTTAAAAATATAAGTATTTTCAGGAAACCGTACTTTAGGACTACATTAAAGGAATAATGTGTCTCAGTCTAAGGAATGATTTGAACCAAGAAGTGAAAGAATTCACATCAAAAATTTTGTTTAAAAGGATAATTAAAGAAGTTTTACTAAACACATGTAATGAAGAATGTAAAAATTAAACTATGTCCAACGATGATTAAAAATGTCACAATAAAATGATGAGGTTAGTGAGATGTCATGTACCTGATTAAGTTCTGTAGATTTTATTTTCATTTTATTTCATTTTTTTGGCCTGTTTTTTTATATACTGTACTAAGGGATGGGTTAAAAAGGGGGGGGGGGGGGGGGGGGGGGGGGGGGGCAGATAATATAAGATTCAGATTTTTAAATATGTTTTGATTTATTGAACAAAATGAATAAATAAAAACAAAAATTAAAAATGTAGTTAAAAAAAATAATTTCCAGGTTATAAGCCACAACTCTCTTCACATGATCTGAATCCTTCGGTTCAAACAATGCAGCCAATGTATTGATTTTTACTGGCTAAACATTTTGCACTTCATGCACACACCCTCATGATAAAAAGCACACGCAGAAATGCATATGATGCAGCCTTCACATTAAAGGGCGATGGATGTGGCTGTTCAGATCAAATCAAATCAAATCAAACTTTATTTGTATAGCACTTTTCGTGCTTAAAAACAATACAAAGTGCTTTACATTGTAAAACAATTTACATCAAAATAGATAAAACACTAACACGCATAGACATCCCCTTTCACCCACCCACAACCACCCTCCCCCATGCCCTATTTGCCCTGTAACAGTTAAAAGAAGATGAATGTCCAGGTGCATTTGTACCAGATGTGCACCAGATAAGGAAACGATATTCTCAGGGGGCTTCTACACAAATGGCTACCCCCAGCCAAGACCACCCAGGCCATCACCATGGGGGCCACCCGGGTCCGGGCAGACAGGACCCACGCCACAACTGTAAGGCTGCAGCGCCGGATCCCGACCCACCAGACAGGGACAGCCCCCACTGCAACACCCATGCAGTCAGAGCAGGGGCAGCCCTTGGTGAAGAGGATCCCAATGAGGAGAGAGCTGGAGTGATAACTAAACAAAAATAAAATCCATTTAAAAAAAATAACAAAATAATAAAATCTATACTAATATGTAAATAAATATATAAAATAAATAAATCAAATTAACTAAAAAGATGTAAATCAATCTATAAAATATATAAATAAATAAAATTAACTAAAAAGAAGAATAAATATGGGTTAATATAAGAATCTTAAAACTTAGTTATAAGCTAAACTAAAAAGGTAGGTCTTGAGTGTTTTTTTTAAAAACATCAACAGTCTCTGCAGCCCTGAGGCCCTCAGGCAGGCTGTTCCATAGGCGAGGCCCGTAATACTGAAATGTGGCCTCGCCATATGTTTTGGTACGAACTTTAGGGAGAACTAAAAGGCCGGTACCTGAGGACCTCAGGGTCCGCGAGGGTTCATACCTTAAAAACAGGTCAGATAAATAAGAAGGCCCAAGACCATTAAGACATTTATAAACCACTAAAAGAACCTTAAAATCTATCCTGAAATGCACGGGGAGCCAATGCAGCAACTTTAAAACTGGTGTAATGTGTTCCCTCCCCCTGGTCCTTGTCAGAACTCGTGCCGCCGAGTTCTGCAGTAGTTGTAAACTAGAAATAGTCTTCTTGGGAAGACCAGAGAGCAGGGCATTACAGTAGTCTAGTCTACTAGAAATAAAAGCATGCATTAGTACCTCCGTGCTGGCAAGAGAGAGAAATGGGCGAACTCTGGCGATGTTTTTAAGATGATAAAATCCTGTCTTTGTAACATTTCTGATATGTGGAATAAAATTCAGCTCAGAGTCAAAAATAACACCCAGTTTTCGTACACACTGGGAGGATTTAAAACTCTGCAGTTTGCATGAAATGATCGCTCTCTTGTCTTCAGGACTTCAATCTCGTCCTGGTTGAGCTGTAAGAAGTTCTCTGCCATCCATGACTTTATATGTAAAATACAGTTTAAAAGGGTGTTAACTGGCTCCAGGTCATCAGGAGACACGGCCATGTTGAAGAAGGAAATAGAGCTCCTGCAGCCTCGGTGAAGGTGCAGCTTACGTTTAGATGTGCCCAGTAGCCTGGAAATGACTGGATGTGGCCAAATCTAGTCGGTCTGCTTTAACCCAACAAAAGTCATTTGAAATTGCACTTTCGTTTTAATATATATCATGTTTAGCCCAATCAGCATGTCCAACTTTATAAATTGTTCCAAAAAGCTTGTGTAGATGTCATATAGTTGTTTCTTTTCCATCATGAATAAGACAAATTTTATCTTCTATTCTTCAGTAGAGTTCTTCAAAGTGGAGTTTAGATGAGTCAGGTTATCTTTAACAGAGTTTAACTGGGTGAGGAGGTAAATTGTTTACTGCTGCACCACATAATTTATAAGACATTACTTTTGTAGCACTCTTTTTATGTTGTACATTATAACACACACAGGCTGTACACTGATCAGGCCACTGTACCTCAAAGGTTTATTAGGTTTATTATTATAAACCTTTTGAGATTATCTAAGAAGTATGTCATAATATTCAAGTAGTTCACAAAATTCATTAAAAGCTGACTGGTTGTGTCCCTGAAGAATGCTGAATATAGAAAACACTATATAGTGAGTGAGTGAGAGAAGTAAACAGTTCGAACAGCTAAAAGTATCACCAGTGAATGTTATGTTATATGGGCATAATGACTTAAGAGTTAAATAATCTGTCTGTATTTTCCCATCAGTTTGAGATTCTGAGACACTTTTTTTATCTTTTAGCTTGTTTTTTTTTATGTTCACATACACTTTATACAAAAAATAAATAAATAATATGGACGTGGAAGTTTTCATCTGCCTCTACTGTTTATGTTAGCAGTAAAATATCGATCCTCTTTCATTTCTCAGCTTACCACTGGGAGGTGAACAGCCCATAGAAGTCTGTGCTACTGGGATCACCAGGAGTGCCTTGGTGGGTAAAGACATCTTTTAGGACGTTATAGCGCTGACCGCTGGCTTTGTCTTCACATACCAGCTGGGCCTTAAGAAAGGTTGTCCAGCGTCGCTGCAGAGTCTTCATCCCTCCGACGTCAGACTTAAGAGACAGCAGCGATAAGGAATTCAGTTCATTCCAAGCAAACAAAGAAAGGAATTGTTTAGATAAGACGTTTGTTACCTTGCAGACCCGTGCCACCCTTGGAACCTTGACTTTGGTGTACATTTCATACTCTTTGGCCATCTCAGTGAAGAAGAAGTAGATTTTGTCATCATCTCCGGTTGGATTGCTGTCTGCAGACTGCTCTATGAAAACCGAGCTGACGAACTCAGGGTCTGAAGAAACACAGGAAAGTTTGAGTTTTACAGAAATTGTGAGTGCATGTTGTAAGAAAGCAAGAGTGTCTCACCATTAAGCCAGTTGATGGATCGCTCATTTCGGATGCGTTCCTGGTCGGGGCCAGTTGCCCGGGAGATGTCGAAGAACGTTCCCAGGAAGTTACTAGTGGCTGCTGTGTACAGGATACCATCTAGATGAAAAATCAGGAGAGGGGAAAGTTTTATTTGCTTTTGAAGATACAATAAATACGTAAAAACATCTGCATCAGGTAAGTTGGAATCATGATAAAGCAGAAGACAAAACATATAAATCAGATGAGAGATCGACAGTCCAGCAGCACTTGCCTGCCATAACAGCTGTGTAATGTTGACTGGGCTCAAAAGGACATTTGCCCTTTCCCGTCTCCATCTTCACCCCTCCGTCCTCAGATTTTTCCAGAGAAAAGGATGAAAGCTCCTGAAGGATGACGGAGAAAGAAAGGCTAAACTTACAAAAATTAAAGTGAGATTATTGAGTATCCATGTTGAAAATGCAAACCACCACTAGGTAGGCTCTTTGTCCTGTTTAATGTCCTATAGCTTGTGTCTTTGCTAAAACGTGCTGCTTGAAATGTCAGTAAAATAACTTTAATCCAGGTTTCTGATGCTCAAAGCTTTTGCAACATTTGTATCCTAAAGTGCAAGATGGGAAATCTAAACAAGACTTTCAATCTCGATAAGATTCCATCCTGTCACGAACTGTGTCTATGACTTTCTGCTTGTAAATGTGTGGTGAAAATAAGCGCAGAATTAAGTCACTTATGAATTAATTTAAAGCTGTTTATGAATATATATAATGAATGTGCATAAAATGTATAGCTGGCTATAACGTATCGTACTGATTAGTTGCTTATAAAATGATAGACACGAACCAAAAAGGCACATTGGGGGTCAAAGGCGTAGGTGCCACACACATAGATGCGTCCATCTCCCAGAAATTCCAACAAACGGATGTAGTTGTTGCAGTCCACCTGCAGGGGGAGACATAATCCCAGAAATGAGGGGATAGCTTCAACTTTAAAAATGAAGAAGTTGGTCATATACTTTTATCTTTACATGTTTCAAATTTTAGTTATAGATTACAATTCATAAGAATAATGAATTATTAAAGCTTGATAAATGTTGGTTTTAATGTAGCTGATGCACTACAACACAATATGACTATTTTAACTAAAGAAATGTTTAAATGAAGTCATCAGTCATTTTAATTTCTTATGTATTATACATATAGCTACTTTTTTAAAACACACATATACATGCAGACCTCTCGTTTGTCTGCAACCAAATACAATGCTTCTTTGATCGTGTACTAACATTGTGGTTTAGGAGAAATGTTAAAGTGGCTTTTGAGAACAACTTGGGTATCAATGATTCTGAGTGGAAATCAGAGACCTCTAGTGCATGAAGTGACATCTGAGATTCCCTCTGCTGCCTAACAAAGACCACCCTTACTCACACACAGGCAGATATGACAGCTAAGACCAGTCATTTCCATAAATAATTAATACATGTATTTCTTTGCATTGCTGGATTTATATAAACACACCATTGCTGGTACAGTTTTTGGGTCTTTGAGGGTTTTTTTTTTCCACTGATTTTTCTGTTTTGGAAAAATAACCCCCTTTGTTCTGCCCTGGTTACCGTTAAAGCATGACGCCGACCCTTTTCATTATGCTTGTGTGTGCGTAGCATAGCCTGCGTCTCTGTTTAGGCTCCAAGTCTGAGTCATCGTGTCCCGAAAGACCTGATCCTCTCTGGTGCACAGATCATGTCATCGCAACACACCCTCCCTGCCAGATCCACCAGCAGAACCATGCTGGTACAACCTCAACGCGAGTTACAAAGTCAACCAGAGAAGCAGAATCTCAGCTCAGACTGGAAACAATGGATCAGCTCTGGATTCATTATTTCATTTCATCTGTCCAAAATAACCTTGTTGTACTGATTCACGATCTGGTACTGAGGTAGTTTAAATTACTCTACATTATTCCTTTACTTTAACTTAAATGTAATCTGTGTTAATTGAGCAATAATTATGACTGGATTTAAATGTTCTTTTATAACTTTGTTGGAAAAAAAATGTACCTACAACCAAAACATCTAAAAGTTTTCCACGCTTAAATTATACTTTTCAGTTCTATAGTTATAATTTAATGAAAGGAAAACTCACCTGGGCCTGATAGGAGATTCTATAAATGCATTAAATTAATTAAATTCCATTATTCCTTATTTTAACCCTCCTTATTCCCTGTTTCAGTAACATCCTGGAGGCAGCAGTGAGATAATTCCTAACTTTCTATGTAAATACTTAAAACAGATCCACATCGCTACGGAAACCATGTTAATAATCAAAATTTCCACTGAATCCCTGCAACAACTTAACTTACCTAACTCCTGCAAGAGTCCTTAAAGGACTGTAAAATGTAGACAGACTACAAAAAGCTCCTAACTGATTAGTTTACACACACTCAGGTAGTCTTTTGTTGGGTCCATTGTGTTTTAGGTTTAATCTTAATTTGTCTTGTAGTCTTCCCCTTCCTGTTTTCCACCCTCTCAAGCTTCAGTCTTCAGTCTCCCTCTGACTCACATGTCATCTTTTGATCAGTGTTTTGGCAAAAAAAACTCTTCTCTTTCCTGCCTTTCTCAGTCAATCACCTCATCGCCTTCTTAAAGTGCAAAGAAACAAACAAGCTGATGATGAGTGTAAAAAAAAAAAAAACAGGTCTAAAACTAAATGCAATTTCCTTCTGATAAATTCAGCATTTTGATTGGACTGAGGTCATCTGAGGAAACACTGACAAATGATTTTGTTTTTTAACCTTCGCAGTTTAAACCTACAAACTTGTGTCAACAGACTGTGTGTGTTGTCTGTTAGTTTACAGTCAGCAGCTCGCTTGTAGCGACAGCATGATGAGATGTACAGCTTGACTAAACGGTATGCTCTAATTAATCACTTTCTATAGACACTCACTGGACATCTGTGACTTCAGACACCCTCTCACTCTTAGTGTGCATTTGCATATTCACACACACACAAACCCGAAGAAGCCTTGGCCTAAGTCCCAGAACTTCCAATCCGGTAAAAAAACAGTTTCCTGCTCTAAATACCAAATGATATGTATGAATTTAATAACATCTGAAAAATGTTAGAGGAAACTTGAATCTAACAAATCACACCCAGTGAATGACTTGGATGATTTTTCTGAGCAGAGAAGAAGCCCTGATGATTGGTGGAGTGGCTCCGTGACAGGTTTTGAAGAAGCTATAGTGACCTTTGGTAACACAGCAGATGCTTGTTTTAGAAGTCAGTTCATTGTTGGCTGAAATGTCTCACAGGATTTGGTGATTCACACAAGAAAACAGCATTTTAACCCGGTAAAACAGATAAAACCAAAACCCACCAACACATCACACACATGGCACATCATAGGACTCATTTCTAGAACCGTTAGTAGCAGGAAACAAGTCACCTCCCAGGAAACAACAAGCCTGCCAGTCTATGTTAGCAGGTGGGGTAGTTGTACTATTTAGCGTGAACCTCAACTATAATAAACATATTTACTTTTACATTGCAGACATGAGCTGTGTAACACGATAAAAGATTTAACCATAACAAGTTTAAACCCACCGATCTAACAAGTAAAACGTCATAAAAACACAAGGGTCTCACCTCTGTTTTTCCTTTTCCCACACAAGACTTCCTCTTATCTTCTGGCACATCCCAAATAATCTGGAAGAAGAATTAAGAGATGTTTGCATCAGTAGCTGATTGGTAAATGATGTTAGACTTATCACTGATCCTTCCTTTTGGAACCTTTTCTTCATTTTTCTATCGATATGACACAAAGAGCCTTCCAAAAGTTCATCCATTGTTTCACAGAAGCTTTATTCTGTGTTTTGACATTATCTTTAGCAATGCTCTTTTTTTTAAGGAGGTAGCGGCTTCCTCCTCGCACCTTTTGCCGCGTACACTAATGTTGCTCACTGTTCTGATGCTGCACTCGTGATCATTAACATTTGTAAATAGTAAATAAGTCTTTAGTTGATCGAGGTTACTACGGATTGATTTGGGACACATTTAGAGGGATCTCTGTTGGTTCACATCTAAAGATCAAACTGCATATGTCGGAGTCTGTAGAAATACTTTAATAAGCTTTTGCGTTCAGAAAAAAATGATCAACTGACTCTCGTATCCCTAAAGATCCATCATATTGCCTCACACACTTCGGCCACTCAGACATTAAATACTAGATTGTTTTCCTGAATAAAGAAGCGTCTCATAATTCTTTGTCTCACTTTTAGTATTCATGTAAAAATTCAATATCTCAGATCATATTTTTGCAGAACACAAACATTTCCAGTTCCAAAACAGGTGCCATTGTAAAAATGTTGTTTCATTGTTGTTTGTAGTGTTAAAACCTGCAAATATACACATGTACTTTTTTAACTAATAAGCACCTTTTTTGGTGGTTGGTTCAGGTTGTTGGTGTCCACAGCCAGTATGGCATCTTTGGCACCCAAATATAGTGAGCCTGATGAGCGGTTTAGTAGGAAGGTGCTAAAATTGGTTGTACTCTTCAACATCTCTGGACCCAGAATGATGTCTGTGGGGCAAAAGAGAGAGAAAAGATCAGAATTAAAAGACATAAATGAATGATTAGATCTGAAAATGAGCCAATGAGATGCCCTCAGTTAGGGGAAAAGAAACAATAATAATGGAAATAATAAATATTCTGCTTCCTGCATCCTTCACAGCTTTAAAGCAAATGACTGACTGCGTGATTTCAATTAAACGCCACATTTTCAACAAGAGATTTAAAGAGATGAGGGCAGAAAGAGAGTAAACTTCCATCCAGCCCTCTAACATAACCAAAGCCACAGATAAAACTCTTAAGACATGGATTTATCTTTTTTTTTTCCACTTTACGTCAGTGTCCTTTTCTATTTCCCTCTTTCCAGTCACACACACCTTTTTTTTTTTAGATTTTTAAACATCCTCTTGGGTTCGCCGTATCTATCTGCAAAACTGCATCTTTATTCAGAAGCAAATCCACTCCTGAGGAAAATAAAACACTCTAAATAATTGATTATTGTAATGCATAATAAATTGTGGACTTGTCTCTTACATAATGCATGGTGTGTAAAATTTGTCTTTCCCTCTGAAAAGTATCACACAAACCAAATCCCCGAAGCTTTTTAATTGTGTTCTTGCTCTTGTTTGCTTTCTCGCTCAGTCACCCTCCTTCCTACTCGCTCCTCTATAGAACAAAGCATTGCATGTGTGAGAGTGTGTGTTCATATCCCAGCTGCTGAGAGAGGAGAGTACAGCTGTATGCTGGGCATCTCTGGAGTACTGGGAGACTGTGTGCGCACCTGTGTGTGTGTGCGTGTGTGTATATGAGAGTAAGAAAGGTCTAGTTATGTGTTCGGTGACCTTTTTAGGCTTTCAAGATCGAAAACCGCTGGACATGCTGCCTGGCAGAACAAAATATTAACATAATACACTCATTTCCAAAGAAAGAGGAATAAGTGTTTAGTTTGAACATCCCCATGAAACTTGCAATGGAAAGACGCCAACACAGTGTACCGAGGTGACAGACGGGGCGAATTAAATGCTTATGTTGATCAGTCACACATGGGATGCTAATTAAATCTTAAAACCAGAATACACATGACATATTGTTCACTAAACTCGCACAATTAATGAAACATGATTGACGTCAACAATGGGGTCTAAACCCATGTCTGTGCACGGCGAACACATGGGCTCGCAAACGCAACACGTATTAATTATTTACACACGAAAGGGCGTTTTATGAGCACCTGAACAATATTCCTGGTAGTGCCAGGTCAACATTGTAAATAAAAATGTGTTGTCAATGTTTCTCCTCGTGAAATAAAGGTTTAAAAGATTTCTTTCAACTGAAGTCAACTTAATGAAACATGACGTTCCAACCAAAAATGATCTTTGTTAAATCTGATCTGTAGATTCATAACAACAACGTATGAGTTACAGGGGTGTCAAAAGACACATTGTGGCCTTATATAACAGTATTATAACAGCAGTCATATTACAGCATTATATCAGCTTTCAAGCGTTTCAGCTGAGATGAGTCTGCGGAAATGTAATCAGCAGTCTAGTGAGAAATTATAAGTATGCTTTGGGGAAGATGATAGTATGTGAGATGTGAGAAGTGCTGCTTTGCAGAAAGCTGTTCTGCCCTCTTACTCATCAGAAACCAATTAATACCACATGCATATATAAGTAAATGCATCTGAATTTCAGGTAATCGGTTCTCTTATAGGGCTTTTTGACCAAAGAAGATCTGGTGCGAGCAAAGCACCGGTTTTGGTTCCGACCAAAAGCGTCTGGTCGGTGCTGCGTCATTGCCGGCCAGTCATCAAGAACAGAATTCAGGATCTGGAAATGTGGGTTTCTTTTGGATCGTTTGTTGCCGCTGCGTCCCAGTTCCTTTTTCTGCTCTCTAGAAATCTTCTGTAAAATTTATTCAACCAATTTGTTGTCATATGATTATTGTTATTGCTACTGCATAACTATCACTGTAGTTGATTAGAATGACATATTAGGGATCATATTTTTATCCAGGTATCACAAATATGGGTTACTATTGTTATTGATGTTATATTGCTGAAGTTTATGCTTCTACCCACTCCTTTTGAACAATCTGTCATGTGTTTTAGTTACTTTTTTTTTTTTTTTAGATTTGTCATTATGTTCAAATAAACTTTCTAAACCAGAAAAAAAAAATACTTTCAACGCTCATATTGCAGGTAACCCCAGCAACCACGCACACAACGTGAAGCAGTTCTCAACTCTGGCCCAGCAAAGAGTTGGTGCCAGGATAGAACCAGTTTTGAGAACCAGGAGCCGGTGCTTATGCAGACAAAAGCCAAAGAACCGGTGCTAAGTCTGGCTCTGGCTCGGACCCAGCTCTGGAACCAGCTCGGTCTAAAAGCCCCCTTAGTGTCTATGTGTGTTTTCACCAGCTACTCCAGCTTGCTCCGAAACTTTGAAGACAAACGTGTTTAGTTAAGTGGGAACTCTACATTGACTGTAGGAGCAAATGTAAGTGTTTATAGTTATTTATCTTGTTTGTCTCTTTGTGGGTTTCGCTATGGACTGGTGACCTGTCCAGAGTGTCCCTTGCCTCTCACCTGATGACAGCTGGGATAGGCTCCAGCCTCCCACTGCACCCCATAATTTGTTAAAGCAGGTGTGGAAATAATAAAAAGTGGGAAAGTGATTGTAATAAGTAATATAGTAATTTCTGATCTGAAATTACAAAGAACAAAAGCACCCAAATGCACACACCCTGTATTATTCTGTACCTACAGCTGAGCAACATCATTTATAAAGAACCGTATTCAGCAGCAGAAGACACAACACAAAACATTTATTTGACGTTCTTTGACAGGCAGCTGCTACTAAGAGCGAGGTTAAAACTTAATATTTCACCCCCCGCCTTCCCCCCTTCAAAAAAAATGACATGAAGAATAAAAGTCCTGAACGAAATCCCTTCGAGGATTCCAAATGGAGTTAGAGGAACACGACCCGAAATTTAGCAGCTGCCGACTGAAATACTCCAGCTGGCATAATCATCCTCTGTTTCCGTTGCTACGGATGAAACTCGGAGCGCCACATCGGAATATCCTGATTACCACACTCTGCGCTAACATGCTTTTCCACTTAAAGCCTGTCTGAATGTTCATCTGTGTTTTTCTGTGGAATGAAAGAAAAAAAAAATCTCAACACGCTGACATCTGCCTGTGACTTGTCTCCATCCAGACTGCCTTATCCAGTCAGTCTGTTCCCTGCAACATTTCACATGAATGTCATTTCTCATTCACTAAGTAGCCATCTGCTCCACTAAAGGCCTCCGTACAATCACATAGTAAGAGTGGCTCTTGCTACTGTTGTTTGTTTGCAGAAGGTTTGCACTTCCTGGAAATGGGGTGCTGTGAGGGTGGAGACATGGAACAACGTCATAAAAGTCTCTCTAATATGACTAATATGACTGATACTACAATTTCCTTATTTTGCCCTTAATTAAAAGTTTAATTAAATAAACACTTTCCTCCTCAATGAGCCAATCAAATGAGACTTCAAAAGAATGCTGAAGGAAATGAAAAGAGATGCAATAAAAACCACGTCTCATTCTTTCCGTCTCCCGTTTGTGCCTTTCGTCACTTTCTTCCTCCAATGCCCACCCGTTGTTTCAAGACGCCACTTCTTCTGACTCTACCTCCTCCATCCTACACACATGCATGCACACATGTGCTGCAAAGTAGACATGAGTGTTAGTGACACAGGCCGAAGGCAAGATCTGGAGCTGTGTCCTTGTGAACTGGTCCTCGCTGGCTGTGTAGGACACCCACACACACACACACACACACACACACACACACACACGATGCCACCACCTGCTGTGCACCCTAATGTAGAAAGATGACTCCTAGAGCTGCGCCATCTGCCACTGTTACACACACTCGGACACGAACACACCCCTAAATTACCATAATAAAGGTACAGCTATTAAGGAAAATATGATCTGAAATCTGAAATGTTTAAGACATTTACAGCTGTTTGTTCTCTAGAAGAGCTTTGTGAGTAACTCAGGTCTGGCACAAAAGAAGAGAGGATGCTCTGCAGGTTGAGTAAAAGCATCTTCATTGACAATAGGAGCATCAAATCTCACCTCCTGTCTGCGTACGTGTGTGTGTGTGTGTGTGTGTGTGTGTGCAAATGCCGCTGTGAATGTGTGTCTTGAGTGATGCATGTTGCAACAGCACACCAGGGATTCATTTAAAGGCTATAACCTTTCAAGTCTACACATTACACTACGGCGAAAAGGAGATTAGGACACTAAGATGCAAACAGATCACTTCTTATTTTCACCAATGTGCAGTGTGAGCATCAACTGTAGCAGCTTTAAGTCAGAATATGAAGCACAGGGTCATTCCCTGCAGGCTCTCTCTCCCCTCCCTCCATCAATAAATCTCAAAAACATCCCAGCAGTTATCAACTAAGGCACGAAATGGCACAAACAATAAACTAGACGAAGGTTTTACCAGGAAATAGCAAACTGAATGTCACATTTTAATGGTAATTTTAGCAAACCTGACGACATTAAATGTGCTGAAAAAAAAAATCACACCCCAAGTAAAAGGCGACTGGTGTGAGTATAAATGAATAAGTATTGCGAAAATACAAAATTCTCTCCCTCTGCCATGAATCATTCATTCTTTATACATTAAACATGACAGAGAGGCTTCCAGGGAGGGATACCAGCAGAGTCAATGTGTGTGGCTGTATGTGTGTGTGTGTGTGTGTGTGTGTGTGTGTGTGTGTGTGTGTGTGTGTGTGTGTGTATCGTAGTGGTGGTGGGGGATGTCCATTAACGGTTTAATAAACTGACTTTTGCTCGGGGGGACCAACCTTAGTCTCTGAGCGCATGGCATTGTGGGACTGAACCCAAGTAGGAAGTGATAAATTATACACCTCCCTCCTTTATCTGCCAATCAAAACTGACGGGATGGAGCGACGAGATGCAGACTGGCGCACATGCTCCTGCCCACACACACACACACACACACACACACACACACACACACACACACACACACACACACACACTGCCACCACAGCGAGACAGGACACAGCTGCTTGGTCGCCGCAATCCCACACTGTGTAGAAACACACATTTACAGGGCTATCATCCACTCAGAGCCATTTTAAATGTTCCAGCTGTGGTTCCCTCCGAATTGTTCCACAGCAGACGAGGGCGGACCGACTTCACAGGTTAACAGAAGACATCAGCGTCTGGCAGTCTGACACACGGCAAAACGATTAGCAGACTGATCTACTTCAGTCAGGAAAAAAACAAACACTAGCATGACCTTATTTATCTCATGAGGAATACTCTAACCTGCATTAATAACATACATGGAAAGACAAACAGCTTCTTCCAGCTGCAGGTGGAAAATGCATCTATTTTAGTTTAAAGTGAAGAGCCGGTTTAGTATTTCAGGTGAAAATGTCTCGTCGTATTTCATATGAATTCTATCATGACTGAGAGTTTAGAAAGAATCCATCATTGAGTTTTAGGCTAAAACACATTTAATCAAAGGGAACTGTCATGTTTCAGTCTTTTCTGAGCAAAACAAATGACTTTTTACTTTGAGTGAATCCACAAGAGTTCATGTCAGACGCGCTCCATACAGATACAAGAGCAGTGGGTTTACCTGACCCGTGATCAGCTGTTCTTACTGGACACATCATGGTGATAAATGGCTAAATAAATGACAGCACAGTCCAAACATTACCATCACATGACAATAATCGGTTTAATTATCAATATTCTCTGTTTCAACTGAACAATAGAAAACAAAGAAAATAAAAACAACCATTGGAGCTCCAGCTGAAGTTTCTGTCTTTTTTTTAAAAACAAGCTTGTTGTCCACTGCTTGGATCCACCAATGCTTCACGTCTTCAGTCCAAAAATTCCCTCAAGGAGCTGCAGATTCTCACCCACATGCAGCTGTGGCAGTGGAGAGGACTTCCTCGGGTGAAGTGAACATCACCTTAAACACTGAGTGCATAGAATTAATGAAATTACACCCCATAATAAGTATGCATAATAAGCTTAAACATCTACACAGCTTCAAACTACTGTCTGCATATTTCAGACAACCGCTACAAGTATGATCAGAAAACTGATAACATGAAGACATGAGTTTTATATTTAACTTCATTTAGTGTGGAACTTCACACTTGGAGCAAATATTGCATGTGCACTATTGTTATCTTTCACCAGCATGTCTGAATGAAGTCATATGGGGCACAGAAGTGCCCAAACGCAGCTGCTTTAATAAATGAAGGACAAAGTCACTACTGTTACTGAGCTTATGTCCCAAAAAGGCTTAAGTAGCACATAAAGGTTAAATCACTCTCCTCTCTAACAGTTCATGGACTTCAGTAAATCTTGTGACAAGCATGTTTGCAGAAACTGTGTGTATACATGCTGTTTGAATAAAACATACACATAAGAGGACATAACCCCTGTTAGGAGGCATTTGTGTTTCTGAAGTGCTTTTAGGAATAAATCTGAAATTAGAGTGGACCTGAACTGTGGAAACTAAAACTTGATTGGACAATAATCAGTCTCTGTTTAATGCATACAATCTTTTTGGTGGCTTTATATTGTTTATTGTTTTCTAGAAAAGCTGAGCAGGACGACAGTGTTTAGACAATGAAACCATAATGACATATCTTGACCAAAAAAAAAAAAGTCATTTTGAGCCTGAAGTGTCTTGGAGCCAGTCCCTATGGGTCAGCCTCCCCATTGTGCAAACACATAGCAGTGTCTGAAGCTTTACTAGGACTAAAAATGACGCTTCAGCAGTTGGAAACAAAACAATCATAAACTGTTGAAGCATAATGGCTTTTTATATAATTGCTGATTTTGAATATAATTCCCAACTAGACACATGCAGTGGCTGGTGCAGACAATGAAAATGGAAACCAGGATTGTGTTTGTATGTATGGCTTCTTTTTTTTTTAAACTGCTTGTTATTGTTCCCAAGTGGATCATTGTCTTTGCTTTGACTGATGACAGAAGTCAGCTGTTCAGACACATCCTGCCTCTCGAGATGTGTTTACATCATTTTAAAGTTAGAGAAAATGAGAGGAGGAAGACAAATATGCAACGTGAGAGGAACATCTTCCTCTAGCATGCATGCTAACTGTTAAATGTGTGTGATTGAAAGAAAAGTCGTAGAGACACACAGTCCTCCTCATGTAGTCGTCACGGTCAGTTTTAGGCCACATTTCAGACAACAATCTGCTTCTCAAAGGCATCAAAGCTGTATGATCTGCCTTTATTTGGCTTTTGTTAGCATTAGTCTTTGCATAACAATGCAGCTGAAAGCCATAACAAAGAAACACAGAACTGTTATGACATAATTATTCTATTAAAAAGAAAAATGTATTTGAATTTACCACTGTGGTTTGATCCACCCTAAATACAAAGAGATGGCAAGTGCATCAAATCAAAAGTTTTGTAAGACCAATGCTTTCTCTTTCAAGAGCAATCGCTTCTCAGCAAGTGTTGCTAATAAAATGTGTGGCTGCAGCAAATCAAAACGACATGATGTCACCTAACAAATACATGACAGCATACAAACAACACAAACAACAATCTCACTCTTCACTGCTCGGTCACAATCCTGCAGCGAGCTCTTTTTCTGGCAGCTTGTTTTCTTTTCAAAAAGACAAATTAGAGCCGAAGGAAAGGGTTGACCGACGTTGCAGTGTGTCTGCACATATTTTAAGAATATAATAAACGTGTCAGTGGAAACAACAGGTTTTCTTATGAAAGAGTCCGTTTTTGCTCGACTCAGGTGATTCTAAGAAAAGCAGAACGCTGAGAAACCACAAAGCTTGATGAATGAGACGAGGTTTGTTTAACAACACAACAGCTGAAGCTTGATTTAAGTTTTATTGTGGTTCAGTTTTTAAATAAGGATCTTTTGGAGACCATTTTGAAAATCAGCCATGTGTTAATAAATCTTTTATTGATGTTATAAAGAGCTTCATGTCGTGAGGTGGGGAGAGTTCCTCTTTGCAGCAGTTCACCAAGGATGAAATAACACAATAATTCATTAATAAGAGTTTTGAAATTAGCTCTTCACTACATAAATCCCAATAAACCATACAGATTAGAGGCTTCTTTTTAATGAATTGAAAGGTCAAATAAACTAAGAGGCAAAGCGACGTATGGAGGAGAGAAAACACAAGGAAAAGGGGGAGCTGTTCGTTGGAATCCTCATGAATATTTTTATTAAAGTGCTAAAACTCATTAATAAAGAATGAATTAATTGGTTTACTTTTTTAAAAAAAAATGCTAAAAGAAAAAAATTCATACATCAAATGCACTTGTATTCTCATATCTAAAATATTCAGGATCTATGAATATATTTGTAAAACCTCAAATTATTTGTTACAAGATAAATAATATGTGGCTGAAATGTGCGTATTGAATTGCATATTTCTGGTTTATATTTTATTCTACTGATGTAAGCTGGACCTCCCAGATCAGCAGTGGTGACGTGTGTTTATGCCGTGTACGGTAACACTTTCCACTGGTGTAAGATTTCCACCTGCAAGTTCCACACTTTTACCCTTTGGCAGAACAGAAACAATGAGCATGTTTGACCAGAGGGTGAACTCATTAGTTACCGCTCATAAATCTTTCCAACAAGTACCAAACTGGAGTGTTGCCCACTTCCAGTCTGGCTTCTTTCTTCTTCACTCTAAGGTGAAGACATCAAAAAATGGCCAAATGACCCTAACGCCCAGCAATAACCTTTCCTTTGAGGTTCTGCTTCTGTGGGAACAGTAACTCACACATATAGTTAAGGTCCTGAGGGGAGTGGGGAATTATCACCCATATGGTTGCAGTGGAAGAGTGGATGAAAAGGGAAAACGCAGGGGGGAGGACAGGAAATGCAGGAGAGTAGCTGAAACAAAGACAGACGTAAGGATGAAGAGGAAGAGGACAAGACCGACTGCGTATTTTGTCATTTAAAGCTCTGCTACTCAATTTTAATGATATTTAGGTTAGTAAGTAGAATTGTATGTTGTTGTTAGGATTGGATGCACATTTGGGTATATATATTCATATTTAGATTATTTCCCATTGATCCCTTTAGTTTTCTCTTTCGCATCCATCTTCCCATTCCAGTACCCCACCACCTCTCTTACTTCCCCAATTTACTAGCATCTCCCACCCCCACCCTCTCTCCCTCTGGCCATGGATGATAAGAGGTAGCACTCCTAATCAGGCTTGCCCTAAATTCGCCCATGCCCTGCAGGATTAGTACGTGGGTGTGCGTGTGTGTGCGTGTGTGTGTGTGTGTGTGTGTGTGTGTGTGTGTGTGTGTGTGTGTGTGTGTGTGTGTGTGCGTGTGTGTGTGTTGGTTTTGAAACTGGTGGCACTCACCAGCCGGCACATGGAAAGAGTGTGCATGAAGCCCAGTGTGTATGAAAAACTCAGTTTCTGTATGAATGAGTCATGGAGTCAACACAACTGTGCTATTTTTATCTTACAGTAAGTAAAACG
The DNA here is from genome assembly GCF_933228915.1 of Telmatherina bonti. Classification (NCBI taxonomy): domain Eukaryota; kingdom Metazoa; phylum Chordata; class Actinopteri; order Atheriniformes; family Telmatherinidae; genus Telmatherina; species Telmatherina bonti. The sequence goes on along the minus strand of NC_136616.1, from coordinate 26,652,725 downwards.
ATTCTGCTGGATAATGAAGCCGCCTGGTTGCATAATTACTGTACAGAAATATTACTCCTTATAAAAATGTCTTGTACTCCACATATTGGAAGGGTCAGACAGAATATATTTACAACGCCCTGTCTGCTGATCTCTGAAGACAAATGTATATAAAGAAGAAAAATTCCACTCAGCAATGGTTCCCAACCTGGGCTTCCTTTCCCGTTATGAAGGTGCTAAAATTGATCTAAATGCATTCAAAATACAAGATCAAAATCTTCCACCAATCATTCCTATTCAGTACCCTATATGCAAATACTAGTAATTTACATCCAGCTTTACAGTAAACTTAATATAAAGCTATTTAGACTCTTCCACACCACTGTGCGTTTCAATGACTGGGTTGGATGTTCTGTTTTTATTCCTCTCCTCGACACAAACACTGTCATTATCCCATTTATAAAGCTATTCTTGGCCTGCAAACTGCTCATCTACAAACCTACATCCTTCAAAATAAAAGTATTTGATGTCATTATTTTAATTCTGATAACTTCTTCCTTTTTTCCTATTCCTATTTATCTTGGTCAAAACACGTGTAGAAAAGAGTTACAATCCATTCGTCCATTTTTTACTATTTTCAAGAGTTGCTAATTCCTGGTAAAATAAAGGTTGACAGAAAATCTCAGGGAGTGTAAATGGTCTTCCCTCCAAAGATAGCGAAACAATCTAATCAGATGTACATAATGATCTAAAAGCGCATCAAACTAAGCTGCTGCGAAAAGACACACTTGTTGTCAGGAGAAATGCTTCTGCTCTTTGTGAAACTGCAAAAAATGAAAGAACACACCTACAACCCTGCACAACAGCTGATTGATGAAAGTTTTCACAGCTGGACAATCCAAAGACTGCATGCACAACACATTTTCTAAAAAAAAATATCTGAAATGACCTGACAAACTTGGACTCGATATAAGAAAAACTTTTGACTGAGTAGTTTCACAATGGTGAATGTAGAAGGACCCGGTTTCCTAGAGAGGCTGAGGTCTGTAGACTGGCATAGGACTAAGTAAAAAAGCGAGGTCAAACCATGCAAAGGTCAAAAACAAGGAGGCAGAAATCCAGGGGAAGGTGATAAGGCAGGGTGTGGAAAGCAGGACATCACTGACTTAAATGCCATGCGGGAAACAATCAGGGACCTGGCCAGCGTAGCACCAATCAGAACATGACAATGTGTTTCAAGGGGACGTAAAGTCCAGTTTAAGTCTGTCATGGAGTGAAAGTGGTGCAGGACCCAAATGCAGGTAGGAGAAATACAGAAGGCCGGCAGGATGCATCAGCAGTTGTAAAAGGCAAATTACAACAATGAACAGGCAAATGAGAACTGAACCCAAGTGGTTTTTATACACACAGAAAACACAACTAGACAAGGTGGATTGAGTGAACTAAATAAAATCAGGTGAACTAACAGGAAAAAGAAGCTAAATCAAATACACAGGGTAGGAAAACTACAAAATAAAACAGAAAACCAGGCCAAACTCTCCATCTCCCTACAACAGAACGGCAAAACAATAACAATGTTTATGCTTACTAATAAAATGAATCATTAATCTACAACCTATGATTAAGTATCAGAGAAACATTTAAGGTTTTAGAAACTCAAAAATCAAGGTGTTTTATACAGACTGGGAAAACACAAACATTTAGATGATCCCACCATTCAGTGGTAGACGTAACACACCTGCCACACACAGTCTTCAGCATATTGTAATAAAAACAAAAGCTGGTGAGAAACTGTCATAAATATCACAGCAAGTGTCTCATCCCTCGACAGAAGCACACGGATTGCTCTGGAGGGCATACTAATGCAGTTTTGGAGATGTTTGTTTTAATGTGCATGTGCACACATGCCGAAGGGATGTGGGTGCAGCTTTTCTGTGGGTACAAATACATGGGGAAAGAGACTTCCAGGAAGAAAAGGTTGGGAATCACTATAATAGAGGCTCACTTTTCAAACAAAGACATACACTCACCTGCTTCTCGGTGTTTAAGTTCTGGCTGCTGGATTCAGACTAAACAAGTGGAAAATCTGTGTCTTTAAAGCCAAACAGAACAGGAGCAGACATATTATCTGTGAGAATAGAGCGGTTGTTCCCAGTCGTTGTCATTTTAGGGTTGAAAGTGTGCAGACTGAAATAAAACAGTTTGTTATGTGGAGTCACAGCTTGGCTTCAGTTTGGGGGTAAGTTGTTATCAGGCCGGGGTAATCTGTCTGTCTCCAGACCTTGCTTTGTACAGGTTTGGAGACCGAAACATGCAAGCTCCTGTTTCACTTCCCCCTACAGTACCTTTCTGTACAGAACATATTCATACTTGGATCAATCGTGCATTTGTGTTTAAATTCCCGAAGGTGAAGAACAGATGTGTGAATCATTCAGTGTCTCTGCTCGCAGCAAGTTGCATCAAAGCTCTCTTTTGAGAATCACAAGTAAGAGAGAAAATATAATCTGTTATTATTAGCTGGGCAAACACATAGCTAGTGTTGGGAGCTCAGTTGAGAACATTACAGATGTTTTCTCTCTGCTACACAGTAAACAACAGCAGACTGGCAAACAAAGCATGAAAAAGAGGTATCCAGGCAAAAAGCTGGCACTGTAAGATTAACAGCTTGTGCCAACAGGGACCGCTACACACACACACACATACACAGATACTCAGAAAAGCTTCCATGAGCTGAGGTTTATTTGGCACACAAGGATGCAGGCAGCATGCACACACACACATTTATAGAGTCTGGTTTGTTTGCAGTAACACAGAAGGTCACATGCATGCATTGCATGTGTGTCTGTCTGCACAATTCATGCAAAAGCTTTTTATCGACTTCTTCTAACCTTAAAGCTTTGCTGCGTTTTTTTTTTTTTTGTTTGTTTTTTTTTTTTATCCAGCGTGCGCACAACCACACCAAGACCCCACACATTTCTCATTAAAAGTGCAGAAAAAAACCCTCAGTGGTTACTCACATCTGCATGCGATGGAACATTCACCCACTCACACATAAAGGACAAATACCGCATGTGCATGCCATAGCAACAGCTGGTCATTGTCGCATGTATGTGATTGAACACTTTGGGGGTCAGAGGCAAAAGGTCAGAGTTTACGTGCTGTTCGAGTTGGAATCAATCGGATTGAAAGCCATCAACACAACGGCCAGGGTGAGTTTTTGGGTCAGTTTTTCATTCTGTGGCTGCAAGTGATTTTCTACTTTTGTTCGTCTTTTTTGTTTTTCTTCTTCTTGATATCATTTGCAGGAAACTGGTCAAACCTTAGAAAAAAAAAAAAGAAAAAAAAAGGCAACCAGTAACTTCACTTCTATGAAAAACACTGGTGCTGTATTGGTCTTACCACAGAAACCTGCTGACTGTGACAGTGAATCCACCTTGACAGTCACTCATTACATGACTCTGTTTGTCCCCCCCCCCCTTGTTTCAACACACTCACAGAGGAGTCACATATTTACACCTTCTCTGTTTGGAAAATGAGGTGTCTGAATGACCAAAAATGGACTCCAGCACAAAGACAGAGAGGGCTTTGGCCAAAGAACAACTGTTAAAAGCAAGCTTATGCATTAGTAAACCATGTGATCATAAAAGCTAATAGGGAGGGAATGGCTCAGCTGATCAATTATGGGTACATCTGCCTGCTGGCCTGAATCAGTGAGGACGGAGGTCAACAAATCAGGATTTTTGTCAACAGAGTATAAGAATAAATCCTCAACAATTTCCCATTCTCTACCCATGTCTTTATTTCTTTTCACCCTTCAGCTTCGTTTAACATCCATGTCCTCCTTCTTGTTTCTGCCCTCAGTAATGATGTCACTGTAGCCTCCGGCTAGACGTACAGGTTAAAGGTCACGTCATTAATAGTGATCCAATTGTGTCTCAGCAAGATGTAAATTGGTGGGAAAAAGTGGGAAAGTACCGGGGTGAGGAGGTGTCAGAGGAACTGAGAACAGCTCTTATCTTCTTTTATAACCACAGCTAATAATGACAAAGAGCTGAGACATTCAGTCGAAGACATTATCCTTTATAAGAGGACAGTAGATCATGTCCCATTAGTGGTAACACGACATTTTCATGCATTAAATGATTAATCAAGTTGTGAATGTCAAGTTATATTTCATTGGGTTGTGTTTAGGTTGCTTGTATGAAAGTATGTGGTGGAAACACACTAAGCCAGGTATCCAACACACTTTTCAGACCAGTGGTAATGACGATTATAGTGCATCTGTGAATTTGAATTTTCCGACCACAGCTTTTGTTTTTGTTTTGTTTTTTTTATTTACTTCATTCTTGCAAATTCTTTTTTTTTGCATACTTCCTTCACTACAACACACTCCATCCTGGTAAAGGAAGAACAATTGTTTTGGAAAAGTATCAAAATAAAGCTAAATGAAAACATGAAGAGTCCCATCAGTCCAGCACATGTCGCGTGAAGATTAGTGGAAACCTAAACCATCTACCTTCCATCTGGCTGAGCCAAAACATTTCCACTCATTCATCAAGTGGGTTTGGGAAAACCACAGAAACACACACAGGTGAGCCCACATCCTAGATCCCACCACTCAGCTCTCTAACAGTGTCATAAACATCTGTTTCCATGGATCACATTTCCATCTTTTATTAAAACCCAACTGGGTTCACTGGTTTTGGTGAAATGGTTACTATTTGGTGCAAAACTTTTGTCTCCAAATTATTTAATGCAATTGCACTTACTTTAAATAAATAATAGCACTTGCATAAAATGAGAAAAGGACATCAATATTAACCCATGCCTGTACTTGCCATTAGTTCTTTTGTTCTGGCCGTCCATCATCTGAATATTGAGCGTCTACTTTCATTTACAGCATCTGGATACTTCTTTGCTTTTACAACCTTAGACTCCGCAATACTCCACGTTTCTTAAGCCTGATTTGTCTCCATTGTTGCAGATGCTCCCCTCTTCAGCACATTAACACCAGAGGGTCTGCTTGGAAATGTCACCATAGGCTGAACAGGTCTCAGGCTTGACAAAACGCCTCAGTTCATAAAGATTCCCCCAGCTGTGACGGCTCAGTTAATGTCATGAAGCCCCAACTTGGAGATTTTGGTAGTAAAATCTGCAAAACTGCAACAAGATACAAACTATATTGAAAGAAAGACATGAATCACTGTTAATGGAACTTAGAAATATTACTGTGTTTTCTTCGTGCATATCTCAGAACTCAAATGTTTCCCAGACAAAAACCGTAACTTCAAGACTTTTCCAGTATGACCAGAAATCCATTGGGAATAATAACGTTTCAGAATCATTAACTAAAAGTGTAATGAAAAGAACTTCTTCATGTCCATGCCCCCAAAATACCAGCTGCATTCATGGTGTCTGGGAGTGGGTCTATTCTTGACACAGAACAAAGAAGCCAATGTGTTGAAACGAGTCTGGCCACTGAGGCAGACCACGGATCAAAGCTAGCAGCATTTAACCACCAGCAAAAGACAAACCCTGAGGGTGTGTGGATGTCTGTGAAGAGAGCTGTGCACAGTTCTATCGTCGATGAATTACACTTAAAATTCTATGAATTCTTTACAGTATTGTGTTAGTAGGTGCAAATTTTTCTCGAATTTCCTCCCTTAACCCTTTATGGGGCAAGTGACTATTTTGATCACTTCGATTACTTTCATATTGAACATTAACCTTTTTTTGTGTGTGTGTGCATGTAAAAACAGAATGGAGGTCTAGGTACATACCAGAAGGTCAATTTTAGGTTAAAATTTCTAATTTTAAGGTATTTCATTGAGTGCCCCATAAAGGGTTAACACTGCTTGGACTTTCTCCAGACAGTAGCCGGTGTTCATCGATGATCCAAGAGCCAGAACAGCTTCATCTGAGAGAGAAGAGATGCCCTCAGACATCACACTAGTTCCCCACTCCTTTCCTTTCATTTGTCTTTTCTACAACCAGACAATGGACACATTGTTCAGAGACACAAGTGACTCTGCACATCCTTCTGTCTCACCTTACAAAAATAATTGCCTCTTCTTGGTTTATACACTCCAAGCTCACGTGTGTGTCACAAAGCTAAAGTCAGACAAACACGCACCTCACCGTGTGGCTCGCAGTGTGTTTACATGAGGTTTTAATCTAGTGTTTCCCAGCAGACATCGACACAAACACGACCTGTGACCCCTGCTCCTTCCAAATACTGATACTGATACTTTCACACGGGTTTAGCTGCACATCAACTGATAACAATGTGGAATTTGTAACACAACAGAGGGATGATAGTGCGAGGAAGGACCTTGCAGCTGCACTGAAACCAGCTTGAATAACATAATAAAACATGGATGGATTCCAACACAGAGAGGCAGAAGGACAGACTAAGAAATCAGGTTCAAAATCTAAAACTCCATGCCTTTAATTTTTTTTTTTTTTTTTGCTCCCTTCAGTACTATCCATCCCTCTTTCCATATTCGGCTGTATTATCAAGGTCAACTGGATCCCAGTTTGTTTGTTGTTTCTTCATATTGCATTTGCTTATGCTTCACTACCACCCTCTTTCTGAGCATGTCTATGAGCAGGTTCAGACCCTATTTAGCTTTCCACCCAATCACACAATTGTGGCTTCACCGGAGGGATAAAACAGAGAGAAATGGAATGAGAGAAGAAGTCAGGAGGGAATCTGAATGAATAAAGGTAAAATGAGGAGTGAAATCAAGGGAGGGAGAGTGAGAGGAGGAGCAGAAAAAGGAGATAAGGGGAAAAGTCCAGATATGTAGACCAAAAACAAACAAGCTCTTTTTGAGATTGTTCCAAAAAATAAAAACATTAATAATGATGAATGGCAATTTTAAAAAAAAAGACTTTTATACCAAAGTAAATAAACCTGCAGATGCAGAACCTTTTTATGTTCATCAGCACTAAAAGAAATTATGCAAACAGTTGATAAGAGAGCTGGCTAAGAAGATTATTTCTGGTTTCATATCGGTGCAGGCTACAGTCAGCAGTCAAATTCATGACAGTGGCAAAAATGCATTGATCCGTCACACAAGTTGCACGCATCCATCATCTAACGCTGCAGAGAAGCATTTCTGCTCCATATGCTGAAGGAACTTATGTTAAAGACATGCATCAATGCTCCCCCATGCTCGGCCAACCCAGTTACATGGCTGAATGTATAACAGGTATACTGGTATGGGCCCCATATAAAGCAGGATATAAAGATGTTGCAGGTGTAAATTAGTTTGCAAGTATTTTGTATATAGATTATAATAATTAATGATTAGACAGACTTTAAAGACATGTCCTTATGCAGGATAACAAAACCCAATTTACAAAAAGACTTTCTGAAATTATTTGCAAACATCTTTTACTGCTGAAAATCTTTATGGCTTTTTCTGAGCTCCTACACTGCTTCACCATGCAAAATATTACAGCTTCGCAATGACTGAAAATAAATAAATAAGGTGCAGATGGGTGGATTTTAAGTCCCCAACAGAGAAGCAGCTTTCGCCTCTATATTTACTTTTTAAACAAGGAGAGCAGCTGATGTGTCTGTGGATGTTGTGCAACTGAAGTTGAAAAAGAAATTCTGTAAAACTAGTTTGTTTTTTGTTGTTGTTGTTTTTGTTTTTTTTTGTTTTTTTATTAAAAGTTTACAAGAAACCTGCCAGGTTTCATATCTCAGACATGCTTTCTGATTTTAAATAAATGCACAAGGTAAGGGACCTTGTCATGCATGCAAACAGCATTTTTGAGAGCTCAGCATTTCAAGGACTTCATGGATTACAATCAATAAAATGACGTTAATTGTTTTTTTTTTTATAGCACTTTGGCCTCACAGCAAGAAGGTCGCTGGTTCGATCCTTGGCTGGGGGGAGGTTTAGACAGTGGCCTTTCTGTGTGGAGTTTGCATGTTCTTCCCATGCATACTTGGTTTCTCTCCGGGTACTCCGGCATCCTCACACCGTCCAAAGACATGCATGTTAGGTCGATCGGTTACTCTACATTGCCCTTAGGAGTGGTTGTTTCTCTCTGCGTGGCCCTGCAATGGACTGGCGAGCTGTCCAGGGTGTACCATGCCTTTCGCCCAAAGACTGCTGGGATAGGCTCCAGCATCCCTGCGACCCTTCATCAGACTAAGCGGTTAAGTTAACGAATAAATGAATGGTTTCTTTTAAAATGACAAAAGATGTGCTCTGAATTGACAAGTGAAGCCTTATTTAGGAACATGACACAAATGTGTTCCAAATATAATGCAATCAAGTGGAGGTACCTCCAGCAGGAGCCCAAGAATTCCCATATCGACATATTGGAATATCAATAAAGACTGACACATCAGTCACCCGGTGCGGCACAATAAGACAGGAACTTGCTGACGTGGACAGATACAGATGGAAAGTGCAGGGTGAACAGATACATCATTGTGATTAAAAAGAGGTCTGCTCTTACAGGCAGAGCTGTTGTGGGTCAGTGCACATGTCTCAGGTGATATACAGCAGCAAAGGTCGACAGGTTAGCTGCTCTCTTCTTGTGAAATGGCTGCTCAGGGTCCTTTGTGGTTTGCACAGCTCATATCTGTGTTTGTCCCTCAGACAGCTCTTAAAATCAAGAGGCCAAATTGAAAGAGCAGAAGGAGCATCATACATCATGCATCTCTGCAGCAGCTATTAGTGTTTTAAAGATTCAGTTAAGTAAGACTGAATCTTTAAATATAACTTATATAACTTGGATGGAACAAGTGTGCTGCTGGACAGAAATATCTTCCCATAATCAATAGAGCCCAGTCTTCAATGTTGACATCCATGTGCATATTTATTTCATTTTAGAAGGATTTTCCTGCTCCAAAGCTTAAACTTGCAATTAAAAGTTAAACACAAATCTTGATCAAATCAAAACTGGAAAACAAAAATTGCATGAAAAGTAATCTGACTCTAAAAGTTATGGGGCTCTGAATTTATTGTCCTGAGAAGACACACCTGCAGCCAAACAAATATGAAGCAGTCAGATAACAGTACAAAGAGATCAGGGTGTGTGTACGTGTGCTATTATACGTTATAACAATACATCAGAACAGTTAATATGGTTAAACACTCAAATTTCCACTGCAACAGGCTTTATTTCATCTTGTCAAAGGCCCCAGCATCAGTACAACAACACACACCTGAAGAACCTCAGTGTGTTTCTGCTTTTCCAAATTTTTCCATAAACATAAATAATGCTGACAAATTCCAACATGTTTTGTAGTTTTCTATTCCAAAAGCAGTTCCTCACTCCGGTTGTTTTATTCACGGCAGGAATTATATTTAATATGCGACATCTGCTGGTGCAGATATAACTTTAGGTTGTCTCATTTGTCCTTTGTTCAAGCAGAAAGATCTTGTTCCATCTTAGTTATATAAAGCACTCACACTTTTAGTTGACTCTTTAAAAATTACCCTGAAACTAACTTTGGCCTTGGAGAAAAAGCAGAAGGCTAAACTGACCAATCAGCTCTTAAAACGTCACAAAAATATCCTCACACATGAATAAAAACTACTCTAAAGTATAGAGAACATAACCAAAGTATGATGAAAGCTGTTTTCTTACATGTGCAACAGCTCTGAAATCTAATGTGAGATTGTCCACGTGACAAGTCAAATGTTAACATTTATTCCTGACGTTTTGCCTGCTTAACTTCCTTTAAGAATCATGGCGAAATCAATAGGAATGTGTGAAGATAGGAGCAAATTTACAACATATTTTAAATTTGATGTCAACACAAAAGCAGCTCATCCGTTAATTTTTAATCACATAAACAATTCATAACCACTGTTTCATACACATTACTTGTTTAACACTAATTTATTTCAATCTGTGGTGAACATCTTTTATCAGTCTCACACATGAGCGCATGAGTAACTGCAAATGTCAGCCTAAAATCCAGCATATAAGCGTGATCTTTATCAGCTACTCCTCTGGCATATGTGCACTCCTTTCGTGTTTGTATGTTTAAGAACAACCCAGTTCTTCAGATGTTTTGCTGTAACAAATTAAATCCCCGTTGCAACTGGTTGCAACTGGTTGCAATGAGCAGGAAATGCTGGAAATGTGAGCTGGTGAAGGCAGTGAGAATTGTTGAGCCATTATCCAGCATGCAGGGTAATCTTAGACAGGTGAGAAAGGAGCTTATTCTCACGTAAAACATGCAAACACAAACTCAAAGAGTCCGCTGCAACTCAAACACGATAAGAACTTGTGACCTTGCAGCACTGTAAACACACACACACACGCAAGGACACTAAATAAATGATGTGTGTTATTTTCATATGGCTGAAGTTCCTGTGCTGATTCACTGCAGTGACAGTGAGCTGACATACACACACACACACACACACTCAGTATGCACACATCATTACGTTGCACTGAGACATTAAAAATGAAGTGTGGTGTTTTCCTGAACCCAAAGCTCCTGTGTTAAAAGCCAGTGAGAGCATTTAAGCACAGACGGGGGGGGAGAAAAGGAAACAGTGAAGGGAAGATGTAGAAGTCATGCAAGATTGTTCACATTCAGATTTTCATGATGCAGAACACCATAAATGTGGCAAAGTTCAGCCCTCCAGCAGCTGCTGGGCCGCAGCTCATGCAGACATGCACAGATGAGTGTGTTGTATGAGTGTGCGTGTGAATGGGTGAATGTGACAAGTAGTGTAAAGCGCTTTGAGTGGTCTGCATGACGAGAAAAGCGCTATATAAGTACAAGTCCATTTACCATTTACATGCTGAAGCTTCAGAACCTGATGAGTAGCATCTGGTTATTAGTGTATATTTTCTTTTGAACACTGAAAAAGATATTTGAGGAATTAATAGCTTTTAAATAAAAACTTTAAAGTGCTGCCCCTTGCAATTCACAAAGAATGATTCATTTTTATGTCATTTGGCACCTCATCAGATTCCACATCCACCGCTTTACCAATCCACCCACTTCAGAGAGATCCTGCCGTCTTTCTTGTGCGACAGTTATTTAAACTATGGTGACCAGAAGTCCTATTTTATCAGACATGTCTTCTGTTTGGGAGTTAGCAAAATGCATCTGGACAAAGAATAAACCTGTTCGAGAGGAGGGTTGTGGTTGCAGGTTGCGTCTTCCAGTCGGCAAGGGAGGCTGTTCATATCTTAACTTTACGTTTTTGTTACAATAAACAGCAGTTTATATTTTCATATCATCTCATGTGGTGCTTCTGCAACTCATGTAAAACATATGTTTCTGCATGAACACTGAACAGATGCTGGAATTAGAAGATTAAATCCCCGACACATTTTGCATTTTGGTCAGAAAAATCACATGAGAATGTTTTTCCACATCATTCAGACGTGCAAGACTTATATGAGAAATGTTTTGACACAAGGGGGAAAAAAAAAATGGCAAACTGATTTAAAGGAAGTGTTTTCCTTCGGAAAGTATCAAGTTTTATATTTTCCTGCAGCGGAACACTGTTGCTAACACAACAGCTTCAGTTTCTGCATGTGTTTTTTTTTTTCAATCCTCGCAAAAAAAAAAAAAAAAAAAAAAAAATTGCAAGTTGTACCTTTCCAGCTTGTCGGTTTCCTCCTACAAATACATGTCAATCATTTTGATGGGATGTCAAGCAGCTGCAAACAGGAAACCAGGATGCAGCGTTGTCTTAAATCATGGTGTCTTTGGGACTGAAGGTACCCAAATCAATCATCTTGATTTATTAAACAATTTTCCTTTCCCCATCTTACATTTTGCAACTCTTATTTGTGTGTAACACTGAAACTCGCATGTTTAAAACATGTGTAATAAATTAGAAACAGCGATCCCATTATTCATCTCAAATAATTAATTAATTCAGTTCTTGAATGGCTGCCTCGAGAGAGGAGGATGCTCCTCATTGATTTCGTTTTCACTTCTGGATCAATTCTTGCACATTTAAGAAATCTGACTGGAAAATACCACAAGCACATAGTTAGTCCTCCTCTGCCATGAAATATTGCGATGACAGTAAAGACCCTATATTTGCCTGCAGGTTTCACACAATACAAGCTTGACATTTAGAAAATATCATGTTGCTAGGAGGAAGTGAGGAAGGCAAGATAAGCTGCAAGTGTTGTTGCTCTTACAATCAAACAAAGATACGTTCGGCAAAAGGATGGGTTTCATTTCTAAACAATTATCTCTCTCTGTATACATTTGATCCGAAACTCACTAAAAATGCATCTAATGTTGTTTAAGACAAGCTATTGCACATATAAACACAAGCAGAATATACAAACCTCATGGTGTTTTGGTTTTCTCGTTCAACACAAGGTTGACTCATTTTTCTTACTTTGAATCTTCATACTGAGCTAACCATGCAGCCTTGTGTTGATACTACAGACAGAAGCACTAAGCGTACGGCACTTTTATTTTAGATAAAATACTCTGGTTGCATGTTTAAGGTCTTGCAACTGCGGTATAGTTGATGCAAACACACATTATCTTTGCAGCAGCACGCTGGGGTTTGTTTTCATTAGCATTGCTTAATGTTAATAGATTTTCTGATACACACAGACTGAGGTTGGTATCATCGTGCAAACCAGAATAAACAGTTTAGCACTGAATGTCTGGTTATTAATCATGTCAGTGAGGTTGCTCCCATCCCTTTATTTACTCCCTCGCTCCACCTTTTTCTCAAAACATTCGAGAGACAAACTGCTGACAACAGTAGGATAAAACCAAGTGTGGAGATAACAGTCCCGTGTGACCAACCCTCTAACCTGATTTCATACATCTTCCCTTTTTTTCTACCCGTCTTGCAAACATAACCAATGAGAATGTGTTTGCTGTGTGTCTGCGTGCGTCTTTAACGGTCACAGGTCTAAAGGTCATTTCCCACGATGCCCTGCAGCTCAAGCGTCCTCTGTGATGTCATCATCACTCAGGGCGACAAGGGGAAATAAAGATTCGGCCAGGCTTTCCTTCCTGGCCGAATCTCCAATACAATGGAGACGCACACTGTTTGGGGTAGCGCAGGAAAAGCTCTTGCTTGGGTTCAAATGTGTGTAAAATGTGTGTGTGTCTCCATTTCTTTATGAACTTCAGTCTCTGCAGTTATGCTAGGAGGGGGGAGTCATAGATGCAAAACATAGAAAAAAAAGTCTATAGAAGTTAAAGGTCATCAAGCTCTGTGCTTCCTGCGTGAGTTACCTGAGCAACAACAATAGACAGGCAATCAGTGTCTGAAATGAAAAGCAGCAAATAAGGGAAGCAAGTGATATTTATCAGTGCTTGACATGATCTGATCTTAGTTTTGCTCTCGAAGTAATTACAATAACAGGAAACAAATACATTCACATGCACCACTTCGCTCTTCCAGAGAAGCAGCACCGTTTCTAAAGACTGAAAGAAGACACCCATTGCACAAGACCAACTGAGATCCAGTTGGGATCAGGGCTGGTCTCAAGTTCCTTCATTACTATGAAAACAAACAGAGAGGGAGGAGGTGAATGAAAAAAAAAAAACAGCCGGACTGGAAAGTGCACAGCTGATGCCGTGTCCTTCAATTTTTGGCTTGTTTCACAGTCAAAATAAACCCAGAAAATTACTGGATATTAAAAAGCAGAAGGACTGCTCGCAAAGTCAAGATGTAAGTTCAAACATTTGAACGTGTCTCTTGCCTCCGGGCTGTTAAAGAGACCTCGGCATCCCTTTCTGCTCTCCACCCCCTCAAATTACATCCAATGAGAAAAACACGTTAGACTTGCTCTACAACTGCCCTAATGTGTGTGTGTTTGTTTTTTGTGTGTGTGTGTGTGTGTGTGTGTGTGTGTGTGTGTGTGTGTGTGTGTGTGTGTGTGTGTGTGTGAGTGTGAGTGTGTGTGTGCATTTGTTTGAGTCAGGATGTTTGTTTGTTGTAAAATTAGGTCAGCTGAGAGAGTCTGTCATCATTCAGCTTCTAGCAAGCCAAAAAAAAAGGTGAGATAAGCAAAGAAACAGGAAAAAGATGACTTTTCTGGTAGAGTTGTGGTATAAAGTTCTTTTATATGCTAACACCATAAGCCGAGTCCTTTCCTGGAATGCAGCTGTTACAGAGGAAACGTCCTGCATGTGTTTCCTCCAAACAGCCACTAGCCAGATATTTAGCTGCAGAGCAGAATATCGTTATTACAACTTTACTTGAGTTTACTGCTCATATATGTATATCTACGCATTTAAAATGGATTAATAAACTGAACATTTATTTCCACAGTGGAGTGTTTTTCTTCTGACTTTTATCTTAATATCTTGTGAAGGAGCTGGAACACATTCATCAGATTCTACTTTCCCAGTTGTTAATGGATCTGCAGGCACCAATATTTATACCAACGCTGGAAGCTACTTGTGGGTTTCAACAGAAGCAAACAGGGAACTGTGGCAACTTTTGAAGGGTTTAAGTATTTACAACAATAATTATGCCAGAACTGGAGTATTTCAACTTAAACCCATTAAAAGTTGTTGCAAATTCACTTCTGATCTTTGATTTGATATTAAGAAATAAAATGCATTTTATCATTGACTTATTTGCTGTAAATCAATTCTTTTTATGTATTTATTTATGTAGTTTATTATTTATACTTATTAAATGTTGTTCAATTATTTAGTTTTTAAGTGTCTTTTATTAGATTCAAGTCTTTCATTTGTTATCACTTTTCGAAATCTTATTCTCTGTATTTATGTTGTTTAAACAGTAAATAAAATGCCTGAGTTGAAAGGTTACAAACACTAAAGGGCTGTTTCATTATTCTCCACATAATTCACTGCAATGATTTTACTGTTTAAAGTATAGATTATCTTTTGCACATTAAATAGTGCACCAATCATTAGTAAGTATATTATTGGAATTAAAATCAATTTTACAATACAACCAATTTAGGCATATATTTTTTTATAGATGAAAAATATGTATACAGTATGAATTTTTTTTTAAAAATCCTGCTGCAAATACAGTTTAGTATGGTTGCTGCAGAACAATGATCATTAAAGAGAAAAGTAATTTATAAGTAAATAAAACAAAACATTTTATACCTGAATAATATATTGTTAATGTTTTCATATAACCGCTGCGAAACATATATGAAATGTGAGTAACATGCGGTCAGATCACATTGTTTTTACTGCTTTGCACCCCCTTCAACTGTTTTCATATATACACCACAGCCAGACAACATAAATACCTTCTCAGGTCATTACACAAAGTTCAGGTTATGTCTGATTGGGCTGAAAATCATGTGTTAGTTTGTCGTTGACACCATTTGCCACCTTTTTATATGAAGGATCATAGATACTTTTGTTCGTTACCTGTAGTTTTTATTTCTGGTCTTTTATCAACAAAGTTAACAAAGCTCACTTGTTTTATATCAGTCATTATCGCCTTCAGTGTTTATATCAGCAGGGAATTAAAAATAGATATTTTGAAGAGGCTTAATAACAAGTTTTTATTGTTCTTCATGTGCTTGCATGCTGCAGTGTTAACATGAATTTTGGTCTTGCATACGTATAAAATGACAAGTTTCCCAGCTGGAAATGTTGTTGTGATGTAAACTATTTTTCAGAATGTCATGGTTACATGTAAACACAACTTGGGGTGAACGTTGCCATTTCCAGCCTGGCTTTAGGCTGAAACATCACATGGTTACACTTAGACATAGTTCAGGATGAAATACATTCTTTTTACAATGCAACCATAATTTGCCATTTGGATGCAACTGTTTTATAAATCGTGTCTAAATCATAGTTTATATCTGCTTGTCAGCCTTCTACAGTATTTAGTGGTGTGCACGGAGTGATTAAATCTATTCTGTCTTGAATTTTTTCTACCATCCTCGGTGTGGATGAAGTTGTCCTCCATGTACTCCACCCTACAGCCACCCAGGAGTATTTCAAGTAAGAACCGGTTGTGCATGCATGACCAGCTTGTTTGAAAACTGTCCACACCACATTCTGCTGCATTGTCAGACCTTCATGTGTAAAAATATCTCTTGCTAATTCAAAGGGGAGTGAGTCAGCAAAGACACAACGCAACTGATTCACGTTCCCTTCAGATGCTCTCTGCAAAATCATAAATCCTGATGACTGAAAGGTTGGAACTAAAGTGCAGCTTGGCAAAAAGGAACAAAAAGGAGAAGAAACATGCTGGGCTGAAGCAAAGTACTAAAAGGATCACATCCTTGCTTTGCCTGAGGAAACACTGTGGAGCGCTGCTGTGTCATTACGTAATCAGCACTGAAGATCAGTCATTCATGTGTGAGGACAGTGTGTGTCTGGGTAGAGAGCAGAAATACACACACTCATTCATGGAGCAGTGTAATGATATTGACATGGACAGCTTCAGCTTTCATTGCACATATCGCCTGTGTTGACCTGTCAAACAAAGACAACCGATCCCTCCCGAGCCTCTAATTTACCTTCAAGTCAGAGCAAACACATAAATCCCCTCTTCCTCCTCCCTCTGTGGGCGAATATCTTCTCAAAGCTAAATCACCATCTCCCTCCCAACAGAGTGACTTTCCCCTCAGCCACCACTGTCTGCCAGGACTGGCTCCATCCAACGTGGAAGCCGGCAGGGGTGGTCGCTCTCCTTTAATAAACTCCTGTCACACAGATTAGTGGCCACAGATGATAGTCTCCCCCCCCCCCCGGATCAGGTCTAACCAACCGTCTGCCTGATCCAGCCCAAAGAGAGAGACACAGCGAGGGGAGAGGGATAGAGGAGAGACAGAAGAGAAGAAAAAAATCTTCATCTCTCCTCCTTTCAGGCCGCCGTTGGTTTATAAGTCTTGACAGCTCGTCTTGACTTCTTGCCCTTCCTCTCTCATCTCATTCCTCTATTAACATCCACTTTTCTTTTCCTCCAGTGATGAGAAAATGTCCTTTCAGAGTGTATTTCTTCTGAACTCTGTTCATGTGTACAACTATCTTCCTACTGATTTAAATTCCACTGCAAATAGAAATCATGTTTTATGTTATTTTCTCTTTTATCTTCTGTGTTTCTGTTTACATTTTACCCTCCTGCAGGAGCACACTCCTAAGGTCAAGTCACAAAACCCTGTCTCTTAATCCTATTTATTGTGTACATACTCTCATAAATGATATTTTTCCCCAATCTAAATGTTTTCTAAGTGTTTTTATTTTACTCTCTTCATCTCATGTTGTACTTAAAAACATATATCCTTTATTAAAAACAAATCAAATAGCTGTTCTTGTACTAATGTTTTGTTTTTGGCAACTAATACCAGTGTCTGTCTAAAGACAGATTTGCATGCATTTTCCATGTCAGCATATCTTAATCAGAGCACAGAGAGCTATAAAAGGGAAGTTGCGCCCAGTTTATTAAGCCAATGCTGGAACAAAAACCTTCCATACTTTTTATAAACATATAAAACACAAAATAGACTTTTGGTGAAACTACCATACATGTTTATGATGAACTAATAAATGAAAGAAATTAGACCATCTTTCATTGAATTTAAAGGCACTTATACATTTACTTTCATTTTAAAGGAAAAAAAGACTCACACCAGTCAGATTTGTGACTTGGAAATCCAGAGCATCCCCACAAAAACTGACCCCAAAATCCAACAAGGCTGTTTTACTTAATGAAAGCTGCAGTTATATTCTGTATACTAGTACACAGTACACACTGTCCAGCTTCTATCTGTGGACATATCTCAGTGTAACGTCGTCTACTGGTGTTTTGCTACCATGGATCATTATAGCTAACCTGGTCACCACAATGATTTTCCAGCTTTTATTTTAACTGGGGTGTAAATATTTCTGAGGTTACAATATCCAAGTAAATGGGAAAGGAAAACACTGTTTTTACTAAATAAAAAAATAAATAAATAAATAAAGTCCCACTTAACTAAATATTAATGCAATGATCATGATTAAAGATCACACTAACAGAATGTAAAAACATATTTAAAAACTATGAAAAAAAGACTGACTTTAGTAAAAAAAAAAACAAGCCTTTGATCAACAGTGACAATAAGAAGGCCCCATGTTAATCTTCTGAATCACTTGCCCTCGTAATCACTACAAGCCTCAAATCCTCTTCTCAAGCTTCACACTGAAAATCCCCATTTGCCACCCAAACAATCATCTGCCAGGTCTGAGATTTATTCTCACAATAATTTACAGCCATGCATAGAAGAGCAAAGGCTGCCTGCAAACACAGAGCAAAACAACAGTATTCCAGTTAAGCTGCACCACCCTGTCTCGTTGCATTTCAGCACGAGTGCATGCAAAGCATGTGGCTGCACCTGTATGTGGGCCTACACCTGAAGGCAGAGCTTGCATGGCACCTCTTGTCAGAAAAACAATAAACACCAAGGGAGAGGCTGCACTTCTACATAAAAACAAGATAGAAAAAAGTTCACTGGAAGTTTCCTGTGCGTGTCAGTGTGGGTGTGAGCGACCATGCAATGCTGCATAAACATGAATAGATTGTGTAAGGTTGAATTTGGTCGAGTTGGTCCAAGCAAAGTAAGATTAATGACCCTAAGCTCATTCCTTGGCAATGCTAAGATCCCTGTGTGTATGTGTGTGTGTGTGTGTGTGTGTGTGTGTGTGTGTGTGTGTGTGTGTGTGTGTGTGTGTGTGTGTGTGTGTGTGTGTGTGTGTGTGTGTGTGTGTGTGTGTGCGGCTGGTCTAACAATGAAAGCTTTGTCAATGTATTGGCCTTTAGCTAAAAGTTAACCTGCTAATCTTCTGCGTGAGCTTAAAGGACAGGAAGAATTATTACATGCAAGCAAGCTATAAGTTGTGTATATAAATATCAACATGTTTGCATGGAAGTGTGTGTCAGAAGCAAGTTTCAGTTCCGTTTCTCTGAATTTAAAGCATCTGGTCAACAGTTTCGCGTCTGCAACATTGTTTTCATAACAACAGTGGTGCATGCAATGACCTATCTGCATGACTTTTAATAGCTTTGAGGCTAATATGGCTGTTTCACCCTGCTTAGTGACACAAACACACACACACACACACACACACACACACACACACACACACACAAACAGATAAGCAGGAAAATTATTTTTGAAGCGTGACATGTTCTACAAAGGTTACATTTAGTTTCATTTTAACGATCTATTACCCACTGATCTTGGAAACATTTTAACATCCAGCAAGTGTTACTCTTGTTAAAATACACACATCCCCACCCACTTGACTTTACAGTTTGCGCTCCTCTAAAGATCGAAATTCGAAAAAGACACTTAAAGGAAAAAGTTGTGTCAAGCTCAAATGAACTTCACACTTCTAACTTTTAGCCAACTCACTCAGAAGTCACACTCATTTTTTTGGATGAAGAAGCAAATAATTCTTTATTTTTTCTTTAAAAAGAAAAGAGCTTTTGCACACAAAGTTGCACATTTCCCGCAACTACCAACAGTAAAAGCCAGCAGTGAAGAACACAGTGAAATTGGAGAAGTGAGCAACATTTCAGCAGGAAGTTAGATATTTCTGGTAGTTCAAGCTTTTTCATCGCCTAAAACTTACAACTTTATGACCAAAACTGGAATTTTGTAGTCAACTTACAGAAAACTTGCATCAGATTACAGCACTGTATGTGTCCCATTTCGTTTTTTTCCAAGCATTTGTGAGGCATCGCTGCTGGAGGCGTATCATTGACATGCAAACTGCCTGCACACCGGTGATGCAAACAAGCCTGGCTGTCTAAACCAAACATACCCATGACGTCCAATGTGACTCTGAGTAAATACAAAAGCAAAATGACCGACACAGAGGACCGCACAGTCAAAAGCACAGTTTTATTTCCCTGTCTAAGTTAATAAACTAAACGTTTTATTCCAATCTGGCGTTCTAGTTTCCAAACCATCAGGCTGAACAGTTCCCACCATGTGTAGACTTTACAAATACTAATTTATCTTTTTCATTTTAAAGTAAACCTTCAGGTGGGCTGAAATGCCTCGCCTCTTTCTCTCTTCCCACCATAAACAGTGCTTTAAGAGACATTTATGGTGGGTGCTACGCCTTTAAAACTAAATGAGTAAAGCTATTTGGAAACCCGGCTCTTCACCTTCAACTGTAGTCACCTCCACCGCCTGCTTTTCTTTTGTGAGCTTTCTGAGCAAAGAAATCAGGCTGATTAGCAATGAGCTGCTGATGCATTGTACAACCTGTCACGTTTTCTCATACATACATGCACAAACCATTTCTTCAGAGCCTTTTTAGTTATTATTGGTAGTCTTTGGGAGCCAGAGATAAGTCAGAGAGGGGATTTTCATTTCTTAATACCTAAATATATTTTATTCTTTCACAAAGACGGCTCTTAACTTACCTCCACAGCCACAAAAGTCCTCTGTCTGTTCCAGTTATAAGGTGTTTGGAAACTTTGCTGTCACACAGGACAGCACAGTCCATAATGTGACTGATTATATTCTGTTTATACAAACAGGTGTGTTGCAGCTTCTTGGCTTCTGCAAGTTCAGTCAACATTCATTCAGAAGTTACTGCATGCGTGTTCACAAACACACACTGCTTTTAACATGGCACATACACACCATGAACTCTGAGTTTCATTAAGTTCCCACCTCTCAGCTGCATAATACAATCAACACGCGCACACAAACACACAAGATTAAGAAAGCCCATTATCAATTTAATTCTCATAAGGTTTAAGCTCATTAGCCGTTGTCACACCCCTAAATTCCCTATTAACACACACACAGTTTGACTTCACCCATATGTTTGGGTGGGATAAGCCCACATCTTCTCTCAATGTCTTGAACACAAGTTATTTTACTTACATTCCCCTTACTGCAGTAGCCAGCCTCACTAAAAGACTGCTTCCCATTCAGATCTCCATTCATTTAACAGCTGAAGGCTTTCATTGCTAAACTCTCCTGCAGCTGTAATCAACTGACTGTGTTATGACTGTGGAATAAAAACACTTGTTAATGTGGATGTTATGCTTGCTGAAACCCAAGAGAATATTTTCAATTACCAACCTTTAGTCATGACCTGTGGCTAGTGGCCCAAAAATGAGTTTTTTCTTTCAAAGTGACTGAAATTAGCTGTGGAAAGAGCAAACTGAGGAGGCTCTGACATATTAATAGGATGCTTTCAGAGGTACTTTATGTTGGAGGAAATCTCGCTACATCCAGCTGAGAGGGGGAGTCCTGGAGTTGACCTCCACAAGGGATTACATATGTATCTCATCTGGGACTACATCGGGATCCCTCAAGGAGAATCTAGATTAACTTTATACTCAGCCCGCTTCCACCCAATCACTCATAATAAGCTGAAAATGAATGGATTAATTAATCATCTAACATGGGAGGAAAAAGGAAAACACAATATATCAGAGCTCAAGTTTTTTTCCGTCTTCCTAACTACAGTTCAAAAACCAAAAGATTTCCCATTTCTGATTCAATAAATGTCCGAAATAACGCATTCATCAATAAGCTAACTGATGTAATGTTTCAGCCTTATTCTTGACTGAATTTAGATTCAACAAATCTGAATAGATTGATTCTTTATTTTATGGATTTATGTTTCTGCTCGCAAAATTACACCATTTTGCAACCACATACCATTTTAACCATTCTTTTATTTCTTATAATTCAATTTTTTTTTTTTTTTTTTTGGTTTAGCAGGGGAGATTTCACACAGTTGACATTAAGACAATAAGTGTGTGTACAAATTTTGGTATTAGTTTGTTTTTACAAGGTCTATACAATACAAATATGTACACATTTACCCACACATACATACACTTCATTTTAACCATTTTAAAACCACCACATTGTGGTTTTAATATGGCTATTTGTATAAAAATAAGGCGAATTAACAGGATGCATTCTCACTTTAACAATTTATGATTTTACATCCATGATGTTATATCAAATATTAGGTCAGTCAACAGGTCGGCTTTTGTGTCTTTTTGTCGTGAATACTCCATACTGCCCTTTTAGCATGTCGGATAACATGTCTTTATCATATCTAGACTGCGCACGGATCTAATTTTCATTCTGTGCTATGTGGACAACAGAGCCAAAAGCACTTAAGCTAATGAGATCGCCCAAGACAGGCTGCTATGATGTCATGGTGCTGTCTGCATGTAGTCTCTGAGGTGTGATGTCATTGGGAAACTTTAATTATAGCTTTAAATCACAAGTATATCAGTGTCAAGAAATTTCACTGTAGACTTGATTTATTACATGAAGTATTGAGAACATTTTCACACAAAGGAACCAAATAATCACACTCTTTTCTGTCATTTTATGGAGCTTTGATCCCTTTTCAATTAAAAAAGCCCATTTAATGCGGCCATCTATATCCATGCAGCATCTGTGTGCTGCTCTGTAATCTTGGCATGCTTTCTAGATCAGCGTGATTCTGCTTTCAGGAAGCTTTTCCAGCTTTTTATGTTACATGTGCACACAAACACACACATGTTTTAGAAGGGGCCTGTAGTCCATTGTAATGTTAAGCTAAAAGATGAAAAGTATGGTGTCTGTCTGGCACTAAAGACCCTCACTCATGCTGTTGTATTCCCCATGGGGACAGTCACACACACACACACACACACACACACACACAAAATACACAAACAGGCTCTGCAGACACTTCAATTATGATAATGTGGATCTGCATTAATGTGTCTTTACAGCACGGCTGGCTTTCAACAATGTTGCATGCGAGTGTGTGCATGTGTCCCAGACAGCATAACAGGAGGGGTCTGCTTCTGTCTGTCATTTAATGCAGATTTACTCTGTACAGAAAAGAGAAATGCTCTGGTTCTAAACATTTCTGTACAAAGATCACACATATTGCATATGCATAAACTGTTTCCACATCTGTAATCATGTAAGAAAATTTGGACAGTAACACCTGAAGTTCCAGGTCTCAAGAAGGAATATATTGTGTGTATACATGTGACACCACTTGAGAAAATGATGAATTTGGGCGGCAGAAATTCAGATTATAAACTATTGGCATTGACTGCATGGTTAAAAAAAAAATTTCCTGGATTTGACTAAGCAAATGGATATGAGCCTCCAATCAATTGCTGCATTGGCGATTATCTTTAATTCAATTTAATCCCAACTGATGCAACGAGTAGCTTCTAATTTCTTAAGCAACTATTTCGAAAGACACATCCTGCAGTTGTGGAAAAGATGTTTGCTTGAGAAGGGTTAAATCGTTGGCATCAAGCAAAGAAAACACGCAAGGAGATGCAAAAACTACTAAAATTGGGTTAAAACTGCCCAATGCACGATTAAAAACTGGAAGGATAGTGGTGAAACATCGTCTTCCAGGAGGAAATGTGATCAGAAAAGCCTTCTGAATGATGATGGATGATCTCTTAAATGTTTGCTGAAATCAAATCGAAGAAAACCACCAGTAGAACTCAAGGCAACGTTTTATAGTAAAAAAAAAAAACATTTCCACATAAACAATGTGAAGAGAATTCAACAGCTGTATTGTCATAAGAAAATACTGCAATCAAGGAGGCTAATGGAGAGAAAAGCAACAATTTCCCGGGGAGCATAAAGACTGGACTCTGGGCTAATGGAAGAAGCTCCGGTTATCTGATGAGTCCGGATTTCTCCTGTCCCAGACTGATGGGAGAGGCAGATGAATATACTCAATGACCACTTCATTCCATCTATGCATTTTTTCCTTTCTTTATGGTACAGTCATATTCCATGATGACAGTGGCAGATTTATTGGGATAAATTGTTAAAGAATCATTCAGGGAGAAAAGATGTCATTTTCACACATTAATTGAACACAACAGAGTGAGCCCCATTGAAAATATTTGGGATGACCGACAGAAAGCTTCACACAGTGGCCAGACTCATCAATACAAGATTTTGGTGAAAAGTTTGGATTAGCAGTATCACATCAGTTCATTTCAATTTTGATATGCGGTGTTGCAACGCAACACTGGACGGAAATAAATCTTGTTGTCACGAGATGGTTGAGGTGAGGACCCAAATGTAGACAGGAGGCAGGCAGGAAGCAGGTAATGGTGATTTAATGGAAACAAAGGGCAACCACATAACAAGGAACTCCATGAAAAACTATCACAGAAAACTAACACAGGAAAGAACTGCACTGCACCAGCAAAGTGGAACTGAAACAAAGTGGTATTTACACAAGACACAGGTGAAATGGATAAACGCAATGAAAGCAGGTGAACTAACAAACAGGAAACAAAGCTTGACAGAAAATGCAAGAAAACTACTAAATAAAACAGGAAACCAGAACCCAGGACTACACAACAACTCCAAAGCATGACGCTGGTGACATTGCAGAAGCTTTTCAAAACAATGCTACTGAGAATGCAGCCATAACCAAAGCTAAAGGTTGTCCAATGACATATTAGAGTGTGTGACCTTTTGTTTTAGTGGTGACTTTCATTCTTTGGACAGCAGTGTATAATAGAATTCACTGAGATATAGAGATATGCAGCAGTCCACTGAGTCCTTCACTTCATAGTATGGAAATCAGAATATTTGGATGACCAAATTATTCAAAATGGATTTACCAATGAGCTAAAGTGCACCATAAAACCCACGCAGCTCTTCAACTTAGTGTATAATCCAACTATTTGTCTGTATCTATCAACGCATTTGACTATTTAACAAGAATCTCTCCTGAGATTGCTTCTGCAGTTCTTTCACCACAAACCTGATCTCATAATAACAACCACAACTTTTCTGTACAGGTTTTTTTTATGTTAAATGAATACATTTAAAAGAGAAATTATGAAAAGGGAGGAAACAGTAACAGATAAAGAGACTACTTCAGTTTTATCAAAAGGAACTGAACTGTTAACACTTTAAGAGCGGTACATCCAAGGACGACCTTTCCCTCAACATTTCCTCTTTCTTCCTGTCCTGTACACTAAATTGTAACAGTTAGCATTAGCGTCAATATAAATACTGACTAAATATATGTTGTTTATATAAATATATAATATATATTTAAGATAAAACCACAATAATAATGAACCATAATACAGCTAGATGACAAACCAGTTGAACAGATGGGATTTTAGTAATGGTTAAAAGACCCTGTCGTATCTGCATGTCTCGCGTCCTTTGGCAGTTTCTTCCAGCAGCTTGGAACATCATGGCTGAAAGCAGCACTGCCAAATGTTTTTGTGGCAGAAAACATTCAGCAGAGGATCTGAGAGCCTGTACAGATCCATACAACATGGAAAACCAGGCTGGTCTGCAACATAAAATGGTACTGTCTCAGAAAAAACTGGATTCAGATGGTAGAATAACAATGTTTTCATCACCTATTTCCCTGCATGATGACATTCATGTCCATCTGGTATCACATCAACATTCAACATATTGCCACACAATGATGTATACATTTGGGACTGTTGAATTATCCACCTTTATGTTATTGATTTATTTTATTTTTCTCTCTGCGTTTGACTGATAAGAAATTATTGTGTAACTTTTACCATTTATGGGTTGTACTTCCTGTCACGTCACATGGTCGTTCCCAACCAAACATGTCGGAGATACATTCTCATGTTTCCAAGCATGTGACAAAACACATTTCAAATTGATAACCAAACTTACCATTTACACTTTTTTTTGGTGAGCATTTGCTTACCATGCTCTTCCTTTCCCCCTCTTCCTCGCCCTCCCGCTTCCCTTTTCTTCATCCTCCTTACCATCATCATCCTCTCCCAGACTCCCTCCCTCCCACCCTGTAATTACCACCTCAGACTTCAATTAAAAGAAACCACAATAAGGAGAACAGAGGACGGAGACCAGGGGGAGGTATAAGGGAAGGAGAGACAGGGAAATTTAATGAGCACTTTGTCCACACACACACACACACACACACACACACACACACACACACACACGGCTTCCAAAACCAGCAGCCGATACAAGTTGATGGCTCTTCAAAATCTATTTCTCAGTCGGAGAAACATAAGATATCAAAACATAAAAACTATATATCTGTGCACAAATCTGTTTGTGAGCACCTTTGTGTAAATGCCCAGACTCTCACACACATGGGTTTGTCAATGTGTGTCTGTGTGTGTGTGTGTGTGTGTGTGTGTGTGTGTGTGTGTGTGTATGTGTGTGTGTGGACTGCTGACAGTTTTTCCTTAGTGTTTGCCTAAGCTTGTTTCCTGCCATTAAGTTCCCAATGTTGTTCAGCTTTCCTTAACAGCATGGTACACACACACACACACACACACACACACACACACACACACACACACCAATGTGGAAAAGACAGAGACAGAAGGTCAGTCCAAAAGAACGTTGGAAACAAAGCAGGAGTCAGAGATGAGGACATCATGGCAGCAACATCCATAATAGCTATATATTATCACTTTCCAGACTGACCAAAAAACATATGCACACACACACACACACACACACACACACACACACACACACACACACACACACACACACACACACACACACACGCACACACACTTAAATTTATACCAAAGAAGCCCTCTACAGAGGAAGACACGATCAATCAATAAGCACAAAGTATGCGCAGCAGGGTAGTCCTTACTGTCAAGTTGTCTTTGAGTGTATGTTTGTGTATGTGTGGATAAAATAGGGCTCAATGTTGTGGGCCAATCGTGACTGCCAAAAGACACACACACACACACACACACAAACATAAGCACAAAAGGAGTGTGGGAGAAGGAGTCAAAGAGGTGCTTTGATTTTTTTCAGCTGCCAAAGAGAGACCAGGCACAATTCAGACAGGAAATAGATATCTTGGTTCATTATACACACACACACACACACACACACACACACACACACAAACACATATCAAAACACACATACACAGTAGCTGTAGTACTTTGGTCTTTAAAAGATCCATTTCTCAGTTTCACTTTGAATATAAAAAGTGTGTGTGCCAGATGAGTGGCTGCTCTGACTTTATGAGCAGGTGTGTTACCTTGATCGTGGCAGGAGGGCTCTGCAGGGAACCCCCCCCCCCCCCCCCCCCCCCCCCCCCGATCACCCTACGCTGTGTGTTTTTTTTTGTTTACAACCACACACAGTCCTGATTAATCGTAAGTAGTCTATTTACTCTCTCAGTGGAAAGTGGCTGAACCAAAGGGCATCAAAGTTGACAGCTAGCTGGATTACCTGTTTAACCTGACAGTCTAGTTCTCCTTCCTGAGGTTATGAAGTCTTTTCTGGTGATGTCTTCAAAGTTTACAATCCAGAAATTCACTTTACAATTAAGCTCTTCAAAGAATATTAAACCATTGCTTTATTATACTGTATGCAACGGATACGACCCGTAACTTTTCTGTTAACTCCCATTCCTTTGAATAGCTTTGCCTTTTGTACAGTTGTAGTCTTTTGTACAGTTGTAGTCTGTTCCAACACTCGTCCAAGTTCTGCCGTATCAGAATCAGAATAGTTGTCTATTTAAGAAAAAAATTAGGCACAAGACATGGTCTTTAACCTTCTGGAACAGAGGCGCTTTTGAAGACAGCAATGTGATTAGATATTAAATCGGAGCTCACACACATCAGCTGACATGTCCTAGGAATATTACACAAAACACAAACGCAGCTTTGATCCCTGAAGACCCAAGGAACAACAAGTTCCTGGTACACTAATCCAACTTTGAAATTTGACCAATTCTTTATGCCTTGATGTCTTATAAGTTGAGTTGGGTTCCCAGTTTTGCACAGGAGTTGCAGTGCAATCAGGTAGACTCTATTTTAAGACCAGTGTGCTGCATTCAACTGTGTTTGCAGGTGGATTCACAAAGAGCCTGCTGCTGGAAAAACACCAGATTAGTGAGCTTTTCTTCAACTTCCTAAATGCTTTATTTACTGTCAACACTAAAAAACTTGTTGGAGAAAGTAGCCCACACACGCAGCTGACAGGAACCAATCACAGTCGAGCTATGCATGACTGTCCAAGTTACCCAAGTTAACCGTTTAAATGTGAAAAAAGTCTATGAACATCTCCAAGTTTGTTCTTTTTTATTTTACTTTATTACTGCAACTTAGAACTATACATGCAACATGCTTAATATGATGCAGAACACTGGCCTTGTCGTGCTACTGTGTGCCATCACCGGTGAAACAGCTTTGTTCTGACAGCTCAGTGTCAGTACAGTGAAAACTGGATTTAACAAGACACTTTCTCTGCACTCAAACTCAGCAGCCTGCACATGGTGGCTTTTTCCAGCTTCCAGCTGTCACAGAGAGTAAAAAATGCCAACAGGCACAAATATGGATGGAAAAAAAAAACTGACTGCAGCACTAATGTGAGGAGGTTAATATGTGCCCACCTTTGAAATCAACATCTGACACAAACACTGGAACAAGAACAAGCTGCTCATAAAGCATTACATTTGATTTTGGACCTCTGCAGAAACAGTCGCACCTGCAGTGAAGGAAACAAAGGCTGAAAACATGTGTGGTGTGATGGAGTGTGTGCTTGTTTGTGTGTGCTTCTAACAGGAAAGGGTTCAAGGAAGGGTAGTATTCCACTCACGGGAGGAGAGAGATCTGTCTGAATGTGCATTTGTGTGTGTGTGTGTGTGTGTGTGTGTGTGTGTGTGTGTGTGTGTGTGTGTGTGTGTGTGTGTGTGTGTGTGTGTTTTTCCCTCCTCCCCCTCCAACACTCTTCCCGTTGCCTTACTGCTGACACAAGTCCCGCACAAAGAGCAGCCAGCACATCAATAAACACACACTGGCCTTTAGTATAAACAAATACCACCCTGATCTGAAGCAACACTGAGTGAATCCAACACTAAATACTCAAAGTTTTATTAAAGTTGTAGTTCAAACAAAGAAATGTCATGATGGAAGGTAGATGTTGAGACTCGCCTTCACATCCAGGACTTTCCATTAATGGTGCACACAAACAAGCACGCACGGACGCAGACTAACCAACGGATGGATTGATAGCTCAATCTACTGATGACTTTTGTAGCTTCCAGATCTCCAATCTGTCTGAGTAAACAGCCACCAACTCTCAGAGGATCATCTCGTCGCGAGCAGTTAAACGTGTGTGTGTGTGTGTGAGTGAGATATCTCAAAGAGGCTCACAGGTTAAGTGGATGCAGCGTCTCAGCTTGAACAAGGTGACTCCGTGTGACCTCTCACCTTGCATTAAACCTGTGACGCACATCAAACCCTGTGTGTGTGCGTGTGTGTGTGTGTGTGTGTCTGGTCGGTTCGGTCCCGGTGAGACATGATCAATGACTTTCTCCGTTTTTGTTTTGTTCATCATTGTCATTTACTTTCTGTCTCGGATCCTAAAGTTTGTCCGTTTGGTTCTAATGCTCTTTTTCACTGATAATTTTTCCAATTAATTGCACCCTATTTTCTCTTGCCCTTCATCCATATCACCCATTTTTACCGAGGATCATTTTGTCAAAATCCACCCATGTTTGAAGCAATCAATCGATAGTCACTTAAAGGCCTCTTTAATTTACTCTGATTTAATGAGAAATACTATCAATACAACTGATATAAATGACTTATGATGGTTATGAGCTGCAGCTAAAGAAGAGAGCACAATAATGCATTTTGCAGATCTGATTAATACTTTGAAAACATTCACTTTAAACTAAAAAAAAAAAAAAGAAGAGAAAACTTAATAAAACCAACTTAAGCGAACCGTCCTCATCTAAATGCTGAAAAGTGCTTCCCAGGCATTATATTTGGTTTCAGCTTGCCTTCTATCAGATGGGAATTTCATGCTACAGAGAGCTGGAAAAGCTGGAGATGAGCAGGGAAAGTGGGTCTGAATCCCAATGAGTGGATGATGTATGCTTCAGCTGTTCACCTCTGCTCTGCAGGTAATACACACAGAAAAAAAAGAAACACTCTGCTCAAGTATTTTTTTTAAAAAAAAAAAAAAAAAACACAACCTTAACAGGGGCATTTTTCACAGTGACAAATAATCTGATGGGAAATTTCTGACTGAGGGAGTGAGAAGATGTCAGGCGGGATGAATGAATGAATAAATAAATGGACCCACCTCCAGCACCCGCCTACAAAGCCATTGACTTAGAAGATATTTTGCATTTCAGACTGTTTGCTGTCGTCAAATGAGGTGAGCAAGAGATGAAAAATCTGGGCAGTGTGAAGACTCCTCAAAAACCTCATAATAATCCAACACAGTCAATCAGTTATTTGTGTGTGAAAAGGGCACAGAGTGTGTGTGTGTGTGTGTGTGGCCTTTGACATCTAACTTGGTTTTTCACCGGTACTCCGAAAGACTCCAACCGCCGAAGTGCTTGTGTGGGCTGACAATTGACAAACAATACGAAGTCGTGCAAGAACAGCGACGTGCGTGTGCACCGCTAATGTTATTCTCCATATTAAAAGGCAACGTCTGGGCTTCATAAAGAAAGCATTATGAGTGGAAGC
Source organism: Telmatherina bonti (assembly GCF_933228915.1). Taxonomy (NCBI): domain Eukaryota; kingdom Metazoa; phylum Chordata; class Actinopteri; order Atheriniformes; family Telmatherinidae; genus Telmatherina; species Telmatherina bonti. The sequence continues at coordinate 26,622,303 of NC_136616.1, read as the reverse complement.
GAATGGGAAGCTAATGAACTTTGCTGTCGAATGTAAGAAGGAGTGAGGGAGGATCTCCTGTAGGTGGCCTACAACAGCTGAGAATTTACTCTTTCATTCACTCACAACCTCTTTTCCTCCTCTTCATGCCTGACTCATTTCCATTTCAGTTTGATGATGTTTCTTCTTTTACAGGAAGAATGCTTCTAATTTTAAAACACGCCTTTACAATTTCTAATCTTCCAAACCCAACGACTGAATCAGTCATGTTGTCTTAAACCTGCTGACACCTGTTGTTTGCCTGGTTTCGTCCATCTTAAGCTTTGCTTGAAGATTAGTTAAGTTTATTGTCACAGAGGCAAAAAGGATTTGAGAAACGGCATGAGAAGGATACAAGAAAACATAAAGCAGGGTGCTGGAAAGACAGAAAAACAAAAAGGCAGCAACAAAGAAGACGGAAGGTTTGTCCGTCAGAAATCGGCAATGTAGATAGGAAGGCAGGTTTTAAAAATGCAGCAGCTTTTGTTTCTGCACTCAGACTGTGGTCAATGCAAGGGTTTATAAGACAAAGCTGAAAGAGGCGCTAAAAGCCATCTCTCCATTCCCATGGTACCACTCAGCTTCACCACACCCGATCAGCTACACTTTGAAAAAGGAGACAACCAGTGGGCTGCAAAAGAATGACAGAGATGGAGACAATGCGATGCAGGGATGACAAAAAAAGGAAGCAGCTCTTCATTCTTTGTAAAAACCACTTTTTATTCCCCAGTGGTGACAACAATGCAGCCTCAACCCAAACACATAAATGGAAATAGTTCAAATGAATTCTCAAAGGCAAAGCCCTTTTCAGACAGACTGGTGGATGGATTCTTCCTGCCATAATCCCCTGATATTTTGTTGATAATGAAAAAATTATACACAAACTGTTTGTCATATTATCCCACCAAACAAGAGACCAAATATTAACTTTCCTTCTACAGTTTATCAGCGATTCTAAGTTCCTAATAAAAGCTGGGTTGGCTCCAAACCCTCCCGGCAACCACGCATTGGATTATCAGGTGAGGACAATAGATGGGTTGATGAATGGTCAAAATCAAACTAAACCACAATGGTGGTTTCACTGATACAAAACAGGCTGCAGTTACCAGTGTTATCGCTTCCATTTTCTGTCCCGGACAAAGTTAGCTGTTTGGGATGGCTTCATACAAATCAGAGTCATGAGTGAGGGATTTTTACTGCATGCAGATTTTCAACATGCACACTTTATATTCATGAATGTACTAATAATAACTGTACTAAGATAGGCCCTGAACTGGCAACCTGTCCAGGGTGTACCCTGCCTCTCACCCAATGATTGCTGGATTACTGAGCTCCAGTTTACCAGTGACCATTAATTGGACTAAGTGGTTCAGAAAATGAATGAATGAACTAAAGTAATTATTACGTCATAGAAATGTTTTGCATTTTAATAAACAATAAGCGCTGCAGAGACGACTGAATTTGATCCACAATCACCTTAAGTTCTTCCACAACTCATCAAAATGTCTCCAAGTTGGCTTCAGCATGAGGACGTTTGCTTTAAAGCCAAACTCTTTTTGAGCATTTTGGATTATTTGTACCATCGTCAAAATGGTCTCCTTCATCTATACCTTACAGTTCTCAATATGAAAATATTACAATTGTATTCTTATGTCTTTAGTGTGTTACGTTCAATTGGACCTGATTAAGCCAAAATCCCATAAACCAGTTAAACCAATGGAATGATAATTATAACACACCCACAAACATCGGTCATTTCAGGTTTTGTACATTCATACTTGTCCCGACCACAAGTACTCTAAATTTGATGATATTTAGCCCACTGGTTTTGGTTGTCCACATATAAGGCAGTTCTAAAAATGTAAAACTTTTTTAGTCATATATCAAGATGAAGCTTTAAAGAATGGAGAAGTACGGCATCTGAAGGGAAGGGGGATCATTTCAGTAGGCTCTGGAAACCTTTTCAACTTGATGGCCCCAACTAGTTGGCAACGACCCAACTTTTCACTCACACTACTAAGAATCAGATGCTTCCTTGTTTCCCTTCCACTGTCATTTAGCATGAAGCAGACCGATCATCTTGCATGCAAAATGAACAAGAATCCCACGGCAGACTGGTTTTAATGACAGTTGCCTCTGTACCTTCCCACAACACACACAGCAGCATGCAACAATGGCTCAAACTGTAGTTGTACAAAGAAACCATCAGCAGCCAAGTTGGAGCTGAAACAAATAGCCACAAGAGAGCAATAAATCTTCGATTACCAAAGGCTACTGGAGTGAGAAAATGTTTGAATGGAGATTCTGGTAAGCTGCTGTTGACTGCAAACAAGGATAAAGTATAGTTTTGGTGGGGCATGCAGGTGGTAAAATAGATGGACACTGGGTGGCCTCAACATAATGGCTGTGTATTATACCAGCAGAGTTTCTGTCTACCACAGATAAAAGAAATACATTTTCTTTGTCTTCTTGTAAATGGACCTTGATCCATCAAGTTACTTCAGGGGTGGGCAACTCAGCCCACCCCATGTTGGGCAACACCCAACGAGATTCATGTGAGAAGCATCAAAACTAGTGCTAAACCAGTGAAACTGGTTTAAAAGGTGTAGAGTGGCAACTTCAACCCATTCCCATAAGTCACATTGGTGAAGTTGTTGTTTTTAGTCACATTTTTAATCATTTTTAGTCATATGGCCCCATACGAGTACTAAATGAATTAGGCACATAAAAAACTCCAATAAGGAAGTCAGACAAGGACAGATGGACAATATAGGCACTGTTAGAAGAAAATCTGATGCAACACCTAATAACAACTTGTTTTTTTTAATATTCCAACTAGCTTAACACACACGGACATCACCTGAGCATTTCTTACATAAGGAGGCTTTCTTTAGTCATCATAACACTTGAGCAAACCAAACAGCATGCAATGCATAGAGACACACACCCTGATGAGGATTGTCACTGCCTTCACTCTGCAAGTGATTCATGTTTACATTTAGCATGGAGCTTCATGAAACACATGCATTTCTTCATCTGTTGCTTTACTGTGTAAATTATAGATGCTGAGTAGAACATAAATTTCTTTCTCTTCTTCTCGCGCTAAGTGCCTCATGATACCATTGAATCAAACTGTATTTGTTGTGAGTCCAGCATGCCACAGGAAACAGTTGCATAATGATGCAGAGACAGGGAGCTGACTTACAGACACTTCATTCATTCAGCAAACCAACCCGTGTCCAGTGTAAGAACCTGGAGCTTGATCACAGATGTGATGACTTCAAAGGGTTAATGCACAATGAGCTCAAAGCCCATTAATGCTGTCAGGTGACCTGAGTGCAGACTCATGGTCAATGGACAGAGTGACGCAACCTGTAAATCTTTTCCTCCTCGCTGGATCTTGGTGTAAACACGGTCACATAGCAGAGAGAAAAGGAACCGGTTGAGAGCAAATAATAAGGCACCAAACACTGGGAAGTATGTAAATAAGAGAAAGTAGCACAAGAGTTTACCTGCAACGCATTTGACTTAAAGAATTATAACCACGAAAAACACTGAAACTCAATCTGCAAAGTCACACAGAATAGCTGTGCTACTTTTTATGTGAAGATAAAACGTCACATTTTTCAGCTCCAATTTAACTGTCAGTCGTTTTTTAAAGGCCAGGATGGCTGGAAAGGCTGTGACCATGAGGGTCAGCAGCACAAAGAGGGAGCTTGTTACAGAGCTGGCCTTGTCTTCTGTTCACTCTGACATGTTGCCATAAAATATCTGTCTGCTTCTTTTTCATCCACCATCACTCTTCAAATGTCAGGACATAACTTGAACTACACACAGCTGAGGGTGCTGAACTGCTACTTTATAGAGGAATTTGTTCCCTGCTCAGTTTCTCTCTGTGTCAGGCTGACAATGAGCAAGATGCAAAATCAAAGCCGGCTTACAGAGCTGCTGATCCTGACTTCGCCATCAGAGGGGAAACAAAAAGAGCCAAATTCTCCATGCATCTATCCATCCTGGTGAAAACACGTTTGGTTGAACTATCGCTTTAAATCGCAAGGCAGATACGTGTGTGGATACGTGCATGGTGTTACACGTAACACTTGTTGAGAGGAACAAGTCTGGCACCTGCTTGCATCGCCACCACAATCATTTATCAGGCAACAACAAGGCGCCGTTTGGCTCCGCGCACTGAACTGTAGTGCGGATTTCACAACTAAACCTGCTGCACATAAGCATTTTGTAAACTTTTCATGCACCATTCTGGCTCAGCATGCGATCAACAGCAGGAAGGAACATGCAAACTAAATAAAAAGTTGCAGGTGACGCTCCATCATCGCGCCACATGCGATTGTTTTGAGAGCTGTTACCATGGTAGATCAAAAGGCACCTTTTTACGTGTGGATATTAAATGCAAGCAAGCCTCCTGTTAAGGCAGCGAAAAACTAATATAAACATAAAATCAGCGTCGATTCCCACAGATTTTAGTAAGCTTGCCACGCTTTTTGTTTTACTCACCTCCAAATCCACTCAGAGTCGCAGCCCTGGAGCCTCCAGAGAGGAGACAGCACAGCGGGAGGAGGATCAACATCACACCGACGACAGCCATCCTGTTTCAGATCCCGTCCTACAGTCACAGTAGATCTGATTTCCACCACCAAAGTCCCGCACTCGTAGGTTTCAGCTGCTATGCATCCTGTTCCTGGTTAGTTCGCAGGTTCATCGGAGTTTAAATGGACTGAGAGTCGCTCCAATTCAGGAATGAATATTGTGAAGTGATAATATCAGGAGAAATAAGCGCGTGCTGTTTGGTTGTTCTGCCACAGGTTACAGTTTTCCGGTAGCTGCCATCTGCACAAAGCGCACTAAGTGTTTGCATCCGCTCAGCGCAAAAGGAATAATTTCATTCTTCACTAAAAGAAACGTTTCACAGCGAGAAACATGCGGTGGGTTGTAGTTTAATTTGTGGTGTATTCCTGGTCTAAACTGCTGTCCAAAGTAGTCCAAAGTACCATGCCCTGGTGCAGAAATAATGTCCAGTGTCCAGGGTTGTAGTAATAATAATAAGCCGTGGAGCTTCGCTGTTCCCCGGTCAGTACCCTGGTGTCGCCTCGCGCGCCTGTCCCGCTGCAAGAAGCAACCCCTCACTCCTCTTCCTTCTCAAATTATCGCTGTAAATTCAAGCGAGGATGTTGCGTTTGGTCCGTTTAGGTCGTTTAGAAGAGCGCCGTGTCGCGCAGGAGCGGAATCCCTGTGATATGGAGGACTGTGGCCGGTGTCAGATGCGCTCGCGCTGTGTGAGAGGAGCGCGGTGTAGAAGCCAATCCTCTCGAGCCCCGCCCTCCAGTGGACTGGGCCTTCAGGTGGACGGCGGTGTCACGACCCCGGCAGGTGCACGAGGAGACCGATTTGTCCTCAGAAACACACAGCAGATTTCTTGGGGAATGTTGGCGGGCAGAATTACTGTTATTTCATTAGAGGAAATATGGTTTGTCATGACAAATAATCAGGGTTTAAAAGATTATCGCTATTTTGGAAGTGTTGCTTTACTCCAAATATATGTAGGATGCAAAGTCATATGCATTTTCTGTCCAAGGTTATGCTCTTATAAAATTCTAAATAGCCATTGTTTTTAGATGGTTGTGCATTTAGTTATCATCTGTCCTCTTGTTTTGTTTCAATTTTACCATTTTTTCTTTCTATTTCCTTATGTCTTCAAGCATTTACTTAAAGTCTATTAGCATATTAGATTATTCAAAGGAAATTATATTTTAATTTTCCTAGAATTTCTGTTGGACAAACAAATTACAATCTTTTTATTACAACCATTTGCATGAACATTTAGGTAGGCAGTTTGAATGACCTTTTAAAGCACAAGGCTGTTCAACTTCTATTAAAGCAGCACCCCTAAACTTTGACAGATTTGACCACTTTGCCACCCCCTAATGAAGGCTAATTTTACATTCATCTTGCATCGTGTCTCTTAGTTATGAAAATCTGTCCAATGTTAACTCTTATCTCTTGCTCTATCACATTCTTTCACACTTTTCCTAACCTCAAGCATGCTTTGAGTTTTTTGGGGGTTTTTTTTTTTTTGGTTTTTTTTTTGCTGAATCATGATGCCGTCTAAAACATCTCCTGGGTTATATCCAGTTGCTGGTATGTGACGTCGTGCTGTAAAGCAAAATCCACATGATGCTCCAGGTTGCAACACAAAATTGCAAAGTATGGTATCTCATCCTTGGGGTCTGGAAGACAATGACAACTCCAGTAATATGCAAAATGCAAAATGAATATCAATCTGATATCAAAATGAGTAAGGAAACACCAAGTTTTAAGGTTGGAAATTTAAGGACTAGTACAATGTACACAAATGGTTTTAAAATGCATTTCTTTTGTGTGGCTAGTGCGGAGATGTCAGAAGCTGTGGATAATATATGACACATTTTACTTAATCTTTCAGTCATCTAACATTATAACCCAGCTGTCAATCAAATGTTCCTTGAAAGTATGTTTTGTTGTCATATGGTTAATCTGAACAGGCTAGCATTAGCTAAAATGCTAGCCATCTGGAAATGAAGTAGCAATGATCCAGTAAGGAATATAATACATGAAATGTAAAGTTAAATATTTACAGTTTTTTGGTAATATTTAAAAACAGAAATTTAATCACATATAGGTATCTGGGGTGGACAAAAAGAAAAACAATAAACCGTAGGCTGTCTCAGCCAGTATTCTAATCTACTTTGATTAATTGTGGAGCAGCTATAAGCCCTCTTTCCCGCTTCCTCCTTTTTTTTTCTCCCAAGAGGAGAGCAGCACGGCTGGCAGTGCTGACCAGCTGATTTCACGGGGTGGGAGAGCAGACATGCACCCTAACGTCAGGATAAAGGGAGGGGTCACAGAGGAGCTCGGATTAAAGGATTTGGCCAACGAAGGGGGCAAAGCAGGAGGAGGAGAGGGGTCAGAGGTGAGGCCACAGTGCTTAAGAAAAGCCAAAAGGAGCTAAGAGGCAAGAGGCGCCATCTCTTATGAAGCCTGATTAATTTCAAGCTGTGCATGTCGCATCTTTACACTGGCGGTGACTTTTGAATGACTAAACATCACAATGGATGTCTTCATCAGTGACAGCAACAGCAGCCATCAGAGAGGAGGCCATTGGGAACCACACATGGCTTTTTGGCGTGGTGAGCACATTTATCACTGTCATTTTGAAGTTCAAATCCAAGCATGCATGGGCCGGTCACTGTTTTGACCAACTCGCAGCCCATCTGGAGAAGTCTGTGAGCTTAGTTCCTGCCCCCCTCTGGGCAGGTTGAGTGAAGACTAAAAAAAGATGGTGGTTATCCAAGCTCCTGTTTCTGGATCGCACTAGCAACAGATGGTGAACTACAATTTCATTGCCGGTGCAGAGGTTTCTTCCAGATACAAATAAATGAAATGGGGAAATGCAGATGCTCTCAAACTGATTGAGGCTTTCAAATCATTGAGCACATGTGTTCAGTTTGAAACACAACACATTGCATAAAGTAAGGGGTACCATTTGGCATAAATTAACCGCAGGCCCCAACCAACGAGGGTTATGCCTGTAAAAGGATTTCTGTGGCTGCTTATCTGTCCCCACACATTAATATTCAGAACCTGATGTAAGGAGACTGCAATCCGTGACCCTGCACTCCTATGCTTAATATGTGTGTTAGTGTGCATGGCTGTTTATGCATTGCCACTTGCCTGTAAGTGTGTGTGCTAGTATGTGAATGTGTGTCAGCCAAGACCAGACACTGGCTAAGGCCAAAGGTTTTTTTTGTGGGTATGCATGAGTGTGAATGTGTGACTAATAGTGGGGAGCCATTGGTTGAAGAAGGAAGGATTGTTGTGTATGTGTGATGGTGGGGGCCGGGATGGGGGGGGGGGGGGGGGGGGGGGGGGGGGTGACCAAACAGCAAATCAGACAGAGAAAATAGATGGGAAGAGACAGTCTGGAGACCACCTCCTCCAGCAAATGCAATTATTTGACTCTGTATCACTGAGGGAGCTGTTCTTGATCAGCTTTGGGTCAGACAAACACACACACACATACTCACATGTGTCATTGACCTTGTCCTTGGACACTGATACAGAGACACTGCCTTCATTGAAGAGATATATATATCTCAATCTAGCATATCTAAAACTGATTTACAGTACTTCTAAGTGATGTATGGTTTCATTAACATTAGTTGTGTATTGGATCTTATTTAAATACAGAAAGGGATAAAAGGCAGGAGACTTCAGCCCTATAGAGCAGACAGTCTTCATGCACTAACAACAAAACACAGAAACATTCATCTAGCTAAAAGCTTTCATTTTCTTAATTAAACCTCTCATATAGTGACCCGTATGATTCTGTCTCTCTGCCTGTCTCTCTCATCTCAATGTCCCCGACTCCCATCACACTTTCCACTTCCTGTGCTGCACCCCTCCTCATTTAAAATGATTAATCAAGGAAAAGCACAAAAACACACCGTGAAAAAAAATGCATGTGCACATTTCCCTCACAATGTCTGACTAAATAAGATTATAGGACGAGCATGGGGTCAATCATTATCCCACATACGACATGCTGTTTGTATTGCAGCTGGCTGGTTGCCAGCTGATTTACCCCATCCCTCACTTCTGTTGAGGAGGAAATGGAACAAATAGTCCCAAACCTTTTTTCTCTAATCCCGCAACAATGGATTCTGCTGTTTTATTCAGGGCGGAGATGGAAGGGATTCAAGCAATGGGCACTGAGCACAGGTTATCCTGGAGAGTTGGACCAACATCCCAGTTAAAGCATTTGATTAGATTCATTCCACCAATCTGGTCATGAAAGCCTATTTTTGTGCAAGTTGTGTAGGATAAAAAGGACAAATGCTAAGCAGCAACCAAGAAGTGAATGTTAGAAGATCTTAACCATGTTTTAACGCCATTCTTAGTTATGTTGCAGATGTGAACAGTTACAGACACCACAGATGTGTTGTTGCTCTTATACATAACTTTAGTGCCCCTCTGCTGTTGCATATTGGTGTTTATATCACTGCCAATGGATCAGGTACATTTTAAAATAAATTTATAATAATAGTCCCAAAAAAACATTGATGGTAGTGAACATGGAAAGTAATATAATGTTATATCTGGTGACAGAATCAGAACACTTACATGCTTTGCATCAGTGATCTCCAACTCTGTCCTCATGAGCTACCATCCTGCACGTTTTAGTGTTTCCTTGGTAAAACACACTTGATTAAAATGAGAAGGTTCTCCAACAACTTGTTGTTATCTTCTGCACTTGCCTTAATAAGCCTATAGGATGGTAGGTCACGGCGACTGGAACTGGAGACCCCTGCTTTACATGTATAAGGTCCTGAATTCAACCACTAGCATCCCCACATGACTTTAGAAAATGCAAACCATTGTGTTTATTTCATTTAATGTTTCTCTTCTAATGCACTTATCGCAGGTTTCTTATGATACAATCTAAAAAAAACTATTTAAAAAAAGTAGTAAGATTCAGACATTTCTGTTGTCTAGTGTAAACAAATAAACTCTGCTATGTGACATTGCTATTGGTTCTAACTCAGTATATGATGATGCTATTGGTTGTAACTCAGTATATGACATTGCTATTGGTTGTAACTCAGTATATGATGATGCTATTGGTTGTAACTCAGTATATGATGATGCTATTGGTTGTAACTCAGTATATGATGATGCTATTGGTTGTAACTCAGTATATGATGTTGCTATTGGTTGTAACTCAGTATATGATGATGCTATTGGTTGTAACTCAGTATATGATTATGCTATTGGTTGTATCTCAGTATATGATGATGCTATTGGTTGTAACTCAGTATATGATGATGCTATTGGTTGTATCTCAGTATATGATGTTGCTATTGGTTGTAACTCAGTATATGATAATGCTATTGGTTGTAACTCAGTATATGATGATGTTACTGGATGTAATTCAGTATATGATGATGCTACTGGTTGTAACTCAGTTTATGATGTTGCTATTGGTTGTAACTCAGTATATGATGATGCTATTGGTTGTAACTCATTATATGATGATGCTATTGGTTGTAACTCAGTATATGATGATGCTATTGGTTGTAACTCAGTATATGATGTTGCTATTGGTTGTATCTCAGTATATGATGATGCTATTGGTTCTAACTCAGTATATGATGTTGCTACTGGTTGTAACTCAGTATATGATGATGCTATTGGTTGTAACTCAGTATATGATGATGCTATTGGTTGTCACTCAGTATATGATTATGCTATTGGTTGTATCTCAGTATATGATGATGCTATTGGTTGTAACTCAGTATATGATGATGCTATTGGTTGTATCTCAGTATATGATGTTGCTATTGGTTGTAACTCAGTATATGATAATGCTATTGGTTGTAACTCAGTATATGATGATGTTACTGGATGTAATTCAGTATATGATGATGCTACTGGTTGTAACTCAGTTTATGATGTTGCTATTGGTTGTAACTCAGTATATGATGATGCTATTGGTTGTAACTCATTATATGATGATGCTATTGGTTGTAACTCAGTATATGATGATGCTATTGGTTGTAACTCAGTATATGATGTTGCTATTGGTTGTATCTCAGTATATGATGATGCTATTGGTTCTAACTCAGTATATGATGATGCTATTGGTTGTATCTCAGTATATGATGTTGCTATTGGTTGTAACTCAGTATATGATGATGCTATTGGTTGTAACTCAGTATATGATGATGTTACTGGATGTAATTCAGTATATGATGATGCTACTGGTTGTAACTCAGTTTATGATGTTGCTATTGGTTGTAACTCAGTATATGATGATGCTATTGGTTGTAACTCATTATATGATGATGCTATTGGTTGTAACTCAGTATATGATGCTGCTATTGGTTGTAACTCAGTATATGATGATGCTATTGGTTCTAACTCAGTATATGATGTTGCTACTGGTTGTAACTCAGTATATGATGATGCTATTGGTTGTAACTCAGTATATGATGTTGCTATTGGTTGTAACTCAGTATATGATGTTGCTATTGGTTGTAACTCAGTACAACAGTCCTGTTTCAGTTCACAACGGCGACTGTCCCACAGGTGTATCAGTGCTTTAAGACACTTTATTCAAGTCAAATTTATCTCCCAAACAGCTTAATGTCAACTTCTGCACAAGCACATTGTGATGCATTCATTCATGGTCACTAAAGCTTTCACATAACTCATATTTTTGGACATTATTGCATTGCATGATTTTTTATTTATATAAGCAGGGGATGTAGTTCAGTGGTAGAGCACATGCTATGCATGAGGTCCTTGGATCAATCCCCAGCATCTCCACCTTATTACTCTTTACATGAGTAGATTACCATTAGTCCTTCAACTGGTTGATCTTGTACTCAAGCACCTTTGTTTAGTCTTTGGGATTGACTACCTGGAAAGTTGAGATGTTTCCTTTTCTTCCCTGCTGTTAAACACCTGATTTAGATTCTCCTCCTTAAATCAGGTGAATGTAAACCAAAAAAAAAATCTAAAACAAACACGGCAATGACCAGATTTGATCATCCCTTTGCTGAAGTGACTGATTACAGTACGTCTCACTCAGTTTTTCTTTAATGTTTCTGGGGAAAACATAAGAGGTGGAAGAAAACACCAAAACAAAGTCATAACTTTTTTCTCACTTTATTATAATCTGTTCTTGTGATCTGTGTCTAAGAGAGGGGGGTGGGGCATTTTATTTTAGCTAAAAACAGAGAATTATTTATCTTAATGGATGTTACAAAAACATAACTTAGTTTGTTACACTGCTAGTTGGAGAAATTTAATCGCAAGTAAAGATTAATTCTGTCTTTTGGTCCCAACTTTCTCTTCAGGTTGTTCAGTGAGTGTGTCACATTTAATGGAAATTAATCCATCAACCAATTGTTCTTTTTGTTTATTTTCTTGCACTTGTTCCAATGTGACATAAACACATGTGTGAGGCATCCAAGAAAAGGAAGAGACTGAAGTTGAGAGCTTTTCATGCTGCTACAGATGTAAATTGTTGTAACATGGCTTAGCACAAAAAGCACAGATTTTGTCCAATAATGCATATCTGTGAATGTTTTATGTGTTAACAAACATGTAATAATCAGTCCTACTTGTTTATAGCTACTTGAGGAGAGCTGAATGCGCAATCCCTCCTGGTGTTGTGACTTAAAAATCTTCAAACAATCCTCAGCAAGTCTTTATTTATGTATCATACAAACGCAGTCAGTATGCATGTAGTCATGGCAAACACATGGCTGACAGTGCAGAGAAAAGTCTGTCGTGTGGTGTTTAACTGAAATTCAATCTCCTGACTCCTCCGTGAAAGAACTACAGAGTACTTTGTGAGACAAACAAAGCTTGGGGCGATTCACTTAAACTGAATCCGAATAAATCTCATCAGCTGAATCAATGATGTCATCTAGAGTCAGTCAGTGCAGCTGTACTCCAGAAAGTATATAAAATGGCAGCGTTTTTTTTTTTTTGGTTTTTTTGTTTGTTTTGTTTTGGGGTTTTTTATGGTGTGTGTGTTGTTTTGTGCAGTGGAGCATTCCTATGGATGTCAGAAGTGACAAACATTTATTTTGTAACTGTTTAATATCATTCAGAATAAAGTGTGATGAACGTAGGTGAAGAGCTGTTGAGTTTTCTTGTATTACTCTGTATTTTACTTCCTAAATACCAGAATTTCTTGTCATCTTCTAATAGAGTCTCTAGCTAATATTCTCCATGCTTTCAGATGGTCTTTCAAAATATTTCTGTCAGTATAGGTTAGGATTAGGTTTTCTCTATTTCTCTATTTCAATCAAGTCCTTGTAAATAACTATTTTTCAGTAAATTTGTTTTTTTATTAAATCTTTTTTTTCTGTTTGATAATTATGTAAGCACGACAGCAAAAAGTGATATCACAAAGAGCCAAGTTTCCCCTGCAATATATGAATGGAAAAAGTGTCTTAAGAATTATATATTACTGTTTGGGGGAGTTCCGTTTTGGATTTTGTTTTCTGATTTTAACCTGATGAGTATGCAACAATTACACATTTAGATTTAGTAAAGTGCGTGTAAAAGAAGCAGTTTGACCGTTTTTGATATAAAACTAAATCTTTCCCTGAAGAAATGGACAAAAGAAAAAAAAAACATGGTAACAACTAATGTATCTTTTAAAAATGCACAACTGAATGGAAAAAAAAAATCACATTTTAGTGCTGATTTCATTTACATGGAATTACGCTGCAGCAGCCTGCGTTGTAGTCGCCTGATTTCTTATGTTGGTTTTGAAGGACAAACCTGCAGCATCCACAGTCCCGCAGCCTTACACACATTTACCAGCTACTGTGAAAGAGATGTGTAAATACAGTTAGTTACCCAGCAGCAGCTACCTCGTCTCAAACAAAGGTAAAATGGAATTAGTTGGTGTTACTTTAACCTAATTCCTGTTATATTGGTAGACAGATTCCACAGCAGATGGTGCTATCAATTATTGAGCCTGTGAAGATGAGTCTGACCTCAATCAGATTAAGGAGATTATTCCAACATCAACTCCCTTATGAACCAGTCTTTTAGATCAACATGCGGCATCAATGTGCAGCCCCCAACACCACCTCTTTAACCCCATTTTGACTCCCTCTCTATCTATCTATCTATCTATCTATCTATCTATCTATCTATCCCCCACCCCGCCCCACCCCAAAAGCCTAACATCCGCAGGGTGTATTTCTATACGTTTAATTTATGCAACATGTGAATTTGACCTAAATACACTTTGCGTTGGGTTCTCTGTGTTACCCAACCACATAGTATGATGATGGAGTCACTGCCAAGCTACTCCACATTCCACTCCTCCCAGTGCATGTCCCTTTAATCCTGTTAACCCACTCTAACTGTGTGAGGAAGCTGAGATAGTAGGAGAGAGCCTGCAGCAAGTACGACGTCGTAGCCCCTCCACCCCGCTGAGATCTAATTGAAGAAACAAGTGTTTGGTACAAAGCGAAGCCCCTCAGCTTGCCGGGACATTGATACATGACTCATGTGAATAAAAAAAAACTCAGTGATGCTCAGCGGATAAACCTGAAGAACAAGATTTTAAATGTGTGAGCACTAAAGAAGAGGAATTTAAACACCAGCTTGCATTGCATTTGATTTAAGGTTTACACCTGCTTGACAGATGATCAAGTCTACAGGTTTGTGGGACAAGAAGTAAAGACAGTTGAGTCCAACATGTTTTCTAACCTTTTTTATTACTTACAGTTTGTAAAACAGTACTGCCTGATGATCAAGATGATGATTGTGTTTGTATTCTTCCATACTACACCTGCACACTGCAAAAGCATTTCAGCTGATTTGCAACCTGACTGTTTTATGTCTGATAATGCAAATAATATGCCATCATTTATGATGACTTTAGAAGATGTTACAAAATCTGGTAAGCAGAAAACTATGTTAAGTTTTCCAGAATCCATATTCACACGCAATAAATGTGTTACATTTATCAAAATTGCTCACAATTGTGAGTATTACAATGCCTACTGGAAAGATGAGACTTCTACATATTATGTACATTGTGAGACATTAGGTTGTTGTTTTGCCGTGTGCAAGTAAGCCTGGTTTTTTTAGTCGTGGTTCTTCAACTCCAGTCCTCAGGGGGCACAATCCAGTAGATTCTAGCTGATGTCCTGCTTTCTCTCACCTGGGCCAAGCTAATGGCTGATTAACTGGCTTGTGTTGAGAAAATCTGCTTCATTTAAACAGGCTGTGTTGATTGGGGAGGGATGAGGGAAGACAGCAAACTGGGTCCCACCACTAAATCTCTTCTCAAGCAACAAATGGAGATACTGGGAATTGAACCCAGGACATCATGCATGCAAAGCATGCGCTCTACCACAGCTACATCCCCACAGGTATGCAGCTTTTCTGTCAGTCATCAGTTGGATGTCGTTTAGCTGTTTTCTTTGCTGTGATTTACTTTATAACAGGTACACTGGTTTTGTGATGAACACTGGGGCACATTTCTGCAGGGAAGACTGTTCCACATCGAGACATCTGAATCATTTAGAGAAGATCTACATGACAAATCCCCATAATTGTGACTGCAGTTCCAGCTTTTAAAGGGAGATTAATCAATCCGTACATCCATAAGGATCAACATGTAGCAGATGATGTGACCAGGTTACTTCGTTATGATGAAAATCTGTCTTAAACAATTATCTGAATGTGAGTGTGCATTTATTTCTTTGTATGAATTTAGCCAGAAGAAGCTGTAACACAGTGGAAGTGCTGGTCATCACCAGCAAATGTTACTGGTTCTGAATGCAGGAATACAGTATACTTGACTCTACAGAAACCCAGGAGATGTAAAGCCTTTAGAGTAAAAACAACCACAGCTTTGACTTTGGCTGGAGTTGCTTCTGTTGTCTTTGGACTGTGTTTCAATGTGGGCCTGAGCAGATGGGCAATATTCACATTTTAGAGCTGCCTTACTGATTTCGTTCAAGGCCTTCTTGTGTCAAAGCCCTTATTGTTTGAGAGAGAAGAAAGCTTTGGTTGTACTCCAGTCAAACATGATAAATCTGTTTGGAGGTCAGCTTTAGCACAGCCTGTAGTTCGATTTTCTCCAGGGCAGACTCCATTTTATTGGACACTTTGTTCAAGGATATCACGCTAAAATGACTCCTGATTTCTTTTGGCAAAGATGAAATTATCTTCAAGCCCTGTTCACACCATAGACTGTATATAAAGAGATGGACGGAGTCTCCGTGACGTCACCCATAGGTTTCTGAAGAGCTGAATTGAAGCTCGGTGGGCGGTTCCTACCGTCGCCATGTTGGCAGAGTCATTCGCGTCGTCTTGCCCGGAAAATACAAATATGGGCAAAAAGGTGGAGCTGAAAGGGCAGCCGTGAGCGTCATGGTGGATGATTGACATCGAGCGAACTCCGAGCTTTCTGTAGCTAAAAGCTAACCGAGCTAATCCGGAGATAATGGGAGCTAACCAGTTAACGGAGGTAAGCGGGCTAAAGCTAAGTCACATTGTTAACCGGCTAAAAACTGCAGTTGTTCTTTGTTCTTCTAACTTGAAGCCAGAGATTGGGACCTGTCAATCAAAAGGACACACCCCTAAATTTGCAGAACTTCAAGATTAAATTACTTTAAAACAGGCACGTTAGAAAAAAATTCACTCCCCCCACAGTTGTCATGAAGGTAAACCTGACCTATTAAACCGAAAATGGATTTTTGAACCAGGCTGTAAACATGTTTATTTCTGCTGTGAAGTTGGTCTTTTTAACATGGGAGTCTGTGGGAATTTGCTCTGTTTGGAGCCAGCCTCTAGTGGATGAAGGGGGAACTGCAGTTTTAAGCACTTCTGCATAGGCTTCACTTTTAACCGCTGGAGGTTGCCGCTTGGTTCACACCCAGCAGTAACATGTGACTTAAATAATCCAATCAGAAGTAGACAGCTCAAGGTCAAGGTGTAAACGCAACCAAGAGGCACAGAGTACACCTTGAGAACTGAAAGGTGAGACACAGTACTTTCTGAAGGGGCTTGAATAGCAAACAATAACACAATAAAAACAACTTGGCTTAATCACCAATGTGCCGCCACATTCTTCAAACATGTCTAATATACAGAAATATGTCTGATATTTCTGTTTGAAAGTCTTTTACTGAAGACGTTTTCCTTCAGAAAGCAGGACAATATCTCCTCAAGCATCTTCTTAGTGTCATGTCAGCAGAATAAGGCAAAGAGCGGAGCTATTCACAGGAAGAAAAGCACGTTGCAAGATTACATTGGAGTAATTACAGAGCGGGCGTTGCTGAAAGGATGAGAGATGATGACTATGTGGAGGAAACAGATGATTTCATTCTGCTGATTCATTGGCTGGTTATACAGATTATGAAGAACTACAGATCCCTGCTGAAGTAATTTACTGCACATCAGTGTGAAACAATATACAAATGCAGGTTTCTTTTTGCGCTGTACTTTGTAGTTTCTGTCTTTTTTATTTAGAGATGTCCGATAATGCAACATTAAAATGCAATATTGGAAATGATCCGTTTCGGTTTTTACTTTTATGATGACGCAACATTTACACAACATATTGCAACATATGCTCATATTATATGACAAACTCTTCAGCTAAGTCTCCTCCAACTTAAAATGAGAAAATGTAAGAGATGTCCTGTATAATTTTCGACATATTTTTTTTTTGTTTGGCACAACTCGCTCCAAAAATATCGGTATCAGAAATAGAGGCGGACAAAACCTGTACATCAAATATTCTTTAAAAGAAAAAGTATCCTTTGCTTGTTTAACATCACCACTTCTTGTCTATATTGGTGCCAAATACCATTTATTTCCTCTTATGAGATCATCTTACAAACAGCCCCACCAAACTGTAACAATAAATGTCCAGGCTTATTTGACTTCAGCTTGAAATTTCAACCATTATAACCTGTTTATAACATGTAAAGGTCTTTAAATGAAATTTACAAAAATGGTTATTTCTTCATTTTCCTAACCCTTTAAATCCTGACATGAGAAAAAAAAAAGTAGGAGAAAAGTCTAAATTCTTTAAGCTAAAGTCTTTGATTGGCCTTGAAATATGTGGAGAAAAGTTAACAAAATATTTATTTGTATATTTGCTATTTTTTACTGTGTCATGTGTCAAAATTATTGTAGAGGCTTTTAAACAAAGTTTTGGTATTACTAATGCAAAGAGTCCCAGAAGCTGTATATTTCAAATATGATGCATTTGCAGTTATAAGGTCAAGGATGACCCACAGAGATGTCAATAAACTATTAAACCTACAAGTCATATTTAACTCCAGAGCAATAAATCATATTCAACAGCTCCCTAACAAGCCAGTTCTCTAAAGGTGGAAAAACGGAGGGGATCCCACAGCTGTGAGCAGCACTTTTCTGCATATTGGTTGGACATGGCAAAGCTGAGGTTCGGAATGAAAAACATTTTTATTGGGGTTAAAATATATCATGATTGGGACAAAAATACACATTTTCTACAACACTCACATATATATCAATATCATTAACTATATGCAAATGAAAGAGGTTGGATTTTCTTTCACTGTAATTATTAGTTGTGTTTCACTGCACAAATCTGTGACCGAGGGGCTCATTTTGGAAGGAGAACAGTGTCTTACAGAGATGTGAAAGCATACTCCCTGTGACATACCCTAAAACATGGCATTTCCCTTTATTACAAGTATATGGCTCCTTTTATTTTTTATTTCTTTGTATGTTGTGTTTGTATAATTTATTTATAACTTAGCTGATTGAATGAAGGCTGAGTAAAGAGGAGGAGTCTGAGACAAAAGATAGCAGGAGAAAGCACTAAGAGGATGGAATGAGGAGTATAGACAAAGAATTGTTCTTTGTCTAAATTGATTGTTGGAAGGGGGAGAATGCACATTAGTCTGTGGTGACAAGGATGGATCCAGCTGGGTGTCTGCTCAAATGACAAGAGCTCCCTTAATTTTAAGATTTAGCATCTGAAAACTAAAGGAAATTCAGAGGGGATTGACAGGGGAGAGAGGGAGTGACAGGAGGGCAGGATGGAGGAGAAAGATACCGGCATCTGTTCCTCCCAAGCATCTGCTGACTGATTACCAAGGGAGGAAGGGAGGAGAAACCAAGAAGCAAAGAGAGAGAGACATTTTTTTTAGGGAGATTGAAATAGATGTGAGCAGAGAAAGTAAATCATATGTCCTTTAAATACTGTATGAGAGCAGAGAATGTATTATTGAACATCAAGTCCCTTTTAAGAAGTACGGTTGGTCTCACCTCGGCTAACCTTTCTTCTCATGTTGAATGTCTGCACATGTGGAAAGACAAGGAGAATAATACCAAGTGAACAGTGAATAAAAGGCAATTATGACCAGTTTTGATGCATTTTGGTTGTTGCTGTTATTTGAATCAGAGTAATTACATGAATTAACACCAGCAACAAGCCAGTTTACAGTAAACCTGTCCAGTGACCAAACCTCCCTGCAAGTCAACATGATGGCAGCTGAAGATGTTTTAGAGCAAAAGATTAGGATGTATTCTCTGTAAAACAAGAGTGGTTTTCACTCTGCTGACTTGACTTGCAAAAGTAAAACGCCACCAGTGAAGCTGATTTGATTGTTGGACGTTTCTGCCCAGACTGACAGACACAAGCAGATGGCACATCCAGACACCTGCCAAATATGTTCTGAGTGCCGACCATTTTCCAAAAACTTTCCAAAGATGACTTACCAGATGGTTCCTTCAAACAAACCATCTGTTGTGCGAGGTTAGGTTGAAATGGATCCTGATCATTTTAACCTGATTTCAAAAGACAAATCTCTCCCATCTGCAGGAAGTTGCGAATTGTTGCCTCAGTTACCAAGGTGATCAGCTGAGATCATCGCCCAGAACACCATCACCTCTCCATGAAAACATAAACATTTTAACCTCCTTAAACTGTCGACTGCTTTTGTTTTTCAGCTTGTTTCAGCTGCTTTTTGCAGTCACAAACTGGCGATGAACCTCAAATTGAAGATCTGCTCTTCTACTAATCTGTTGTTTCGCAACCTGCTGTTTTCCCCTCCAAAAACCAGTCTGTATTTCATTGAATGACGCTCTCTGAGGTCCACAGATCAACTTCTGCTTGTGGTTCCTAAGACGAAGCGTAAACTGAGAGGTGACCGAGCTTTTTCTGTCATTGGTCCCAAGTTGTGGAATAAGCTGCCCCTGTACATTAGACAGGCTGAATCGCTTCTTGTTTTTAAAGTCTTGTCTGAAGACTCATTTTTTCTCTTTGGTGTTTGACTAATTTAAAGGGTTGTTTTACTATTAACAATGTGCTGATACCCCATTATGATGTAAATATGTATGTTTTATTGTTTCTTCTGTACAGCACTTTGGTCAACTTTGTTGTTTTTAACGGTGCTTTATAAATAAACTGGATTGGATTAATATCTGTTAAGTGCAGCTGAGTGCATGATGTTGTATTAAACATGTATTTATAGAGGTCCTTTAGCAGATAAAAATCACAAAGCGCTGTACATAAAATGAGTCAAATAAATCAGTATAGTGATAAAATACATCAGAAAAGCAACTACACCATCAACCAAAAGCGTTCCTGAGTAAATTACACTTCAGTTGCTTCAGAAAGAGTCTACAGAGTCAACCACACGGAGGGACGGAGGTTGTCCCAGAGTCTGACAGGGGGTCACCATCTGAAATGCTAGGTCATCATGGGTTTTGAAACAAGTCTTTGACTCTGACCAGAAGAAAAAATGTTGTTAAAGCACTCTAAACAAGAAAAAAAAAATACAACTTTGAGTAGCTGCTGAAAACTCCAATATAATCATCTCAAGTGTGTTGTGACCGATGTGATCGACTTTGAGAGGTGTCTGGGAACAGTTTGGACAGAGCCAAAAGAAATTCTTTTTTCCTGTTTATTTACTGCATGAACAGTTAGTTTGTTTGGAGTATATTTAAATAGACAGGGGTCTTAGTCGGTGTTAACCTTAAGGGGGGGAAAACAGGAACAACTGGCGGTGAAACCAGGAAATGTCAGAAAGGATTACATCCATCGTCCAGTCACTCCGTCCTTTAAACACCTTCATTACATTGTTTTCTCATCTATCTTCCTGAAATTCCCTCTAAAGGTTGAGAAAAAAAAGGATTATCTGGAAAGGCATCAATGCTTTCACACATCTTTTAAATAATTTTTTTATTATAATGTGTAAAAATCGAGTTTTCTCAAAATACAATTTATTTCAAATTAAACTTCCAGATCAAACAAACTGAGAAAGACCTTCTCTGATGAGCATGACTTCTACATGTGTGAATTAGGATTGTGAATTTAGTCCCATCACTCAGCAGAGATTTGTTCCTCTGAGCAGGCATGTTGCCAGATCTGCTGATACAATTCAGCTTCATTCTACAGTCAAAGAATTTCGTTTTTCCTCTTTAACTGAAGTGCAGAGCCGATGAATATTTTTTCTGAACTTGCTTTAATCTGACTTCATAGGCATACTCCACCTTGAAATGGGGTTGTCTGCAGTTATGTGCCGCTATTTTGGAGGACTATATGGCTAAACTTTTCATCTATTGCATGGTAAGTAACCCCAAAAAAACCTATTGTTCTTTTTTTTCAGATTTGTTTAATATGTCAACTAAAGACTTGTCTAAAATAATGAACTTATCTCCTAGTTGTTCTTAGAATGGGCTTTAAAGGGTTAATGGTATAAGTCTCCAAAGCTGTAATAATGCATCCCAACACACTGCAATGTAAATTAGTTTTTTTTTAGTTATGAGACAAACCCTGCTGCTCATCTCAAACTGCAGCGCAGAATCCTTTAATTGAGTCAAAGTTTATCCATTTAAATGCCCATTTTGCTAATTCTTTATTATATTATGGCTACTTATTTGCATTTCGATGCCACTCAAACTCCCCTTCACCTATTCATCATTCTGGATTTCCGTCCATGTCCTCATCCCTTCCTCCAACAATCTCAGGCTTCTTCTTTGAGCTCCTTCAAGTCCCCGAAGACATGCAGACAGGGAACTCGGCTTTGGGGGATGGGGTGAAGGTGGTGCTGATGGGGGATGGAGGAAAGGGTGTGAAGAGCACTGTCCCTAGAATGTCAACAACCACACATGTACACATTAATCTACATACACACACAATAGAGACACCAGCAGTACAGTCACCATGCCCACTGGCACACACACCAACACCTTCATGCAAATGCTGCCAGTCTTTCCACACAAACCCCCCTCTGAGTCCCCTCCATGGCTTAATTGGTGTAATTATATTTGCATAAGGCTGTCCTGTTTCAGCTAACACAGAACCCCGACGAGTTTAAAAAGGCGAGATAATTGAATTTGGTTCTCTCTCTAGTGCCCCGAAGGGTCTATCTGTGTATATGGCAGAGGGTCTCATGCTTTATGTTTACTTAGACAAATAGGAACACAAGCTAGGTTGTAAATTATAGACTTCAAAAGGTTAATTGACTTGATGTCTGATAGCTGATTAAGTAAAAAAAAAACAACTAATGAGACATTAAAAAAATAAATGAATGTAAAAAAAGACCTGATAATAAAGTCGATGTTGTTCATGCATGAATCCAGACCCATACTGAATGCAAATGTTAATTAAAGAGAGCAAATATAATGAGGAAAAGGCTTGAAATGCAAATCAACTTAATGTTATTTTTCTTCCTAATTATCAACGGGTTACAGCTTCATCCTGAAGACCTAATAAAATGTCTGCTTCTGGTTCAGAATGAGCTGCAACAAGGGCAACATAATTATCATCCAAGCAATGAGGCTACAGATGCTGATTAAAGTGGTTACAAGCTACATTTGGTTGTTTTCTTCCCAGCTGGAGCAAAGGTAATTACAGTTTATTTTTATACAGCATATTCTTATTTTTTTAAGATTAAATTAGACAACATAAACCAACACCAAAACCCCCATAACCCCATAATAGTTTTTAACTTCCCCCAAAAACACATTGATTCTGAACTAAAATCAACAACAGACCAACATTTGTAAAAGTAATAAATCATATGAGACTTTAGTTTCTTAAGCATATACAGGAAGGTAAAAGCTGTTGGAAATAGGTAAAGCATACCATCTAATATGTGAATAAAAAGAATTACGGATTGCTAATCCAAAACATTATCATTACCTAAATCCCACGAGGTCTTGCTGCCTTGTCTTCACCAGCCAGTGGAGTAAAAAAAAAAAAAAAAACTAACATAAAATGTGAAGTTAAATCTTGTGTTTTGTGTCTCTCTCCCACTTCCAAACATCAACCTTGTAATTTCACATGCAGTCAGTCTTTTACTTCATCACTGAAAGCTCCAGCTAAAGGCGAAGCAATGAGCCGAGTAAGAATGATATGCTTTCGTTTTCATTTGAAAGTTAAAGGTGGAGGTCATGCAGCACCATGACAAGTTTGGTAAAGTAAGACATGTCATGGTAAAGGAAAAGATCTGCACGCAGGACGTCACACTCTTAGCAGTAAATTTTGATTGTCATTATTTTTTTTTAGGTTTTATGATCAAGATCTAGATGGCTGACGCTATGCTGGCAGCTGAATTAGAGCTCCTTGAGCTCTTGAGCTGATTGTCCAGAGAAGAATACTGCACAAGCTGCTGAACATAATGGGCAATCTATTACACCACAGGAGTCAAACTCCAGTCCTCGAAGGCCAGTATCCTGCAGGTTTTTGTTGTTTCTATGCTCGAACACACTGGACTACTTTAAATGAACAGGGTGACAAGAAGCTGTTGGATTCATTTGATTTTAATCAGGTGTGCTGCTGCAGGGAAACAACAAAAACCTGCCGGATACTGGGCCTCAAGCACTGGAGTTTGGCACCCCTGGATTACACCATCTAATATTACTACAAAGTGAAGGTTTCCTCGTGTAGTCGCAACAAAGAAAGATGCAGGGAGTAATTACTGTCAACAGCCACTGGCCTCTGCAAATAAATGAGTGACAATTATTTATTTACTTTAAAAAGAACAACTAAAACTTTATAGTTTTCCCTCAGGGAATAAAGTATTTTTGCATTTAATTTCATTTCACTTCACATTATCCTCAGATGCATCTTGCTGAGGTAATCATGTCTGTAGCAAAAAAATCCACAATGCTTTTTAAACATATTGATGGTTTGAGCCAAAACTAAGGTTTCTGCTTGCTTTTTTGTCAGTTTTATATTTTGAGGTTTATTCTATTATTTGCACTGCATGAAATATGAAAGCTTTAGTTGGTTTTGTAAACCTCACCGACATTATATGAAAATGAGGATGATGTAAATAATCTTCATTTTTGAGATGACTGCTGGTTACAATGCACTGCTACTTGTTTCTGGCTTTTTTTTTTTTCCTCCCTCTCGGTTAACCATTTCCCTGCCCCCATCTCTCTTTCTTTCCTTTATGAACTCAGTTCACCTATGTTATTCATCCCTCTCCTCTCCCCTGCTCCTTCACCTCCTCCCCCACATTTTCTACACAGACCAAACCACTCTCCTAAAAATGAAGTCTGATTTTCCTTCTCTCCATCTCCTCTGTTTCTCTCACTCGTCCCTGTCTCTCTCTCTTTCTCTGTGGAAAAGGGTCTCTATATCTTTTGTTCATCCACCCGCTCATGTGGCCTCCTCTGGTTGTCACGGCAACCGGCTGTACACATACTGTACTGTTGCTCCAGGAGAGTGATGGAGACGGAGAATGGGATGCAGAGAGATGAGCATGAGGAGAGTTAGATTGAGACGGAGTCAGGGGAGGAAAAGAAACAAAGCAGAAAGGATGAAAACTGTAGAAAATGTTGAGAGCTAGGAGGGGGAGGAGGAGGAGGGAAGTAAGATAAAAATGCAAGGGGCGATAAATGGATACAAAAGAGAAGGATAAAACATCCAGGAAGCAAATGAAATACAAGCATTTTTCCCTTTTTCAGATATCTCTTTAGAATGAACGGCTGCACTAACACTTAAAGCACACACATGTATTGAAGTGTTGTGTCATCTGATTTAAGATTGCTCAGGATTTTCCCCATTTCATATCAGTTTCTTTTACAGTAAACAATTTTTTTAGAAGCATCTGCAGCAAAAGATTTATTTCAGCAGAGGTATTTAAAGCTCCATGTGTGGTTTAGTGCTGTGCAAAATCACCAGGAACATTTCCGTTAAATAGAAATCTGATGCAATAAGAATGCGAAATGTTGACAAACCCTTTATTTCTTCCCCTGTATTTAGATTCAAATGCTTTTCCTGTTAAGCAATGCCGAAATCACCTCTTAAATTCACTTGCGCTATTATTTTTTACTCTAAAACAAGTGTGTGAGGGGGTCAGATAAATTGTTTTAGTGTTATAGTCGGCCCTGCGATGGACTGGCGAGCTGTCCAGGGTGTACCCTGCCTGTCGCCCAAAGCCAGCTGGGATAGGCTCCAGCTTCCCCGCGACCCTGAATTGGAATAAGCGGTTCGGAATGAATGAATGAATGAATGAGTGTTATAGTCTTGGATAACCTGTTATTTATTCATATTAAAACAGAAAACACTGAAGAGAAATAAACAGGATAAGTCTTAAAGTAAAGACTCAAGGGTCAATAAATAAACTGATAGATATTAAATATACAAAGAGAAACTATAAATGCCAAGATCCTTGTCCCGACACTATCTTCCTCCACCCACTTGTCTGTATTTGCTGTATTTGAAGTCCTGTAGGAATCCAAACCCTGCAGACAAGCTTCCATCTGCCATGTTGGCTCTAGTCCAGCGCTGCTATGTAGAACCAAGATGGCGCCCAGTCAAACACATTCAGTGGAAACTCCATGCAAAATAAGTCAAACAGCACATGTTTTATTACATATCAAAACATATAGACAGGAAGAAGCAAACTGACAACTATGCCGGTTTACAGAACAGAAATAAATGTTCAGACAGTTGAAACTTGTCCAAAGCTGGTTTAAGGTAAAGTCACCAGTTTCAAAAGCATAAAACTATATTTAAAGGTAGTAAAACATGCTAAAAGGCAATAAAAAGAAAAACAAATGAGTTTATAAAGTATTGAATATTACCTAATGTTGCAAACATTTTGCACACATTGTGTCTCTAAAGTTATTTACAACATAGGAATAATTATCACAAACATAAAAATTATTGCTCTTTTTGAATCGCTTAATCAGATGCATAGTTTTTTGTTTGTTTGTTTTTTCTAATAGCAACAACTGATTCCATGACAACAAATCACTACGATGAAGTCAAGATGTTAACCTTTGGTGGATCCAAGGAAGTTAAAAATTAAACTGGGAAGGCCAAGTCTGGACTGCAAATGCACAAGCTGAGAGCCAAGATGAACAGATTCTGCAGAAGATACAGGTATGGATTTGTCAGCTGAATTGTTACCATGCATCCCTGCATCATTGCTTTCATTAACCCTTTCATGCATGAATTAATAACAAACAATACAACATTTTTTTTAAATACAGTATTTTACCACGATAGACATTTGCAGTAACACTTGTTTATTAGTAATATTTAGAATTTATCATGACTTGTGATTTATTTGAATGTATTCTATAAAATATATTTTTTTAAAAAAACCCAATATATAATCATAATTATATTATGAAAATCTTGTATAAAATATAGCTGCATCATTCTCTTTTCCAATTCATCGCAAAGGCGAACTTGTGTGATTGCCTTATATTTAATTATATTATGTATTTATTGATTCTCCAGTGAGTGGAAACATATTAGATAACTAACTATCATCCACTGAAGTTGTTTATTTACAAAAATGTTGTCCTCATTCATGAATGTGCAAGAAAAAAGCTTGTAAATAGGTCTCTACTGCATTGCCACTATGGATGAAAGGGTTAAAAAAATAAAGGAAAGAAAAAAGATTAAAAACCTAATATAAATGTGATCATAAAAATCGAACAATGTGGGTTTAATCTGCAGCAAACTTCCCTAAATTACAAACGAGGGCTTGAAATGAACGCAGGACATTTCTGCTGTGTAACTGGATGTGCAAGCACCCATTGACTGGTTTGAGTTGGTGACATGACTGGTGACCTGCTTGTAAGTAGGTTGATTGACTGAGCTGGAAGCTGATAAACGAAACAGAAAGAACAGATAACTGGAGAGGGAGGAGGGAAGAGCTATCAATATCACAGTGATTAACCATGCCAAATGTACGTACATGCATGAGCATCCAGAAGGATGTTCTGCAGAAGGATCAAGACATGACGCTCTGTTCTCCAGCTAATGCAGACTCATTGGCATCACTCCATCTCACAACACAAACACAGTCTGTCCTGGCAATTCTCCATTATAATCATCTTTAACCTCTCTGTCTGTCTCTGTCTCTCACTCATCCATAAAAATACCCACATACTTTAAGGACACCAGAATGTAACTCACTGATCCAGCTGGAGTTAGTTCAATTCATGCTGTAATTTAGAAACAACTGTTATGCTAAATTTACATAATAATTAAAATATTCTTTAAATCAATACCTCTTTTTATTTAAAAAAAAAAAAAAAAAAAAAAAAAAAAAAAGTGCATTTCCAGAAGAAAATATGAGATGATTAACTGGATTAAAAGGATAGAGCATGTGAGCCAGTATGAAAACCACAAACAATGACATCAGCACGTCTGACATTTTGAAAAGAGCACAGGATGTTGAAGAAAACAAGACTAAATACAAGCTGAAGCACTCAAAGTGAAGGAAGATTAGACCAAAAACGCAGAAAGGGGTGAGTAGAAGTGTTTCCAGAGGTTTTTGATTGGATCATCTACTACTTTATATGGTTTATTGAATACATTTGTAAGTTAAGCCACTGGTTTAGGGACTAATGTCCCAAGTTTTGGATTTTGCTTCCACCACTCCCTTTTTTTTGTTTGTTTGTTTTACAAAATTATGTATGCCCCCAAATAATTGTCAATTACACATTTCCCCTTCTCCAAAGCATGTTTGCTTTTACTTTAACCGGGACCATAATCTATAAAATTAACATCGTACTCTTAATAATTTAACCATATTATCAAAATGTGTATTTTAGGCCATAAATAGTGTGAGAAGTAATGGTTCTACTAGCACACGGTGCCCCCACCTGATGGCAAGCAGAGAGAATGCAGGTTCAAGTCATTTACCATTGGCTTAATGTTTCAGGCATAAGGGCTACGACCTTTTTGAATAAATAATCTGGTGAACAACAGCATCTCACATGGAGGATCTAAAACTGGAAGCTGCAACTAAACGAATCCATCTGTTCAGTTTTACAGCTCTGGATGGCTGTCAGCAGGTAACTGTCAGTTCCATTAAAACACTCACTTACCCTCAGTTTCGTCTGAAACTAACTCAGTTTTGGAAAATTTTAAAAACAAACTGGATTGTGTTGCATTAGATTGTGGACATGTTAGGTTTAGGCTCTGAGAGGATGCAGTTTGGTTAAGGACTAAAATTTGGTGATTGTTTTTAAAGATTACAGTTTAGTTAGAGCAGAACCTTTCCATGCTAATAGTGTGTTATGTTACAACAGGTCATTTTACACTAGAAGTTGTCATGGTTACAAATTTAAAATAAAGATTTTCTGCACTTGTTAATATGTTCACTTATAATTTTTTTAAATAATACATTTTCTAATACTTCCATTCATTCTATTGTTATAGGACAAAAGCCTCTTCAGAAATAGAAATGTACAACACCGTACTCTGTGGATAACCAGAGTCAAGTGCTATTTTATCGCACGTAGACATTTTGTGGTTCCATTCACACTGTAGCATTACATTACAGGCTGAACAACACAAATCCCTTTTTATTAAATCCAGCTTTTACATGTGGCATTAAATCAAATACATATTCAATCTTTCCCAAAGTCACCTCAGTCGCATTTCAACCTTGTTTCATCAATATCAATGAGGTGAGGCAGACATCACAGTTCTCATATGAGGCAGGACACGGTCAAATCAAATGTAACAATGGCTACGGTCACATGATGTTTTTTTCATTCAGAATTAATCATTTGGAATTGAATCATTCGGAATTAACGTATGCTCTTACGAGTTTACATGAAAATAATAATTCAGAATGGAGGTTTACATGAAACCTAGAGTAGCATGTTGGGAAGGATTCTGATTGGAGGGTGCACGTGACGTATGATGTATACCGGAAAGAAACAAAGTTGGCTCCCTGCTTCTTGTCTTTTCAGTTGTAAGTTGTAAAAACTACATGATAAGTACCAGTTATGCCGCTATTTTTATTAGAATTTTGATGTACCAGCTTAACACGAGCATACTACTTCACTTTTTGCAGCAAACACCGAACACCGGAGGCAAAACAACGTACATCATCGGGACAGGACAAGGTAACGAGCATGCACAGAATGACCAGAATTAACTTAGAGCGGGATCAAGGTTTACATGACAGAGGAATTGAATAGTTTGAAATTGAAATGTGAATAAACCAGCCACTTACATCGGAATTAAGTATATTTCCGAATAGAAATTTGCATTAGGAATTAAGTGTTTACATGGTCATTTTTCATCAGTTTAAAGCAGAATTAACTTTTGTTCAGAATTAAAGAGGAATCAAAACTCCCGTGTAAACGTAGCGACTCTAACAGGAAACAGTGTTGTATCATATAATGTTATATTATAATTCAGCTCTGGTTGCACAACAACCACAACAATATGGCATTACATTTTTGGCCAATAACAAGAGAAGTGTATTAATCGATTATAAGAAAGTGTTTCTTAATCAAGAGAACTTGTAGTTATAGCTTTTAAATCCGGCCAATCAAGTCAATCAGAAGAGTCTCCACCCCGAACTGAAAATTACACCTACTAAACAGATAGCTAGAACACTTTTCCAGCAAGACCATAGCGATGAGTGGAGGGATCAAGTTTCACCACACTTCGTGCTGCCTTCATGGTCCTGTGAAAAAAAACAAAAAACAAAACACATCCGCGATAAGTGCAATGTTCTCTCTCGATTAATAAATGCGCTCTTTTCAGTGACGAATATGCTCCTCCTAGTGTTTGACTGAGATGTAACACTATACAGCAACTACAAAATGGAAACACATTTTATCGGCTCTACAGGAGTGTTTTTTTTGTAAGTTTCAAGTGTTGTTTCTACAAAACTAGAGGAGAAAAATTTTTATATTCTGTATAGCTGTGTACCACGGCCAATGATGCCGTAATGCCCTCTTATACCGTCTACCTTCTCCAGTTAATTATCTACTACAATATTGAATTTCCCTTTGGGGATTAATAAAGTATTTTTCATTTCATTTTTCATTTCATTATACGATTATCTGTAGGAAATCTGTATGAAAATATTAACATATTAAGCATATTCAGTGCCTAAAAGCAGAAAAAGGAAAAAAAAAACTGTAGTAAAAGTACAAATACAAACCAATTTTGAGTAACATTATACAGATTTTACTGAAAACATGCAAACGTTACAAATCTTCATTGTTAGGGTTTGAACAGCAAATGCAGCCTTAGTTTCTATCTGTATCTTCACCAGGTCAGAGGGATTATACATTATGTGTCTCCCATGTACAGTGTCAATTTAATTGCAGATTATATGCGATTACAAGGCACATATAGACTTGTGTACCAGTATAATCCCTGTAAACACTCTTCTTCTGGCATGTGGTCAAAATCAGCATGTTACGTTGTGATTGGCAAGTTAATAACAACTTTATTACCCTAATAATTTGTGTGTTTCTATGTTGATGCAAGGCTGCACTTAAGCTTCAATCCATCTAAAATGATCCATATGTTTAAAGAAATTATTTAACTTTACTATGCAGTTTGTTGATTGTCCCAATGAACGTTCAAACGACGTGCGTGTGAAGACATGCAGCTTTGAAGACAAAACATTTGAACAGGTGTGTGTTTGCATGAGCTCATAGTCTCAGGCGGGTGTCATGTGGGCAAAGGCTCAGAGGGTGCTATCTCTTCAAGAGGATTGTCACATATAATAAAGATGTTGTTATTAACGTGGTGTGCGGTGCTTGTGTGTGTGTGTGTGTGTGTGTGTGTGTGTGTGTGTGTGTGTGTGTGTGTGTGTGTGTGTGTGTGGATGCGTGTCTTTAGTGAGAAGTCTATCATCTGCAGGATTAATGCCTGTGGATTGAGACTGAGATTAAATTCACCAAGCAGGGTTCCCTACTGAGGAAAGGCAGATTAATGTCAGTGTCTGTGCATGCGGGAGGTCCTTTACCATAACTGGTGACACATTCAAGGAAGAAAGACAACATGATAAGATAAAATGGGCCATTTGATGATTTCATCAAACTTGAGAGAACGTTTTTAACAATTTATGCATTCAGTGATTGTAGTGACATGATTTATCAGGCAGACTGAGAAACAAAGAAACACATTTCCTTTAAAAACTCAAATATATTTGTAGCTGAGGATATGCTAATTCCAGATAAAAGCAAGAAAACAAAAACATGATCTACTCAAGATGAACATCTGAAACTCCAATACAAGCCCAGCTAAGTTTGTAAAATAGTCACACACTTTAATCAACTGATTTGTGTCCTGGGACTAAGCGGCAACCTCCGGAGGTTAAAAGTGAAGCCTATGCATAAAACTGCAGTTCCCCCTTCATCCACTAGGGGCTGGCTCCAAAACAGAGCAAATCCCCATAGACTCCCATGTTAAAAAGACCAACTTCACAGAATTTTTTTCTAACTCGCCCATTTAAAAATAATTTAATCTTGAAATTTGGCATATTTAGGGGTGTGTCCTTTTGATTGACAGGTACCAATCTCCGACTTCAAGTCAGAAGAACATAGAACAACCGCGGTTTTTAGTCGGTTAATAACGAGACTTAGCTTTAGCCTGCTTATCTCTGGGTTAGCTCGGTTAGCTTTTAGCTACAGAAAGCTCGGAGTTCGCTCGATGTCAATCATCCGCCATGATGCTCAAGGCTCCCCTCTCAGCTCCACCTCTTTGCCCATATTTGTATTTTCTGGGCAAGACGACGTGCATGACGTTGCCAACATGGTGACGGTAGGAACTGCTCACCGAGATTCAATTCAGCTCTTTAGAAACCTATGGGTGACGTCACGGAGGCTCCGTCCATCTCTTTATATACAGTCTATGCCTGGGAATTACATTTTTGTTCTTTCTTATTTTCTATCGTTCTTCTGAATGCGGAAACATAACTGAATTAAAAAATATATAATCTCAACGCATTTTTTTTAAACTTTTAACAAAAAAAGAGTGACAACCATTTTAGAGCATGAAAAACTTCTGTACAATCTTTATCTTTTTTTTTTTTTTTTTACATTCAGTCTACATGTTGGCTAGATTTCCCACTAAAAACGCAGCAATAAAATGTCACGGCTTCCTTTAAAGAAGTATTGCTGAACTTTGGCCCATTTTTCTACTTCGGCGTCTGTATTGAAGACTGATTCAGCATCTTACCTGCAACTGGCCTCTTCTCTAAACTGTCACAGAAGATGGCATATCTGATGAGGAATCTCATCTTATCTCTCTTCCTCTTTCACTTTCTTTTACTTCCTTTTCTTGATAATTCCCTCGTGTGATAAGTCAGTCGGCATGTGCATCCAAAGCAGGCAGTGTGTTAATAACCAGTTTCTGGCATGCAACATGGTGTCATAAACCAGAATGTAGCTGTTGCATGAAACTCCAGAGTTGTAAATGCAGTTTCTCAGCCTGACGACACAGCAGGATGACAACTGGAGGAATGTAAACCATGAATGTCAGTGTGCCATTAAATCAAGTCAGAAGCACAGAGTTGTAAGCATTGTAGCCGTGTGTTTAATGTGGTCTTACTTTAAACTAAGCCCATTATTTTTACATTGATAGAGGTACAAATGAAACTTTGTTCTGCATGCATTATTTTCTGGATGTGATTAAAAGCAAAAACCCAATTATTAAAATTAATAAAGGTTGATTTGGGGTTTTTTTAAGTTTTTTTTTTTGTTTGTTTGTTTTGTTGTTTCTAAAGCAGCTATGTATTTGATATAAACCATTTCCATGTATACCAGTGTCATATCTTTGTTTAAATGGATTGCAATAATGCAGTGATTTTAAAACCCAAATAATCACTCCAAGCACTTTCACATGTCCATGTTCACCCAAGTGAACTTATTTTAGTGTCTTGCATTAAATAAAAAAAATATCTTTCATAATTTAATTCTACATTTGTATCTAAACTGGCAAATGTGTCAACATATTGATGAACTAAGGGAAATTAATGTTAATCAGTTGATGATCAATTGGGGGTCATGTAATCACATGAATCAACATTGACATCATCATTAGTTCATGATAAGCAACAGGAATTCATGATAAAGTCTTCATTAATTAATGCATCAGTTCATTGTGAGTCACGCATTACTTAAATGTATGACTTTTACCATTACTGTAAAGTGTTGCCAAAACAATGAAAAGGAGCTCTACAATTTGTCTTCATCAGCATTAATACATGGATTTTTCTTTTAAGTTGTCACATTTTTCCCTGAAAGTGTTATAAACTCATTAGTTTCTTTGTCCTTCTGAACTCTTACAAATGTCTTAACCTTAAAGAAGCACATCAGTTACATTTTTCACATTTTTCTCAATTAATGTTGGCACTAACGGTGCGTTAACTCTAAGTATTGATGCATCATTTGTTTGTCTCCTGAAAAAAAGACAAACATGACTGTTTGATCAAACACTGGTATTTCTCTTAAAAGTAAATGTTATCCCTTGTATCTCTGCATCTTCATCCTCCTCTGTTACACACACCCCAGAACGCACATACACATTGATACTCACACAATTCTTCAATTTTGACCTTTAAATATAATGTCAGTTCATTTTTTATATGTCTTTGTTGAGACGCAAACAAAATCTGAAATTGCCCTTGGGCTCCTTTTCAGGATCTCAAAATCAATGCTTTCTGACATTTAGAGGGGGGAAGGGTGTGTGTGCTTGTGTGCAAAAGAGAATGTGCATGCATTTTACCATGTGCATGAGAATGCCACGCATAGATACCATACACAGGTGGGGTAAAATATGCTAATCTCTTGTTATAGCCAGCATTTTCATGCATTTATTAACATTTGCATACATTAGGAGATAATGGAAGCTTTAACTTTCCTTTGTTTTTAAGTTGTTTTTTTCTCTTTTTTTTTTCAGAGGTTATAAATGATTTTATTCTGGAATTTATGCAAAACAAGGTGATGGAACTGAATATATTTTATATACTTTTTATATCTATAAATAAACCCTCAATAATAACAACATCAATAAATAAATATATAGACCAGTTACTATGTATATGATACTGGAGTGTCTGACTGCTTTATGAAACAGAAAAATGTTTTTACCACACTTTGAAAAGTGCTGTCTGCCCAATTTCAGAATCAATATACATCAGAACAAATGACCCAGCTAATGGAGGGGAACGTGGCTGAAAGTATTGACAGCATGCATAAAATATCAATCAATCAATATCAACTACAGTAACTCTAAGATAACAATTAAAATTGGAAAAAAAATAATCTTAATACAATGCAGGCATAATACTATGCATGGAAATCTTTTAGCTCTAATGACCTATTGAACTGGTTTTCTAAATTATCAGTACAGGATAAGCACTGCAGAAGCCTGCTCTTCAAGATGATCACTGACCTCCACAGGAGTCCACAAACTGACAAACGACTGCATGAAGTCCTGGAAGATGTACACCCCTTCCTGCTTTTTGTCTTCCTCTGTGAGCACACTGCTAACCTGTTGTTTCATTTCTCTGTGTGCTTCAATCATAAAGTTTGTTGACCTTGCTGTCAACTAATTATATACCATCCATGATTGGATGTCTGCCCACCAAATGCCACTTCAATCAGCAATCAGCAACCCCAGCACTGCAGGTGTGGAGGGCTCAGAGCAGCGGCTTGTTGACTGCTCAAAGTGTTGGTTATTTGTGTCTGTGGGCTTCAACACAAAATATCGCTTTGTTGGCTTGTTGGAATGGTAATAAAGCAAATCAATTCTCTTGATTTTTTTATTCTTAGAATTTATGGAAGTTGCAAACATTTTCTTGATTTATTAATATCTACCAACATCAAAAATATTTTTGGAGTTTTTTTTTTAACTGCAAGAGCTACAATTGAAAGCAAATATAACAAAAAGAGTAACTCATAGGAAAGATTTGGTAGTCATGAACAAGAATATGAAATATGTTGCAGCACCAAATATAAACCTTGGTTTATGCTTAGCAGATCTCCAGGAATGTTTTTGGAAAGTGTCCTTGACTCGGCCCCAGGCTGTCCTCAAAGTCTTTGGAAGGTTGGCCAATTAAAGGTCAAGATGTGCTCTTGGGGTTGGCTGCAACAATGGGGCCGAGGTCAGAGTTCAGAGCCACTTTGGATGATGACAGTCGTACATTTTCCTGAAAGTTGTTTCATATACAGATGATTTGCAATGGAAATTCATTTGGCAGGAAATTTAAAGGCAATTTGTATGAAACCAGCTTTTAAAATATAGAATAAATCTGCTTGTAATGAAAATGTCCAGTAATTTTTTTTCCCTGTTTGGGCCCTCACAAGTATTACCAATGATTGTTCTCTGGACAAGCACAAAAGAAGCCTGTTTTTTTTGTTTTTTTTTATCACATGTTTAGCTAAAAGTACATCTTAATAAATACCTTTTCTTAAAACCAACTATACAACATATCTGCTGAATTGCTAATTTACCAAGATGGAAGTAGATACAGTTTAATTTGTATGAAAGGGTGGGGCCAAAGGACATTCTCCCTCCCCCAGAATATGACCTGGCCCCCAGGTTTTACCCCAAACACAGACAAATTTCATGATATATTCAACAAAAACAACTTTCACAGTGGTAAACTACATTGTTTTATATGATGTTCTGTATCAACATTCCCATAACGCAGCATTAGTACAGCGACATTTTGTCAGCTGCTTATGTAGGTGATATTTTTCTGTCTAAACTGTTTACATTTTATGCAATTGATGCAACATTTATAAAATCATCAGATGACTGTACAAAGTTAATTTCCCAAGAACATTGAAAAACAAGATATAACTACAACTTTAAATTAGTTTTTGTGCAAAGTTTTGTGCAGCAGTAAAAAAAAAAAAGGCATACAGTGCAAAACAATCTCACGTAAATAAATGCTGATTACAAGTATAAAATTGGTTGTTTGCTTTTACAAATTTTTATATTAAAAGACTGTTTTAAAGTGTTTTGTTTTGTTTGTTTGTTTTCTCTTCTAAATATCTGATATGTGCCACCCTGGAGTCGGTGCCCCTGCTTGGCCCCCAAACACACATTGTCTTGATTCACCCCTGTTTACATGACCATGCAGGAGGAAAATTTTACATCTGGTCTTTTTTTTTTAATGAATAAATAAATAAATAAGACTAAGCATTACTAATGGTCTTTCAGGGTTTTTTTTTCTGACCACTGACCAAATCCAAGTAGTGATGTGAAGTGACAGTCAACCAATAAAATGAGCTGTAAGATGTGCAGGATTTCAATAAGTTTTATAGGATTATTCCAAAACTGCTGAAAGAAAGCCAGATAAACTAATATTTATGTGTGAACCTTTAAAGATCTTAGCAAGATGTTAACATCACGACAAATTTCTTGGTTTTTACAAAACTACACAGCAGTAGGGATTCACAAACAAGACATGTAAACATCTGGTGACATGACTCAACTCAACTCAACTCAACTCAACTTTATTTATAAAGCCCTTTAAAACAACCAGAGTTGAAACAAAGTGCTGTACACAATCGGCAAAAATAAAAACAGAATAAAACAGTTCAAATGCAAATAAATAACATAAAAACAAGAGGTCATACAAGGAATATGGAATTAAAACAATAAAACAAACTAAATAAATAGTAAGAAAAACCAATAATAAAAATAAGGCACACTTACCGGAAGCTGTCTTATGTTGGGTTAAAAGCCAAGGAATAAAAAGATGTGTTATATGTGTTACATGAGCTACAGAAAGGCTTGTCAGCTTTATATTCCTCTTATGGTTTTTCTCAGGGATCTACAAAGACAAATGTAACATGTCTTTAGTGCAGTGTATCAAGTCAGAACTTCTGAGAACAATTTCTTTCTTTTCCCTGAGCACTGTGACATGATTACAAGGTCAGCAGAGTCACAAACTAAACAATTCAGCAATTTACATTTGTTGACATGTAGACAGTGTAAATTAGTGAATGAAAAATATCTTTGTGTCCCAGTTAAATTTCTGCTGATCTCCTGTTGTACATCTTTTAGGTGCTGCGCTCATCCAAGGTATCTAAGTCCAATTTTTATCAAACTCATAAGCTCCTGATCAAGCTCCCAAAAGCCTGAGAATGACAGCCTAACACAAACACATGCAGTTTGAGGCTTTAGATCATCTGATAGATGTAAGCATGTTGTCATCCGTCTAGACAGTCACAGGATCACGCCAAAATGCAGTGACCCCCAAAACCAGTCAACTGAGAAATACTGATGCCTTGAAGCCAAAACGTCTCACAACAATGGGATTGAAGCAGAATTAACGCTCATGTTCAAAAACAGCCCACAAACCTGTTTATCCCCTTTCTATAATCCTGTTCTCCAATTCACAATAAAAACATTCTCCAATTAATCGGCTTAAGTGTGGAGCGCTTCATTTTATCTTTAATTCACTCTTCAAAATGAATATGCTTCACTGCAAGAATTAGAAATAATCTACATTCATAATAAGTGCAGCTGGTTCTTTCTTTTTTTTCTTGACTTCTTGCTTTCTTTCTTTGTAAGATCTTACACATGTTGATCTTCATTTAATGAATTCAAACATGAAAAGCTGTAATCCATCTCAACCTTTGACCTGCTGTGTAGATTTTAACAACATCATGTTAACCCCCTCAGAGTCCCAATGGTATTCGTTATTAGCTCAGATTAGATCGATGAAGTTAAATTTTATTCACACTGGGGGCAATCAATATTTGTAACCGATACTACTTTAAATGCAAATTATTCCATCCAAACAATATGATCTAAGTCTAGGTCAGATGAGGACGAGGGATTCACGATATGACGACTGGAATCTGATGGACCAACAACAGGCTGAGTGTTGCATGTGGTGCAGAACATATTATACAATATAACATGAAAACAAAAAAAATGCCCTGTAGCTCCTTCTGCAACAAATATTGGGTTCCAATGTGTATCTGGTTCAGTGATTTTTTTCTTTACACGTTCAGGAAACAAGCAGTGGTGTTAATTTATAATCATTAATATCACATTTGAGGGATCAATAACACCAGATTGTGTGGAAATTCATACATTTGAACTTAGCATACTAATCCTCTTAAATAAATCACTGTAATGTTTACCATATGTTCACCTTCTGATTTTACTTCTACTAAGGATTAAACGACGAGGAGTCATGCATTGGATGGTTTTAATGCACGATGCGGAGTCCAGACACCACGCAGTAAACATTTTATAACAAATTTTTTTTGTTGTTTTTTTTTACAACACTTGCTAAATATGCTAAAATACAGGAACTATTTCATGTTGGCCTCAATGTACTTTCACTCCGTCACAAGGCGTCACCATAGCAACATGTTAATCAACTGATTCAGCCATTGACTGGTGAATGAGAGAAATGCGCTGTAGCTTGACAGCGGTTGTTTAGCATATAAAATATGTTGAGATTGACATGAAATAGTTCCTGTACTTTAGCATATCTAGCATGGGTTGTAAAAAAGAAATACAAATTTTTTGTAAAATGTTTAATGTCGCCAGTTCATCACAGGTCTATAAATATACTACAAAAGACAAAAGAAATGAGAAAAAGACCAAACAAGCCAAACTAAAGAAGCCATTCAACAAAACAAGGGAGAAACACAAAAAGAAAAACTGGAATCAAAGAAGAAACACAAAGGAAATATCTCTAATAATAAATAATAATCAGTAATAACTGAAATGATACACACAGAAAGGCACAGCGAAAACAAGAGAATTAGTTAAACAAGAAATGTGACAAGATCAACTTCTATAATGAACAGAAACACAAAACCACAAAACAAACTTCAACCAGAAAAAGTCAGAAAAATAACAATCATTCTGAGAGAAACCAGAAAGGAAAATGATGGGTCAAAAAGTCTTTTGCAAGATTCAAACCCAAGTCTGAGGAAAGTAATGAAGTTAAATAATACCACCAGCAAATACATGCCGTCACCACTGCATGTTAAGTTTCTTACTGTTATAGGGTCAAAAGACCCTTCAAGTATTTATAAAAATGACCATTTGATGACAATCAATGATGCACCACATTATATTTGGAATTAGCTAAAACGTTTGTTAGAGCAAAAAAATGTTGACTAATTCTGACCTGAAACCATTGGCTGTGATGTGTCTGTGTGTATGTGTGTGTGTGTGTGTGTGTGTGTGTGTGTGTGCGTGTGTGTGTGTGTGTGTGTGTGTGTGTGTGTGTGTGTGTGTGTGTGTGTGTGTGTGTGTGTGTGTAGAGGGTGGGCTGGGGGTATTGAGGGGAGTGAGGGGTGGAAGTCACTGCAGCCCTGTCTGACCTAGACACGAGTTTAATCCCCAGGGAGGCGCCCCTGGTGTCCTGACACACACACACACACACACACACACACACACAGACACCACCTACATAAACACACAGCTGGTCGATCATAAGACACACTCCCCACAGTGTGGGAACAAACTCCCTTGACAGCGAACAAGAAAGTGCTAAGGACTTTGTGTGTGTACTTCCATGTGTGTATTTATAGGTGTTTGTGTGTGGCAACATTTATTTTGATTCCTTGTTCAGCCACCGCCATGCATTTGATCATTCATTATTTCTGCTTGTGTGTATCTCTGTGTTTTTCAAAGGGGAGATCAGGAGACAAATACTAACAATGATATCACTTCAGGCTCTATAAATCTCTCTCTACCTCCCACAGGGTGAGGAGTGGTGGGAGCACAGAGGAGAAAACAGGAATGTCACAAATGAAAGAGAAGCGTGTTCACTCCTGGTGGGTGAGGAGTATGTGACAGAAAAATGAGGAAGGATGAAAGAAAGGGACTAGCAAGAGAAAAGGGTTGAAGTTTGCATGATGAGAAGATGTAAATCAAGGCAGAAAGGAAAAGATTTTATGAAAGAACAAAGATAAAAGTCTTCCTGTAATCTCTCTGAGGAGCCCTGTGTGCACAGAGAAACACTACAGCTGGTGTTCTGTTTTAACAAGAATTATTATTATTATCTTTCAGAATCATAGTGGACATTATATTAATCCTGTTTTGCCTCAGATGATCATAGTTAATATGTCTCATCATTCATTCCCTTTAAGAAGCATTTGAAAGTAACAGGAGCATTTATGGTTTCACCTACGCTCTGCAGGACGGAATAATCATTTATCACAAACGTTTGAGGAAAATTAAGTCTTAAAACTTAATGTTTAACATATGTTTTAGACTTTAAGATCCATTGATTTAATGTCAACAACAAGTCTTGTTTAAAAATCATGCAATGATCTTGTTTTTCTCTTTTTTTCAAGAAATGATCAGCTCAGTCAGTGGCTGAAAAAAAGAAGTTATCAGTAAGCGTTCTATGTTTTATTTTACCCTTTATCAACCAAATCACATTTATATATTTAATTTAATTTAAATGTTTAGTTTGAAGAAATTTCAGTCACTCTGCAATTGATGATGATATTGGCTAAACTCAATCTAATCCCTTTAGAACGTCAGTAGCTTGTGGTGTGCTTTGCATGATAAAATCAAAATGTGAAAATCTATAAAAACCTTCACAGACGCTCGTATAAAACATCAAAGGTCAATAACACACCCAATGATGCTCTCTTTTTCTCAGACACGCAAAACACAGTCTACAACCCCTCTTTGCACAAGCATAAATACTGCCTCTGGTTCCTGTCCCTTTAACTGAACCTATAGATATATATATTTAGTGCTTTTTATCAGTCAATTTACTGAAAATAAAAATGTTTTTGGTTATTAATTCATTTGTATTTCTTCTTATCACATTTGGCGATTGAGAAATGAAAGACAAATTTAGAGGTTATAGTTTGACTTTAAAAACACTGTTGATGTTACAACTGAGAATTTTGCAAATAAGAGAATCAGAGCAAGCAAAAGCAATGCTTTGAACTCCTGTCCCTAAACATTAGTGCATGGGAAAGTATTAGTAAAGAAAGTATGTAAATGTGTACAGAGAAGTGCATAATCTTATTAGCAGGCTTATTTGTTTTTAACATTACATCAACCCAGCTTTAAACATCTCACAAAGTTCACTTTCTAAAGGTTTTCTAACATGTGTGTCCCAATTGGTCCAAATTTCTGTCACCTCCCATTTGCTTGCTCCATTTTCAAGCAACTGCTTGCTGAAATAGGTGAGTCTCAGATCTTTTTCTTTGTGGCTGCACAAAGGGAAATAATAATTTCAGTGGATACTGCCATTGACCTGACACTGTCCTCTAAAATCACACAACTGGCGAGTGCCAGCAAAAGCACTCCTCTCCTCCTGATGGGAGTGGACACCACTCACAAACATGTAAAGGTTCAGAGACAGAAACATCAGGAGTAACTTTTGGAGTGGCTGAAATTAAGGAACAAAGCTGATTTTGAATTAACTTTGAAAACAATGTTGTTGGACCTCTAAACATCCATAATATATTGCTGAAAAAATGTCTTGTATGGGACCTTTAAGGTTACTTTATACTTGCTTGGTATTTGCATACTGTAATGCTATAACTGATGCAGATGAAATGTGTGTTCACATTCAAGTATAGTATCACAGCATCCTGTTGAAGTTGTCTTTTCCATTTTTGCCACACAAATTCAGCAGGAAGCTCCAGAAATTTGTTATCACAAACTGACCAATCACACGGCAGTACTTCCATGTATCTGTGCTCCAAGCAGAGATGGACGCCAGCTGTGGAAGAGGTGTGCATCAACCCTCAACTGACCTACGTAGAGCATACAGCTGTGACACCATAACAAACTTCATGCAGCTATAGTGCAAGATTAAATCATGCTTTACTTGTAATACAGCATTTTTTTATTAGCTAAAGAAAGAGCAGCCAGTATCATCAGGTTGCAACAAGATCAGTATCATCAGTAGCACAGTTTAAGCATTGTCAGTCAAGAGAACTGAGAAAAGATAAAGTAGCGATTGAACAGTATCTGAGACTTCACCATGGAGATCCCTCCTTGTTTTGCTGTGACCCAGTAAATCTTTAACTCTCATAACATCTAGTTGGTATAGCATAGCTTAAAGGTAGAGTATGTAAGATTTTCAATATTTTAAAAATAAATGAACTAATAAAATAACTACAATCATAATTAGATAGTTTTTTAAACATGTAGGTTCCAGTCTGTTCATATTTGATGTGTTATTAAATTACAAGTTTAATTAATGACAAAGACCCTTCTTAAATGTTTGCCTACCAGTAAAAAAAAAGTGCTTTTTGTCATTTGTCATTAATTAAACTTGTAATTTAATAACGCATCAAATATGAACAGACTGGAACCTACATGTTCAAAAAACTATCTAATTATGATTGTAGTTATTTTATTAGTTCATTTATTTTTAAAATATTGAAAATCTTACATACTCCACCTTTAAAGGAGACTATTGACTATATCTTAGGCAATACAAAACACTTTCCTTCTGAAGCTAAGGACCTGTAGCTTTTT
Source organism: Telmatherina bonti (assembly GCF_933228915.1). NCBI lineage: Eukaryota > Metazoa > Chordata > Actinopteri > Atheriniformes > Telmatherinidae > Telmatherina > Telmatherina bonti. Next base: position 26,579,999 of record NC_136616.1, on the reverse strand, counting down.
TCAGTTAACTGATGTATGAATGCAAAATTGTATTTCCCTTCCCCTAAACTTTGTCAATAATAACAGCACACAGTTTTCAAGTTAGTGAGAAAATGATATTTTTGTTCAGATAAACCACAGTGATCCTCCATTATTTGCTTCCTTTTTTTTTAATGTCCTTTCTTCCTCTTCTACCTTCTCTCCTGCTTTTTTGTCTCCCTTTCTTGTGCTGACCTTTCATGTTCAGATCAGAGTAGCCTGACACTTATCACAGGGGTCTAGAGAGGCTTTCCTATCAAAGCCGGTGTTATGTGCCTGATTTAACAAGGCACACACACAAAGAGCCTTCTATTCCCCCATCTTTCTCATCCATAGGATATTCCCCTCTTCTCCTTTTTAAAAACACTTTTCCTCCACATTGAAATGACGCTACTCACAGACATTCCCTGTCTTTTGAGCACACACACACACACACACACACACTCGGACATATTGGCCTGCTTCAGCTTTTGTTCTATCACAATGGGATTAGTGGTGTGATTCTTCCACTCCTTTTAAGTGGGCGCACTACCAATCCACTTACGATAGACTCTATTGAATACTAAAAGGAGTGAAGAGGAGGGGAGGAGAAAGGAAGAGGGAAGTTGAAAGGGGGAGGAAACACGAGGGGAGAAGGGAAAACTCGGAAAGGGTGCAGATAGAATATGAACAGAGTTGGAGAAAGAGGATAAAGTAAAGAAGAAAAATGGGCAAGGAGCCAAAAGGGAGAAAACTCCCTTTAAAATGAGTGAATACTGTCAAGATGACAAGCTATAACTCAGCTGGAGATGACTGAAGAAGAAGAAAGGTGACAGACGTGACAGAAAAGAAATGGGAGTGTACTGTTTGGCAGAGGTGTCTCCGCGATTCAAACAGGCACACGTAGGTGAACCTGTTGCCAGGGTGACAAGAGGCAGTTGAGGCCCCACACTCCCCTGCCATGTTTCACAGTGTGATGTCATCAGTTGCCGCCGGTGCCGGGAGGGCCCTTAGCCAATGGGACAAAAGCATTGGAGGGTGCAAGCTGTCATTGTCTGTATTTTTTAGATTCTTTACAGTCTTAGTTTTTTTTCCCCATCATCAGCGCTCTCTTGCCCACTGTCTTGTTTTCAGCTTCACTTTCTTTTAGACTTATTCAACTCAGTCAGCAGGCAGCTGGAGAAGCTGAAGCTTTATGTTTAGCATCCCTGATGAGAAATTAGGCTGATTTGACCATCTGGGAGAAAGAGCCATGGCAGGAGAGACCACAGTGATTATTAAAATCCAGGAAGGGGAGGAGCAGAGATAAAGATTTGTTTCTTTAGGGCACATTCCCATCAGCATTAATAAGTCATCCAAGGTGTCTCTGAGGAGTTAACCCTTCAGAGACTCACGTTACCCCCGCACATTATAAACACTGACTTAGGGCACATTCACATCAGCCTTTTTGATTCGAATCCGAGTTTGTTTGCTCGGTAAGTCCGCTTCGTTTAGGGAGCTTTGCATGGGGCAACCAAGTTCTGATTCCAAAGAAGCAGGCTCGGTCCACCTACAAATGCAGGTCTCGGTCTGCTTCAAGCCATCCTACAAAAAAGTCATTTCCTGCATCTGGCGTAGTTTTGCATTGTGGGTAAACAAAGCGATGGAGTTAAGAGTCCTCTGCTTCGTCTGTTGTTCATACTGTATCTATTGTTACAGTGTGTTTCTGCAGGATACTCGCATAAGACATCATAAAACCCCAAAACAGCGATAATTTCATGCTCCATGTTTAGTTTGCATGTGGAAGAAACAGAGTTTTTATTCATTATGTTGGACTTGTCTTCTCTTTTGCTAAATACAAGTGCAGCACCACCTTTGGTGACAATGGGGATATTTTATTTTAAAGGTTTGGCTCGTTTTATCAGTGCTGCATGAACACAATCTTGGTTCGCATGGATACACCCCCCTACAACTGATCCCTGCCCAACGGGACAGAGTTTGGTCGACTATCCTGGTGTGAATTCACCCTAAGTTAGCTTCTCAATAGAGCATTTTTTCTCTTGCAAACCAAGTTTCTGCTGGTTTTAGATTGGCAGCTTTTTGAGTCTGGTGTCAAAAAATAAAAAAATAAAAATAAAAATGTCAAATGGTTTGGTTTTGGGTTGTTGTCATTCCATTTGCATGTGTCATTGCCTGTAATGAGTCACTTCATTCAGTTCAGTGACAGACTGTCACTTTATCTCCATCCATTTTCCTTCCATCAATCTTCAATTTTACGTATTCCATTTTTAGACCACCTTTGGTCTAAGGTGGACTTTATAGAGCTCTTTTGTTATCATTTTGCCTTTTTCGTTGTGATTTTGAGGCTAAGTTGATGATGCCTTTATAGGTTTACCATGAACATGCACACACTAACTTAACCAACATGGGGTTGCGCTATAAATTCAGAGCCGGTGTTTTGGGTTAAGATGTCAGAGGAATTAGCAACCTTGAGCCTCGTCTTTCTTACACCATTTGTTAAAACTCCTTTGTGGGATAACCCCCTCTCTTGTAAACTGTTATGATCGTGTGCTGATGTAACAATGCCCCCACATTGTCACAGTGACCCGTGCTGAAGGCACTTTTGGCAGATACCCTGCACGTAGTTTCCATGTAAACCCCAAGTCAGTTAGCTCCTGTCAACAGCTGTTTGGGCAATTATGTTAAAAACCACAAGGGCTAAGACAGTGGGGAACCCATCTTGCAAAGATTCACTTGGCCTTCTGTACCAGTTGCAGGAAATAATGGAAGACAGGGTATCCATGTAAGTCATGGGCTCTTTGATAAAAAACACATAACATTATAGAGAACATAATAAATTTGATCTGAGATCTTTAACCTACTGTTGCTCAGCTACATGGATCAGCAGCATAGAGAAGATAATTAAACAACTCAAAATGCTACTTTTAATGATCTTTTTTTTTTTTTTTTTGCTGCTGAGCATTTTAGAGTGTCTTTTTGGGAAACAGTGATTCTTGTCTTTTATACATACAGTAAATAGTATTTTGTGTAGCTTTACACAGATTCAGGAAGCAATAAATAAATCTACTTCCAAACTCACAGTCAGTTTTGTTTTCCTTTTCCTTCCAAGCACATGGTTTTCCTTTGAACTAATTTGCTCTGCAGGAATAAATGCTCTTTTCCATTTGCCTTTAAGACTGCAGTAACGTTCTTTCTTCTGTCAGAATCCAGCAGATTTACTTGTCAGGAGACGTTTCCCTTGCTAAATAGCTTTAATAAACAGATCAAGATGTTATACCTGCTTCCTCTCGTCATAAAGAATTACTTTGCTATTTATGGTACTTGTTGGGCTGTTTACATATAAAGCAAAATGTAAGAGGAATGGCTTTTTTTATGTACATTTTTTAAATATTTGTATCTTCCTGTTCCCTATTATTTCATTTCACTGTGATTAGTCTAATTTCTAAACTATAACAAGCATCTCTGATGCACTTTTGCACAACATAAAACAACGTTGAGGGTATTTCTGTGTTTTCTTGTTCTAAAACTGCAGCATATGAGGACTTTTAACAGATGAGAATATTCTGTGGACAGACAGAGGCATGAATGGATAAATAACCCTCCTTTCAGATGATTGTCCATTATGCATCAGGTCTGTGTGTGTGCGTAAATGACGTTGTGTGTTCCAGGCCGGTGAAAGAAACCACTGGGGCGAGACTGTTTGCTAATTATTGCACTGGATGGTGGAGGCATGTGGGCAGAAGATGAGCTAATCAGTGGAGCAGTGCTGTCAACGTCCATTTTCTGACATACACAGGCAAAAGTGCAAAGCACACATTCTAAAACCAGTTGTATGTCCAGCTCTACACACATCTGCACCCAAAGTTCATGGGTTTTTTTTTTTTCCCAATCAAAGAATGTAATTTATTTTGACAGAGATGTATTTAATGTGTGATTCACTTTTTCTAATTTTCTCATGACTGCAAGTCTATAGTGCACAGTAGTAAATGTATTTTTAACTTTTTAATGACTCTCCGGGGATCAAATTTCAGCACATTGTTCTGCTTGTTATTGGCAGAGAGCTGCATGTTGACCCCTTTGGCAGCCACTGGTCACACTTTCTTTGTTGCTAAGCAAGACAGGAAGCAGGTACACCCAAAAGGCACTCTTTCTTCCTGTCTTAAACTTCACAGAAGTAGGTTAAAGCTGAATGAACTCTGTTTGCTTACTTCACTGACAACAAGCCATGACATATAATGTAGGAAATATTAAGGAACAGCAGTCTAAATATATAAATTTGCATCTTGGCAAAAAGGGAATGAAACATTTGTTTAGTTATCGTTCAGTAAACAATGTTCACAATGACAAAACAATGACATTTTAGTGGGATGTCTATTTATTCTAAAACAATAGTATGGATAAAACTTAAATAACTCTGGTATTGAATGCAACAAAAGCAAACTTTATAATGGGTACAGTTAATTAATGGTTTTAATTTAGAATTAATTATTCAGAATCAAATGATTCCAAATTAAAAAGTATTCTCTTTTGGGTTTACATCGACATAGTAATTACAAATTAAAGTTTGAATGAAAACCATATTTATTCCCCTTCACTTAATTTACTTGACTTGGGAAGGGTTCTGATTAGACAGTGGGGAAAACATCAAGTTTACGGGAAAATACAAATTCCATTTCCTGCTTCTCGTCTTTTCGGCTACAACATAGAAAACCAAATAATAAAAACCATTTTCCCTTTGATTTTGATTATACTTTTGAAAAACCAGCTTGACACAAGCATTTCACTTTTTTCAGCAGCGTAGGAGGAGAAGGACGATAGAGGACCAGAGACAGAAGACCACATGGAACATATGTTTTTTTGGACCAAGGAAACAAGCATGGCATGGCATAAAATGACTCTTTCTAGAAAAAAGAAGAACATCATAGTGATTTTAATGAAGTGATTAGATGCCAATAAAAATGTTTTTATAAATACCTTAAATGTTTTCTCATTGACTTTGTACTTTGTTTCATGCTGTACCTTCAAAGTTTTGTTTATTTGCACTGTGTGTGGACAACACACTAAAACTATGTGACGGATGAAGATTAGACAGAAACAGTATGGTCAAAGACTAGTATCAATAAAAAGTTACATGTTTAAATAAAATGAAGTTAAATAAAAGCTTCTAGTTCAAAAGCTGCAGAGCAATCATACTGCTCACAGTGAAAGAAAGCAGTATTTCACATGGTTATACATCCATTAACTGAGCTTTAATCAGACCATGCATATCTTAAAATTGTACATCTAAGCTCATGTTTTCCACAGGCGGAAAGCAAGTGAAACCAACTTGATTGCGTTATTTATTCCACTATCCTCTCTTTAGAAGCTGGGTAAGCTTTCAGACACAGGCTAAAAATTCAATGTTACAAGTTCCTCTTTTGCATTTTGTGCTCATTTCATACTGCTTTCCCTATAAACCAAATCTAACTAGTATAATCTGGTGATCCATATTGAGACTTCCTACTCATAAACTACATCAAATGATGAAATTAAGCTTTTTCTAACCTGATTAAGTCTTTGTTAGACAAACATGCTAGCTGACTTTTACTGACTTCTGAAAATCACACAGGTTTGACTCATCCATTAGCACCAATCAACTAAATGAACATGCAACCTGTTTTAAAACAATTACTTAACTTACAATGAATAAAAAAAAGTTGCATGAGTCACATCTGGTAAACAGCAACATAAAATTTAGCAAATTCCCTTTTTGTTTTTCTTAATGAAGTTCTAGGTTTCCCCGACACGTGTGTCATATGATTCCTCCACTCTCTTTTCAAGCAAGAGAAGCTCCTGGCAGAACAGATGATATTTCATGGGATTGGGAGAAACACAGGGCCCCTTGAAATATGATTAGATCGCTGTCTCCGCTTGACAGATATCAAAGGCTGTCCACATGAAAACAACATCATGTGACAGGCTGGTAATACACAGCTGCAAGACAGTTTGAGCTGCATTAGAGATGACTGAGTCCAATGGAGCGCTAGCATGACTCATCAGGAAAGATAAAACAATATTAAGTGAAATGCGGATAGAAAATGAAATATGGAGATGAGATGTTAAATATGCATGAACAAATTCACACCAGTGTTCAGAATATTCTTCTTCATTTTGCTGTGTTTACATGTTATTTTTGACCAGCAAAAATAGACCTCTGCTCCTGCAGATTTAAGCTTCAGGCTATCAATTCCTCACCTTCACAGCTACATCTAATGTTGCGTGTGTCCTGTAGCTTTACTGAGTTATAATCCCATCATAGATGTTGCCGATCAAGAAAAAAAATAACTCACACCTGCTTTGTTACATCTCTACTTCAATTGGAGAGCAACGACGGAGTGCAAAAGAGTTCAAAAGTAGCCTCCTCCCATTTATTGGAAAATCATGGGATTCCACATCCACCCACCCACACACACTCAAACACATGCACAAACTGACTTCATTGTTTCTGTAATTAAGACAAAAGACCTTATTATAACTCCATTAATGATTGGAACAACTACAAGTTCCATCAAGTGATTTAGCCCATTCATTCTTGGTTTCTATGGCAACAGACCTTCTGAACCTCTAAAACGCTTGATTAACAGGGGAAACTGTGCGACATAATGGAGTCCATCAAGACGTACTTAATACTCTGCAAATCAAGAGCCAAATGAACATGAAAAACAGAGCTTTACTCAGATAACTAAAGGTTAGTCAGAGAAACAAGCTATATGATCATAAACTGTGTAATTAGAATTAGTCATGATTTTTGCCTGATGCTGGGAATATGTGAAGTCTGTTTGGAGTGAGACATAATTATCTTTGTTGCAACTAAAGGCTGCCTGCATCCAAACAGGAATGGCACTCAGATTAATGGTGTTGGGAGCCTCAGATAGCTTCTTATGAAGCTTCTAGGAAGCTGTAATCTTACAGTTTGCTGCATGGCAAAGTGATGGGAGTGTTTATGATAGGTTTCATAACAGAGTTTTGATTTTTTTACAGTTTGATTGAAAAAGAAACTAAAAATTATTATTGCATGGACTCTATAAGAATTCACTATTGTGAGCTTAAATAGACAGTCAAAAACAAAAACACTGCATTTCTTTTCAAACGTATGTTGATTTTAAAACTTTACACTGTTAAATAAAATGCTATCTTACACACAATCATAACCACCAATGCAGAGGTCACTAACTCCTCGTGAGCTACCATTCTGCAGGTTTTAGTGTTTCTCTGGTACAACACTCTTGATTCAGATTAAAAGCTTCTCCAACAACTTGTTGTCATCTTCTGCACCTGCCTGTTAATAAGTCATTTATTTGGGTCAGGTGTGTTGCAGTGGGGAAACACTAAAACCTGCAGAGTGGTAGTTCTTGAGGACTGGAGCTGGTGACCCCTTCCAATAACATCACATAAATTTAACTGTCAGTAGTTCAATGAGCTTGGCAGGAAGTGGTTATATGAAGGTAATATATAGGAGCTGCAAGGCGTTGTGACGCCACGGACTACCACATAAACCAAGTTGGAGCACAACTTAAGTCAGTACAAGAAAAAAAATGGGTTTAGATTAGATTTGTATGTTTAGCCTTGCATGTTGATTGAATTCTGTTTTTTATTCAGAGTGCCACTTCACAACAAATCCTCATCTCAAGGCACTTTAAAGCCCAGTCCAGTTCAATCCAGTTATTAAACAGTTAAATTCACTGTCATGTAGTTATTATCAAACTAAATCAAATGAGTGATCATTCAAATTAGTTTATTTATTCCAACTTTGTTTAAATAATGCCACTTCACACAAAGTTGCTAAGCTTGTGTGGATAACAAACAGATTTGGCTGTTTAATCTGAATAAATTTTCCACCTTTTGATAACACTGCTTTGCAGCTCTGTAAAGATAAAAACAACTGCAAATGCAACTAGTGCTTTGACATGTGTTCAGCATCAGTGTGCAAATTTAATTATCACAACAAAGCCCTCTTTGCAGGTTAAATACCCATGTGGTAACTTTAAATTGATCATATACAAAAGTCTTGTAAGTAAAATAGAGGAATAAATGTATTCCTTTCAATACATTTCATATGGTAAAGTCCTTGACAAGCTGAATGAATATGGTATAATAATACAGAACTGAAGAAAGGTAAATTCAGAGTCAATGTTATCTTTTCACAGTCTCTCTTCGTATTTCAGTCGTTCAAACTGGGCCAGTGAAGCAGAGGCATTCAGCTCCATCTATTTTGGAGTGTCTAACCCAGTTTTGCTTTGAGGATTGAGCAATTTTGTGCCAAAACCAATTAGGCAAACTCAGTAGGCTTGTCAGCAAATGCAATGAATTCAAAGCAGCATTGAAAAATCAACCACAGTGCAGATTTTCTCCTCCGCAGTCGCCATTCACCTCCGCCTTTTCTTTCTGCTTCCTTTTTGTCCGTTTCCATTTTACTCCTGTGAAGAAATGACAGAGTGATTAACTGCGTAAATCCACCTGCTGGCCTCTCTCGCACACATACAGTGTCACACCACAAAACTCAAAATTCATCATTCATGTGAACGGGTTGAATGTGAGGGCCTCTATTTGGAGAGACCCAATTTCCATGACAACAGGTCAGAGGATTAGGGTGAAAACTTGTCACGCCAGAAGAATTGACTGAGCACCTTGTCTGCGATGAGCACTTTAGGGAAGGAGCAGAGGGGATGGGGGTGGAAATGAAAGCTGGCTAGAAGGATCAGGACAGGAATGAGGGAATGGATATTGATCCTGCTGAAGATCAACTTGCCCTCATCCTCACTAAAATGCTGCAGAGTTACTCAAACAAATGTAGTCATGGATAGCATAGACAGACAAAAAGAAAAAATAATCCCAAAATAGATAAAAGAGAGGATTTAGAGAAAGAAAGGAGGAATTAGTTTCCAACTTTTTACCATGCAGAACATACCTGAAACAAAAAAAAAAAAAAAAAAGCTTCTTACTTGCAGCTTCCTACCTCACCCAGCAAAAGTGAAAACATTTGTTTTCATTCAGAAGATGAACCTCACAGCAAAGAGTTAACATAAAACCTTCAGCCTGATTTCAGGATAATACAAAAAGCTTCATTGCTTTGTATTTCTTGTGTCTCACTGCACAGCGTGTGCTGGGAAAGATGACGCCTGCCTCATACTTTTACACTAAATCGAACCACTTTACATCTTAATGGTGCAAAATGACACATGAAAAGCTCAAAATGCGTTCGTGTAGTATTCAGCACTGTGGCCTCATAACAAGAAGAGTGCTGGTTTGAGCCTTGGCTGGGGGAAGTTCAAACGGTGGCTTTTCTGTATGGAGTTTGCATGTTCTCCACATGTATGTGTGTGTTCTCTCCGGGTTCTCCGGCTTCCTCCCATGCATCACCCGATGATTGCTGACATGGGCTCCCATGACCCCTAACTGGACCAGCGGTTTCATGAATTAATGCATCTAAATTTAATACTGAGAAAAATGTTGACCAGTGGAACATTTTCAGTCCTTTTATGAATTTGAAGCAAGAAATCTAAATGAACGTAACCTGGTTACTTCGGTTCAGAAGCACTGACACCTCCGATCACCGAGTTCAGTATTTGCCTCGTTCTCTTGACCCCTCCTTCCATATTACCGTCCTCATTGATCCTCCCTCATCCATTTAAGCCACCCTTTCCTTCTTTTACTCATCCTCTCGCCCTCCCACATTTATTCATTGTTTTCCATTCTCTCACTGCTCCATCCTTTCTTGCTACATCCATCCTCATCCTTCCGTTCTTCTCCCTCTCCCCCTCCATACATTCATCTGGCCTTCCCTAACTCCCTCATCTATTCATCCTTTCTCCCCCCTCTCATGTTTATTTCTTTGTTTCTTCATCATCCATCCTCTGTTCCCTGTTACACATCTGACCCTCCCTTGCTCATCCGTTTAATTTATCCTTTCATTCAATCTGTAAATCGTTACTCGTCACCCATTCATTCTTCCAACTTTTCTCCCTATCCATCATACTTTCCTACCCCCCTTCATCCATCCTTCTCTCTTTTCCATCCATCCTTCCATCATCCTCTAATCCCTCTTTTTTGTTAGTCTTAATATTCCTTTGTTTTTTGTTTGACTCTAGGGACCAACTGGGGGGTCCTGAGTCAGCTTGGAGCTTGGAGTCGTGAAACACCATAAGCCAACCAGAAAACCTTCAAATCTCTCCAAAGCTCCATCCATACCTTTCATTAAACCAGTGCATTAAGTGAAGTACCTACAGTGGAGTCATGCAAGGCATTCATCCAGGAAGGTGGGAGATGGGAGGAAAGAATGCTATTCAGCTGCAAAATCTTCAAGACAAGACCATGAAGAATTGTCAGCAGCAAAACTAATTTTAGAGACACGTCATCAGCCTTGAGGACACTGGCAGCAGGTTTAAGGAATACTACCTTATTTAAAATTATAGTTTCTATAGATTCATCTTATCTTCTTAGGACATGAGGAGCAGCTTTGGCAAAATTCAGACTCTCCTTTCAAAGCAAAACCATCACACGCTGTGTGAGAATGATGCTCGTGGTTTCCTCCTGAAACTTATTAGTTTCACCTTTCATTTACAGTAACTGTTGTGTGAATTATTTCATTTCTTATTTTTAAGTTTATTAAAATTCAACAGTTTTCTTGAATGCTTTATTTATGCATAACCGATGCATGAACTGACTTCTTCCATCTTTCATGGTTAACATGCTTGTAAATTTAATACAAGCTTCGTTGCGATTGGCTGTTCCTGAATTTTTACTGAAATTAGCTGCCATTCATGTTCATGTCATCTTCAAACATCTTTTTTAAAGTTGATCCTGTTTGAATTGTTTTTCTCTTAATGCATAGCTGTGCCACGGCAAATTACCGTTGAAAGGATGAAATCATGGGAAAATGAGATGTATAGGAGTGTATTGACATTTGCACAATAACATGTCATTTTATTGTCCTGCAAGCATAAGCCCTATGTGAGACACTATAATTCTATAGGATGCAGATTTTATCACCTAAATATGAGTTGGCATTGTAAGGCAACTCCTCAAGTTATTATGTCTAATTACATAAGGACAAGATCCATGATTAACTTATTAACCTTTTGCAGGATACACAGAAGTTGATGCAGGGTCTGAATGAACATAAACAGATGTTATCCAGCCTGGGTTGAAGACAAGGGACAGTAGGGACATCGCTGCCATGATGTACTCGTCCCCTTTGTCAACCCTTTATCTCATATACATACGCAGAAGTGAGAACGTAAAGAAAATAGTTTGAGAAGCACCCAACATGAACATGAACAGCTTTACTGATCTCAATGAAACCTTCACTTTATGCAGGAGCAGGTTGCTTCTTCTACCTACCGCAGTTTGTTTAAACATATACCTGAAAGTGACCACTAAGCTGATTGGCTGATGGATTTTATTCATGTCATTATTTATAACTACACAAAATTACTGCATGACCTTTTCAAAAGGAAAGCAAAGATCCTCTTGCTTCAAAGCAGTAACATGCCACATCAGCACAGATGTCCTAATCCATAATCTCTCCTAAAGCTTCTTCCTTTTCAGAACATTGACTGAGCGCCACAACAGAGTGGATTGTTGGGGAGTGACAAGTCACACAGGCTGATTGGATGAGACCATGCAGTATTGTTCCTGTAACTGTACAGAGCTATATTGTCTATACTGTCCCTTAAACACAACCGGTGGAAGGGGGAGAGCTATTCTTTACATTTCAGCATCCCACATATGGCAAAGTAGGATACAAGGAAGACCATTGTTCATTGTTTCTTACGTTCACAATTAAGGAATCAGCCATTTTTTGCCTATTTTTCCACATGCTGAGATGCTTTTGAACCTACTTATGTAAAAAAAAAAGTAGAAATAAGAAGCTAAGAAGCTATATGATGAGAAATATCAGACAGGACTGTCCTACACAATACAGGATTTTGTCCATGCAAGAAAAAACCTGTCCATTGTTTATTCCAGTTATCAGTTACAGGATGGGACTATCTTCAGTAAAATAACACTTTATTTTGAGCTAGAAGTCAGCAAAGTCCCAACCCAGTTGTTCCATGTACATCTAGATAAAGTAAGTGGTTGAAGATTGACGTAAAAGCATTTTAGTCATGATTATTGTTATCCCAGTTCTTCCCTTAAAAGCCATGAAAATGCCTTTTTGGAGCATCCCTGACGTTATAATTCTCATTTTAATGAGGCCATGAAGGAGAATGGAGGATGAGCTGAAGAGAAATACGTCATACTGCTCACACCATTAATCCAGAGATTTAGTTTTGCTCAGATATGAGTCATCCATCCTGGCGAGGTGTCTCTCAGGAGTTTACCCTCCAGAGACTCATGTAACCCCTGCACATTACAAACACTAACTTACTGATGAGGCTGAAATCACAAGGTTATCAGGAGTGTCCTTTGTTTGGTAAACAAAGGGAACTAGTGTTGCTGGTGTCAGGAACTGGAAAAGCCATAGGGTAGTATAATCACCTTTATTATTCCATTTCTTGCCTGTAAAGAGAAAAAAAAAATCCTGGCTGTGGCACATCTAATCTCATTAGAGGGGAGGGCTGTTCCCAGATTTTCTAAATCAAATCAGATTGATAACTGATATGTAGTGGATAATAACATTCGGCAGCAGCTAAATGGTTTTAGTTATATACAGAATAAGCAGGTGGACAGCTGCTGACAGAAGAAACTTCAAATTTCATTGTTTAATCAATGAAATACACCAGAAAGAATAAACAGAGAAACTAATGCTTTAACGTTTTCTTAATAAAATACTATAAATCTTTTTGTGCTGATAGATTTTTATGGCTTCTAGTCTGCGTAGCAGTTGTTTGCACACCTATATTCTATTTTTTTTTTCACCTCTTGTGGTAATAAGGTAACAAAACAGCTATAACCATCAATGCTCAACCCATGAAAATAATTATTTGATAGGATCCCTACCAACCTACCAAGTACCAACATTTTTTTTTAGGAATATTTACCGTTTATTACTATGTGATGTGTCAAAGATTTAGTGTAATCTTCTGCTTACTGGTGTCCATTTAGGGTAAAAAAAAAAAAAACATTGTGTTCCACAGAAGTTTAAGCAAAGTATGAACTATAAAGTAGTGCCAGATATCTCGGAAGCTGTATGTGTTATATATGTCACTCTGGATTCTTGTTTCTGCTTCTCTTCAGCAGCAGTTTCTCTTCTAAAGGCTCTAATGTTTGAGCTCTCTGATCCCAGTGCAGCCAATGCTCATGCTACCATTAGTCTTAAAACCTTAGGGTTATGTAAAGTTAGAAGAAATGTCCTGATGCCTGCAGCCAAAAGAGTCATAGTTAGTTACACTTGCAAGACATTACTGGGTCACAATGAACAGATAAAGTCTCGTGATGATAGAAAGTATTGCTAATAACACATAAGCTGTTCAATATCAACACAGTCGGAACACCACCTTCCACCACTTAGACATTCTTTTGTTAAACAAAGCTTCATGGCATTAGGCAAAGCTCTCAACAAACCATTAAGCCATAAAGGGTTAGCGCCCAAAGTATTTAAGGCATTTCCCCCAAGTTTAGAGCAGTAAATGTGTTAGATGACCACTGCTTCAACAATGTTCTCCACTGTTGCAGTAAAACAAAGTGCAAAGCCACAATAAACACACTTGTGAACAACAAAATGTACAAAAAACATTTGCAGTGAACTCATTTTCCCACCCAGATTAGTAAAACTCTCAAAGAATTAATGCTTTCATCCTTAAGCTGAAAATGCACAAATATACACAAATACATGTCTGCACAAACACACACACACACACTTGCTAGGGCTGCATTTCCCATAAAGCTTATCATTACAATGTCAGCCAAACAGATCATCTGACAATAGGATTGAATTGACTTTGAAATGGTTCTCATGGGGTAAAAAAAAACATAATTTGTCCTTATTTGTCCTGTTAAATCAAAGCCAATGACAAATAGGCAATTCGAACAACAAATTAAGCAACTAATGTTTTAATTCTTGAAAAGTTTGTTGTGATTCTACCAGAAGAGATAACACATCATTTACTTAAGAAAGGCCTCGTGTTTCTGCAGAATTACAAACTCAATAACAGATCATACATATTTCCCTTTTCCATAGTATGAATGACTTCTGTACATTTCCTAATATTTTGAGGACTTTTATTTATTCAATTCTAATTTATTTTATTCATTCTGATTCATTCAATCCAAAAAAAGGCAAAATTTAAAAGATCATCTAAAAACAAGAATGAAAAGAAGAGAAGAAAAAACTGCCCCTTGGAGCATGAACATTTATTTAAATACAGATGCAAATTTTGCTTTTATGAACATTGATGCCACTTAATTTACAATAAAGTTAATGCTTGATTCTGCTTTTTTGCATAGTCTAGTTTAGCTCAAGAGCCATAAAGCCTGGTGAGCTTGGTCACCGTGCTCAATACAAAACCTTTTTACAAAAAAAATTAATAAGCTTGCAATTATACTTTGTTTCTCTCATAAACTAAACAAACCAAACAGTGAGCTTTGGAGATTACGCAAACATGAACATTATAATGAAGCCAAACTAGACTTAATGTTTTACCTGTTTACCTGTTAGCAGCAGCTAAGCCAAATTGATCATTTTAAGATGAACGAGGAAGAAGAATTTAAACAAGAAGATGTGACCGAGCAAAGTTAACAATTCATAAAAAGTTTTAAAACCAAGTGTCTGTTGTCTGCTTCCTTCTTTAGTTAAAGCTTCAGGATGGGATTTTCTAATTTCATGCCCTTGTTCACCTCCTGACAAATTGAACAAAAAATTCTCAAGGCAGCAGATTTTACAAACAACGTATAATCACAAAGTAAAAAAATAAAAATAGAATAAGAAAAATAAGAGCCAAAACAGTGGGGAAAAAAGCCAACAGAGCAGAAACAAAACTGCTGTGCAAAACAGCTCTGTGATAAACCTACAGAGAAACGTTTCCATCAGTTCCCAGAGTCAATCAAAATCCACGGTGGATTAGTACACTTTTAAAGCTCCAATTGACCTAGAACTGTGTGTTTGTCACAACTAAATAAAGAAGCACATCCACGTATGCATTTATTTATGTATCCAAATGCATGTTTGGAACAGTGTGTCTGTGTGTCTGAATGATTATGCTCCAATCATATCAAAGCACGTAATCCCTTTACATGGCCCTTCTATTTGAGACTGAATTCTCCAGTGTCTGTCACAGTGAAGATCTACATGGTGAAAGCCATGCATCCTGCACAGAATCATATGCACAACATGCAAAAGATGAGATTACAGCTTTAAGCACAGACAGACAGACAGGACAAAGAGGAAGAGTCTTAAAAGTGGATGACAGGAAACTGATGGAGAGCAGATGGAGACATAATCAAGACTTCAAATAGTTGAAAGGAGAGAGAGAGAAAACTCAAGAAAATAACACATGATGGAGAATTGCATGAGTCCTCAAGAAGCAATTGCCACACATAACACACACATTCCTATCACGCTCTTAAATCACAACCATCCCTGTGTAAAAATCCTTCAGAAAATGTTTTGGCCAAATGCTAAAAGTTGGCAGAGGTTATTTTTTTTATTATTATTACTAAAAAAAAAAAAAAAAAAAAAACAGGTAGGTAGAATCCAAATATCTCCCCAACTATTTCTTATATCCCTACATTAGTATAAGTGGAGTCAAAGCATTTATAAATACTCTATAGTATGTGGTGTATGTGTGAGAGTGTGAGACACAAGAAAGGCAGAACTTTCATTACAAATCACATAAATTTACACAAACATTCTTCTAAGCCTGTTTCATTTTACATTTTGATTGTATTACAATGACTTTAAAAACCTCTTCCTCAAAAACACGTAAACCCTGATGACTTGAAGGAATTTTAATCAAGTAGGCCACCTTCAGGAAACAGATTTCCAAACACTGTCTCAGTCTGTCCCTGCCCTTTTTAATTAATAAATAAATAAATGGAACGAACACATGGAATCGGGCTGCATGGTGGCACAGTGGTTAGCACTGTGGCCTCACAGCAAGAAGGTCACTGGTTCAATCCTTGGCTGGTTTGGTCAGTGGCCTTTCTGTGTGGAGTTTGCATGTTCTCCCAGTGTATGCGTGGGTTCTCTCCAGGTACCCCGGCTTCCTCCCACCATCCAAACACATGCATGATAGATTAATTGGTCACTCTAAATTGCCCCTGAGTATGAGTGGTTGTTCGTCTCTCTGTGTGTGGCCCTGCGATGGACTGGCGAGCTGTCCAGGGTGTACCCCTGTTGCCTGTTGCCCAAAGCCAGCTGGGATAGGCTCCAGCTTCCCTGCAACCCTGAATTGGAATAAGCGGTTCAGAAAATGAATGAATGAATGAACACATGGAATCAAACAATTAAAAAAGCAGATGTTTTTATTATTAATATTCATTCATTCATGTATTCATTCATTTTTATTCCCTTGTCTTCTACATGGGAATGCATTAAATATTATTATTATTATTATTATTATTATTATTATTATTATTATTAATCCTATTAATTATTATTATTATTATTATTATTATTATTATTATTATTGTTATTATTATTATTAATAATAATAATAATAATAATAATAATAATAATAATAATAATAATAATAATATAATATATAATATTATTGTTATTATTGTTATTATTATTTATTTATTTATTTATTTATTATTTATTTATTATTTATTTATTTATTTATTTATTTTAGCCAGTAATAACAAATCAATAAATGTGAACTAGGTATTATTTTAAGGTCATTTTAATGTGCTGAAATTTTCCAATGTCGGTTCAAGTCATGTTAATTTATGTTATAGTTTAGTTTTTATTTTGTTTTAGCTTTGGACAATCTCTTTCTGCCTGATTTATTGTCCTGACATTCAGGCTGCATGAGATCTAGATAGCTAGCTTACTGTTAGCTCTGTTAGCCTACGAGCTAGTAAGCTGTTCATTTTCTTTTTGTTGCTGTAATCCTTTTCTGGACATTTTAAAAAGGATTCCTTGTTTATCATTATTGTGTTTAGAGGTATTTATATATTTCAACAGAAGCTCTAAAGACAACAATACTTAATATAAAAGGTAAGAACTAGCTTAAGTTTCCTAAAAAGTAATGTCATGTTAGCTATATTCAGCTTCAGACAATGGTTAAGTCAAAATCATCTAAATGTTTTTATTGTAGTCTCTATCTTTATTTTCATTCAAACTAATTATAATTTCAGGCATTATTATGAATATTTTAGATGTCAGATATTTTAGATATTTTAGAAAGGACCTTTTTAGTAATGTGGTGTAAAATTCACACACACTGTATGATTTAGCAATACCATTTTTATCACAGTATATAATTTAGTCTCCCAGTGAAGAAATGTTCAGACACCAAACCATTACAGCTGTGTCAAACTAAAGCTGCATTTCTTTCACTGCTCCACTGAATCAGATTGAATTTACTGGTCTGTGTTCAGAGAGAAGTCAGAGAGATGATGCAAGGGAAAGGTGTGGAGGTGAAAGATGTTTGATCTGGTTGGTTAGACTCTGAACAGGAGACTTGAATCACAGACAGATTTACAGAACTCAGTCTTTTATTGAGAATGACAAGCTCTGACAAAGGTTTGCTGTCCTGGTAGCTTTAAGCCCAAGCTTGCATGTGTTTTCAGTGGGCTCGGGTGTTGTGTCTGTTTCTGTTCTTAGTATTGGATTAACTGGACTGCTCTTAGTATTTTGGTGTTTAATTGTGGTTAACAGTAGAGCATAGTAATTGTGAGTACTGTGTTGTATTAGAAAATGATATTAGGTGTGGTTATGTCAGGGGCGCCGTCAGGAATTTTGGGCCCTATGAAAGACAATGGCATAGACCCAACCACTTGATCGCAAATTTTAGATTTTTGTTTTTGCTTCAGTTGCTTTAAGCTGATAAAAAAAAATAGCTTTTCATGGAAATAATAAAAATTGAGGGCTGTGTTAAACCCTTTATGGAGCAAGTGACCATTTTTGATCACTTTGTTTTCTATCATATTCAGCCTGAAACCATTTTCTTTTTTTTGTTAATGTAACAACAGGATGGATGTCTTGGTACATACCAAAAGGATAATTTTGGGTTAAATTTCTAATTTGAAGGTATTTTATTGAGTGCCCTATCAAGGGGTAAATCACAGTGCATACATCAAACTAGGTTATTTTAATATAAATGGTTTATCAGTTTATATTTCTGCTGTATGTTATTACAACCTTTGGAAAAAGTATCTATTATTTTTAATGAGGTTTAATGATTTTCTTATATAGTTTATGCATCTTTTTGGGCCCCTATCAAACTGATAAAACTCTTATTTATATTTCAACATAAGACTTTATTTTTTGTTGGCTACTTACTTCTTTCCTTTTATGTTTCACTGGTCTTCTCACATGAACCAGTTTGGGAAAAAAAAGAAAGAAAAGGCACAACCAACACCTACATGATGGCGTACTGAAAGACAATCGCTGTCAGCTTGTCTGTTCTTGTTCACTTTGACATGGTGCATGGACGTAAAATGGTAGATTTTCTCTGATAATCCGTACATTCCCTAATGACAGGGTTTTAGAGGAAGTGATTCATGCTGTTGTGGGCGTTGGCATGTGGGGATTCCTCAACCTTCTTCTGTATTCATCATTGTCACTAAAATTAAACTTTTTTTTCATCTCGTAATCTTTATTCATCTCCAGAAGCAAACAAGCGGAAACACATATTATCCTGGTTTGTAAATTATACCTCATTCGGACTAGTTGATATCACTTTAATTAAGTCTTATGTGTCACGTTCTGTTTACGGTGATGCTTGCTTGATGATCAGAACGATAGAAAATGTACTTTCTTTTTTTTATAAGCTCCACGTGTTCTCCACTCACTAGTACTCCATGGACAACAGAAAGAGGCTACCGGGTTCCTCCATTTCTGGAAGTTTGGTTTTTTGGTCTTCGTCGTTCCCACAGCAACCAGCCAGAGCTCTCATTGTTGAGGCATTACCACCCTGTTGGTCAGAGACTTGCACGGTGCTTTGTGAGGCACTGGACAACTTCCTGACGCTGGCCTGCGGTCTCGATGGACCCTGCAGGATACCACTGTTTAGCCTGTACGCCATCAGCAGGCAGCAAGAGTGTCTTCTCCCATTTGTGGTAAGACACATAAAGGTCACATATTTCCAGAAGCAATGGAAAACACTGTTTGTTTTCTTTGCTGTTCATCTTTTCCCATTGTGTATTCACATTATCTTTCTGTTTTGTCCATTGTTGCACACCCTTTTGGTTTCTGTTTACAGCAAGTTCGTGGTAACTTAGCCAGGCTGCATTCCTGTGTTGAAGAGCTGAGGTCTATTCCAGGTGAAGGCTGCATTAGAGGTGAAACCAAAAGAGCTGATATGTTGCGACAAGCAGTCCTGGATAGTCTGCAGCAGTTTAAACAGTACATAAGACACACCAGTGCTGACAAAAAGGCTCGCACCAATGCATCTGTTGAGGTAAGGATGCATAGACTTCCCATGTCAGCCACGCTGGAAAAAAAAGTCAACATTTTAAAATAATCATTAAGGTTGGCCATTATTCTACCACTTGTTATCAACAGAGAGGAGCCAAATATGAAATTAACGTTTTCTAATGCCAGTAGTGAGAAGAGTGGAAAAAAGCTTGTATATAAGTATCGGCCGCAGTTCCTGTGTCCAAATCTAACTAGTTATGATAGTGATTGACAATGATGCTAAAGGATTTTCATTTTCATATCTTTCCTTCTTCAGTTATATCAGCCATGGATTAAACAAAAGTGTGTATTTATGACCCTTACCAGATGCATTCTGGGTTGAAGACAGTGCAGGCAATTGTTGTACTGCAGCAGAAAGGATGTTGGTGTGAACATCCACCCATGGCACAGCAGATCAGCAAATCACACTCCAAGGTCACGCCACTTCCCTGCCGTGGAGCCAACCCAACATGCTGATTGATGTGAAACAAATGCTTGAGGGGCCACAAACACACAACCTTGGGCCTGGAGATGGATTTTCTTGAGAAAGAAGTCAGCTCCCAGATAAAGAAAGCCGACTACAAAACAAAGTGCATTTTAGGTTCACTGCATGACACCGCGGGTGAAAACAACCAGAACATGCATGCGTGTGGGATGATAAATGGCTCTAGATGTTAGAAATAGCTCACTGGGAAGACATGGAAGAATTGGGTTGTCATAGAAATCTGGTCAATCCTGACCACAAGATCTGGTGCTGCTGCATGTTTACTTGCCTTTCGTGGAGCATAAAACACATCTGAAACGATGTTGCCAACAAACCCCGACTGGACCAAAGGATTATCCTGATGCAAATGCACCATTATTGCCTTTTCTGAATGGAGTTGTACAGATTGTCCCAAAATTCCTGGAGATGCTGGGGATTGAACCCAGGACCTCATACATGCAAAGCATGCACTCTACTACTGAGCTACATCCCCTGGCCCTAGTAGTTGGAAGAACTAAAAAAGAAGCAAAAATTTGCATACTATGCACATTTGTGTTGTTCTTGTGAGTTAACAATGGGAGTTGTCACAAACCACTTACTTTGCTGGTTTTGCATTATCATGGCAGTCAGTTCCTTCAAGTAGTTTCTTCTCTTTTTATATATCATGAAGCATTTCTTCAGTCACAGCCCAGCTCAGCCTGAAGTTATCCACCATGATAATAAGGTTTTGCATTTCATTTAAAAATAGATAAGAGGTTCCACTTTAAGCAGCTAAATGAACTCTCCTTGCATCTAATTCAAAGCATTTTGCAACAGTTCATTTTGCTAACTGAGTACTCTTCAACAAAGCACTTAACAGAAGCTCATCTGCATTTCAAATGCAGTAAGTGGGCTTCACTTAGCTGCCACCAAGTCATCTGACTATAACGAGTCTTGAAAAGGACATCAGAAAAGATTTAGTAGCTTCCTCTGCTTTCCTACCTGAATAATAGGCATCTATTACTTATAATCAACAAATAATCAAGTTTAATTGAGGCCATAGAAAAAAAATAGCTTATTTCCATCATTAAAGTATCATGTCTACCTCCTGGACAACATTTAATTAAATCAATGTATATTGATCTGATGTAATTCGGAGACAGCTGTAGTCTGATCGTCCTAAATTCATGTTTACCATTTTTGACGTCAGCAAAAGACTTAAAATACGACTGATGAAAGTATCTAATGTGTTGAATTTAAATGTTGTAAAGCCAGCTGAGAAAGAGAACAGTCACTGCTCTTCTTGTTAGGTCTGAACTACATGTCCTCTAGCTTCCACACTGATTTGTTTGCTGTTTTAGGAGGCTTTGGACAGATGATTACACTGAGACCTACTGTTCCCTGCTGCAGATATGAATAGACCTATTAGCAGACAGAGACAGTGAGCAGAAACGCAGCAGTCGTATGCATCCGGCTAATCCGTGGATACAATACACGTTTTTATTCGTTTACATGGTGCAAATGTTCATGCTTGCGTTCTTCTTCATAATGTGCACCAGGGTGCAGCTGGAGATTCTGCTTTTGGCATCAGGGTTGGAAACAGGCCAGAACACAATAATCTGATTATATTAATCATTTACTCTCATTGTTAATATAATCTAATGGTGTGCTCAACATCATCCTGGCATTAATTTATCTTTTTCCTTCCCATTAGGTATGTAAATTCACAGAAAACTCATTTAAAGTCTTTACATTTTTATCAGGTTTTAGTTCTTATCTTAAGATGTTATCATGGCGTAAATGCATCTTGAATTTTTTTTTTTTATTATTAAAAAGGTGATAAATTAGTACAAACATTCAACATTTTACAACCAATCTTACTTAAAGATGATTATTTGCTTAGATACAGATGATTTTTCATGTAACTATTGGTACATGAAATTGGTACATTGTACTTAGTACAAACATTCAACATTCCATCAATCTTTATTTGCTTTGATACAGATGATATTAAAGTCATCATGGAATCAAAGTCAGTGGTACTGATGCTCTCCGTGTCTCTGTGTAGCTTTCTTTAATACGCCAGACACACATCAGAGGTGTGAGTCTTTACTGGTAATCTTGCTATAATTTTTTTTGTTTTTGTGATGATTATGTTGGTATAACATTGCTTTGAAATGCAACATCAGAGTGCTCTGTTGGTGTTGCAATCTTACCGAAAGAGGCTTTTGTTTGCAAACACTCCCATGGTGGTTTAAGGCACATTCACATCAGCCTATATCATTCAAATCCGAGTCTGTTTGCTCGGAAAGTCCGGTTTGGAGAGCTGTGAATGCGCCAAACGAATTATGTTTCGGACCAAAGAAGTGGACTCAGCCTGCCTACGAATGCAGGTCATTTCAAGCGGACCAAATATAGGACACTACAAAAAAAAGTCATTTCATAGCATTGTGGGTAAATACATAATTTCACTAAGAGTCCTGTGCCTTGTATGTTCATACTGTTTCGCGATAGTTATGTGCTCCATGTTTAACTCGCAACATAGTTTTCTTCTTCACATGGGACTCGTCCTGCCTCTTGGTAAATTGGTTTGGTGGTATATTATTCTGTAGTGTAGGCAGTTGTTGCACTGTGAATGCAATCTCGATCTAAGACCAAGTCACCAGGTCCATGTAGCAGTGACACACAGAAGAACAGAGATACCTGATGGAGATGCTGGGAATTGAACCCAGGACCTTATACATGCGAAGCACACGCTCTACCACTGAGCTACATCCCCTTCATGTCAATGTTTTTTTTTTTTCTGGTTTTTTGTAGTCAGAAAACTGACACGGCATCAAATTTGATATCATTTCTCATCCTGATCAGAACCTGTAAACAAGGAAGAGCAGAAATCATTACTAACAGACATGCAATTAGATGATGGCCAATTATCTGCACGTTTTGTTAGCTTGTAGTTTTATAGGATATGTAAGTATGTAGAGGCAACTTATGCTCTGGTTTCATCATAGACATCATAAAATAAAAAGCACCGTTAGTTTTTTTCCCACATGGAAATGTGACGGTAAAGTGTGCTCAGTGTGAACAAGTGACTTGACTACTATTGAAACACTAATTATGGCATCATGCATTCATTTTAGTTCTGCATGCCTTGTCTCTAAAGTACACCACAAACCTCAGTTGCTCAAAAAACATGCTCTGTAGTGGTGGTGTTTTATTTTGAGGATCCGATCTTTCATTAAGTCATCTGGAACAATTCTAAAGAAAAAAGCTATTGTGAAAGAGTTGTGGCAAGCATCATCAATGTTGTTTAATAATGGTAAAAACTTAAATAGAGATTGATTTTGAGTGACCAAAAAGATCTAAATTAGTTGTAGGACACTTGATTGAAAGGCCATGTTGTCCTCTTCTGAACTCTTCCAACAATAAGACACAAGTGCCAGACAAAGTTATGTGAAGCTGACCTTAAAATTCATGTTGAATGTCGGATTTAATAGTTTTAAATGAAATATTTCTCAGTTATTATGACTCCTGAGTTTGTCTTAATTCACAATGAGGTCGATTTTCCTTTAGACCAAGAACGCATGCCTCACATTCCAGAAGCTGGCACATCATAAAATGTGGACGATTGTTCTTCTCATTCGTCCTCGCTGCTTCAGCGTCAGGCCTCAATCACTATCTAGTGAAGATAAAACCTGAAGACTTCTCTTTTCAGATGTCTTTTTTTTCCTGCCTTCAGTTCATTCTTTGTCTTGTTTTTGGCAGCAAATAATGTGCTGCTCTCACAAGATTTTGTCGATTTGAACCGCTTTTCCCCACTCTCTTGCACTTCCTAGGTTACCGTGGTGACCAGCCAGCTGGGACGCAGCATCGTCCGTCAGCTGGAGACAGGACTTAAAGATGCTGACCTGGTGTCACTGAGGCGGCTCCTGGTTGTACAGATCTGTAGTGCAGGAGACTGGGGACAGGACTCTCCGTCACTTGAGGACACTCAGACTGAAGGTATGAAAGTTAAAAATACACACAAAGAAAAGCAAAACCAGAGCCATGCAGCTTCTAAATCTAGGGTCAACACATTGTCTGTATAGACACTGTTACTCCTGGGTAACTGCACTATAAACAGAAAATGTTACTTTCTGTAAAAAGACATAAAAGTCACAGATAAAAAGTCATGTAGGTGGTCTGTTATCTAAGTCCTGAGTTACTTTCCACATCCTTTTATCTTGCGCATTCATAATCATCCTCTCATTGCATTGTTTCTACTTTTACGGATTCCATTGAATCTGAACTGAATCCACAATTTGCTGATTTTACCACAATCCAAATATTTGCCAAAGCTTTTATATAATTTCGTATTAATATGCAATAGTTTTGTAGCTGTACAGAGATTCAAGTAATGTGGTCGGAATTAGAAAGACATGCAATCAAGATATGATTGGAATGAGGGGGAAGAAAAGGAGACAAATGGAAAGGGAGAAAATGAAAATATTCAAAAAGGACAAACGTAACTTGGGAGAGATGAAGCATTCATTTAGGAAACAGTCAAGCAGCATGGGAAATATTTATTCAGTGGTTATCTGCATCTGTGTTTTCTCTCATCAGACACAGTTGTGTGGGTTATATAACAGTGCCGGAAATCTTGTTTTCCTTGTCTCTTCACAGCTTTTATATAATTTCTGTTTTGTCCCAGTTTCCCCCATTAAACCTTGATGTTGCTCCCCTTAGAGTTGATGTTGAGATGGAAAACAAAGCAATTCAGTATCTGTAAAACTGAAAAGGTGAGAGAACATGAAGATGTTGTATTCACATGTTTTTACTAATCCAAAAAAAAAAGAAAAAGAATTATTGTCAAAATCTCTGGAATTTGTGTAAAATTGTTCCTGCAGCAATGACGTAGGTTGATACTAATAAAGTAATGATACAAAAACACTGATTCAAAGATGTGTAGAGCAGACCTGCGGAGGCACACTGTTATGCAGACCCTTTTTCCTGGAGTGGATTTCTCAGAAACATTTGGAACATGATAGTCTTTCAAGCTTGTTGATACTGCAGCAACCACCCTTCATATTCATTTCAACACCTACCAGGACTTATATCAAGCTTTTTTAATTGGAAAAATGGTTTTCAACTGTGGAGAAAACATGGGTGTTGCTGTCAGGATCAGGATAACGGTGCTAGTGGTTCTGCTACTTTTGTCTGTTTTGACATATATATTGTCTGTTCTGTGTTAGCATTACAGATGTGATGGGTGTGTTTATGTCTACTTTGAAAGAGGATTGTAAGTAAAAGCATTATTTTCAACCAGAGTCACTAAATATTTTAACTCTTTGGACCAGATGCTACAGACAGACTAGTATATATAAAAGAACAGTGAGAATGTTCACACTTCACACATTTTTCCAACTATGTGTACACACAGTTTTGGTCCAGGGTGTAACTCACAAGGATAGATGCAGAACTGCTTATTGGCTGCATCATCCATGAATTCTTCTGGCTTGAAATGCTTTTTCTATTTATCATCTTATTTCCTTTTGGATTATTGCATTAAATTATGTGCAAATACGCAACTTCACAAAAATATTTGAACACAGTTTAGTGCTGGGAGTACTCAGGATTCTGTGGGGATCATTTTAGCATTGCATTATTTATTTTAGTTGTGTCTGTGTGTGAGAAAAAGGAAGAGTGTCTCCTTCAAATGCACTGTAGTACAGGAAGTGGGTGGGGTAACGAGCTTCTTTTCTACTCAAGTAACAATTGCAAAAGCCAACTAACTACATTTTTTACTTGCTGTTATATTTAAAGCTGTAACAGGATCATAAATCCAGTGTTGAACAGAAACACAGTGTAGAAGGTCTTTTCAAACTATGGCATGTAAGAATAGCACAAGTAACTAGAAAAGCACTCAGAGAGCGCAAACCTCCGCTAAAGCCTTTAAAAAAATTCCTGGATCCAAACAGTGATCCAGATCACCACCAAAATTATATCAGTTCTTCCTTCTTTAAAAATTTAATTAAAATCCATCCATTAATTTTTGAGTTATGTTGAACACAAACAGACAGAAACAGATGAACGCCTGTAAAAACATAAACTCCTTGGCGAAGGCAATTAGTAACTTCCAAAGAAACATAACTGTGATGTCTAGCAGTGATGATCTAAAACATGTGAAAAATTCAACACTTCATTTCCTGTTCTAATGTCTTAAAACTTATGATGGCGATGGTTGAAAGTTCAGCTCTTTGGGGACCTATGTCACAGAGGTTCCATCCATCTTTTTTTGTTTTACAAACAGTTGATATACATGCTTTTCCACTCAAGGAAAGTTTGAAGCAGTAGTGTGGAGAATGCCTTTCTTTTTGACAGTAACACATACTTTTCCAAGACACCAGACACCAAAGAAATGGAGATGCTGGGGATTGATCCCAGGACCTCATACATGCGAAGCATGTGCTCTACCACTGAGCTACATCCCCTTCATACATGTAAAGTTTTTTTCGGCAGAGACCAGGATCTGACAACACGTTGCAGATTTATATTTTGGGCACAAAGTGTAATGATGACGACGGTGGACATATTGCTGTGTTTTGTTTGCATTTCTTTTCTGTTTTTTTTTTTTTTTTTTTTGCAGTCAGAAAACTGACACAGCATCAAACTTGATTTCATTTCTCATCCTGATCAGAACCTGTAAACAAGGAAGAACAGAAATCATTACCTATAGACATGAAATTAGATGATGGCCAATTATCTGCCCGTTTTGTTAGCTTGTAGTTGATATGTAAGTATGTAGGGCAGCTTACGCGCTGCTTTGCATTGATTTCACTGAAATTAAAATGTTATATATCATTAAAGAAGAGCGCTGATAGTTTTTTCTCACATGGAAATGTGACAACAACTCCTGAAAATGTCATGAAAATCCGTCTATGACTTTTTGAGTTATCTTGAACACTAACAGACAAACCGCCGGGAAAAACATAACTTCCTTGGCGGTGGTAATAAACATATGAAGTTTTCCAAGAAGTAAGTAATGAAATCAGTACTGAATGTATGATTGTGTGAGGACAGACATTTTGATAAGCATCCTGTTTTTGTTAAAACCTCATCTATGGATCCCAAAATGCCATAGACCAGTTCTCTAAGTGTACAATTAAACAAGAGGGAGAAGATTCAGAAATGACTCATACAGTATGAGGAGCACAGAGAGACAGAAACAGATGGAGACTATGGCACCAGTGGTTTTAGGATCACTCTTCCCAGCTTAGCAGAGCTGTGTAGTGACAGTCATCAATCTGTCCCACATTGTGAAAAGTGGTCAACTGTCCAACATTACTGCCATTTTTTAATTCCCACATTGACTGTGTGTTTCAGGATTGATTTTATTGTTGTTGGGGTTTTTTTTAATTGTGTATTAAAGTCTTAATAGTATTGGACCTTCTTATGTAGCTGACTTCTTTAAATTATGAGCTCTCCCGCTTAGTTATTCCTAAAGTTAAAACAGCAAAGCCTTGTTTCATCATTAGACGCCTCATGTGTGAAACAGCCTGCCATTAGGAAGAATCTCAGGAATTCAAAGATTTTTTTTAAGTGGTTCAAGACACATTTGGAGCACTGTGATGGACTGGTGAGCTGTCCAGGGTGTACCCTGCCTTTCGCCCAAAGACTGCTGGGATAGGCTCCAGCTTCCCAGCGACCCGTAATCGGACTAAGCGGTTGGGATAATGAATGAATGAATGAATGAAAAATGAAAGACACGTTTTAACGAAGAAGAGAAACATCTAAAACTCTGCAGGACTGTAGCCCAAGAGGACCAGATTTGAAGTTCACTGTCTTCAATAGACTGCTACTGTAGGGAATGTTGCTTTGATATGGGGGTAACTGGTGAGTAAAATGTTTAGGTCACCCGATCAAGCCAAGCTAACATCTATGTAAATGCCAGGAAGCAGGTGTTCCCAGCAGAGATGTTGCTGTGTAACAAGATAAGCTGTGTTACAGTACTTACTTCACTTGTCATGACATAATGGCTGATGGGTGTAAAAAGACTTAGCTCTGAATGAGACTTGTAGTTGAGAAGTGCTTGGTTTTGGAGGAACCACTTGAGGAAAAACAGTCAAAACATTAATGGTGGTTCATCAATGAAAGCAAACATATATAAAAGTCTGATATTTTTAAAGCACTTAGACAGTATGTGGCACAGTAAATCACAGACAAGGTCTAGCTGAAACAAGGAACTAATTAGAAGATACTGCATTCATGAAGGCTTTCCTGTCGGCCCAACTAATACAGGGCTATACTTTCCTCCCTACAGACAACAGAAATATCTATTGTACTCCAGTTCCCTCCATATGTTATCATTCTGAGTTTATAAAAATAAAAAAAAAAAGCAAATTAATATGCACATTAAATTAGATGACAGACCAGTTCATTTGGATAACCCCCTGCTGTAGCCTAAAGAATGGAGTTCGACGTCCAATAGGCGAGGTTGGATGTCAAATGGGCGTCGGGTTAGGGTTAGGGTTAGAGTTAGGGTTAGGGTTAATCCAATCAAAATGTTGAGGGTCGGACGCCCAACCCCGCCCAATATCTAGCCCTGCCTTATTCTCTAGGCTGCAGCCATGACCCTCTCGTTAATTCTACCCCAGCTTTATCTTTTGGTGCTATTATTTATTGCATATATAACTGCAATGTATCATCTCCGTGATTTGATCAAGGCAGGCTGCTAAAAAAAAAAAAAGACTAATCTGGGTAGTGAGATGTATTATTTTTGCAAAGTCACTTAAGCACTGAAGGACACCCACTGTCATAAATAGTGATGCTCACAAAGAAAAACACACAAACACTGTCGGAAGTAGCTGTAGTGACAAACTGGTTACTGTGGCATTTGTTTCTCAGCCACTATTCTCTTGTTTCTGAGCCTTTTAAAAGCCAAACAACTAGAGAAATTTTCTTCTGACGTCTAATAGTCAGAGTTTAGTTTATGTTGTCTTGTTTTATGTTTGGTAAATATATAAAAAATAAACTTTACTCCACTAAATAAAATGGTTCTCATCAGGAAATTTTAAGCAACTTCACAGCTAAGTGTAGCTGTCATGTAATGTTTAAGTTATTTAGTCATTGTCACGTGTGACATTCACACTGTAATAGGTAGGTTACCTGTTAGAACTCATGAAAATGTGATTCAGCAAAACTGATTTTAAGGTTACTGATATTATATCCTGTTTATTAAACCCGTATGTAAGTCACATGTACAAAACAATGAGAAGTTCTATCCATCCTTTTTGTGGATGGATACAGGTCAGTCTTTCCAAGCTGAACCATTTGATTATGTAATAACGGCAGTGGTAGTTGTCCCTTTACTGCAACAAATTCCACCTACTTTGGCTTACCAACCAAGAGTAATTTGTTTCTCACCTTGAAAAGTAGTTGATCTAAATGAATAGTGATTGTACATCTCGACACATACCACACATCAAAAATAACTGTGATCTCCTGAGTTTACGTGTCTTTTTCTATCTTTTGCATATTTTATTTTTATTATATTTGTATCCAAATAAATGAGCTGTAGTATTTCTGTGCAGTCAACAGACTAAAAAATCCATGTGGCTCATGGCATAATCCTTTTCAAACAGCTGACAAAATCTGTTTACCCATCTTTTTGATACTTGTTCTAAAGAATTTAGTCTCATTCACATCATTTCTCAGCTTCGTCAAGTGAGTTATTTAGTTAAAAAAAAAAAAAAAACCTTTGTGTTCAACCATACATTTGGACCACATATATTTAACACCTAAATCCTAATTGAAAACATACACATCCATCACCAATGCATCATTAATCCCACATCAAACACTACTTTTTACTGTCCTGCATTAACCTGGAGTTAACTTGGAGAATCATTCTGCAGCAAAAGCACTCCAAATGAAACACATCCAGGTTACACAGTTCTGGTGATCATTCGGACCTAGTGGCTGATTTCAGCTACAACTTTTTGCTGGTGAAATACTAAATATAATACTAAATAATAGTTAATAATTCATTTAGAAAATAGTTAAGCATCATGGGAAATATTTATTCAGTGGTGATAAATAATTTTCTGCATCTGTGACACAGTTTTATGCATTATATAACTGTGTCTGAAAACTTGTTATCTTTGTCTCTTCGCAGCCTTTAAATAGTTTCGGTTTTGTCCCAGTCCAATTATAGAAGGAATCTGAAGCAAAAGTGTGAGGACAGACAGGAAGTAAACTTGGTTTAAGAGGAAGATTGTCGAGTGTTTGGGGGGGGGGGGGGGGGGGGGTTACCCTGGCATGAATAGGTAATTTGCAATTCTGAACATTGATTGGGGTGGTTGCAGCAAAGAAGGTCTGAACAACAGCAGGACACAACCATCACCAGAGGGACAACATGTTAGCGCTCTGGCTCAAGATGCTTTTGTTTAGCTGTAATCAATTCTCTTAAAGTAAGAGACTTGAGCCTGTTAACACAGTCATGTCAGACAGCCTTGTGCCTGACACAGGACCTGGAAAAGACCTGGAAATGCTGGGGATTGAACCCAGGACCTCGTGCATGCGAAGCACACGCTCTACCACTGAGCTACATCCCCATGTTCTACTTCTTCTTCTGTGTTTACATGGGAGTTTTAATCTTTAATTCCAAATAAAAGTTAATTCTGCTTTAAAAAGATGAAAAACAACTATGTAAACACTTCATTTCTATAATAATAGGCTGCTGTATTTGCATTTTAATTCGGATCTATTTAACTCCTCTGTCATGTAAACCTTAATTCCACTCTAAGTTAAATCCGACCATTCTGCGCATGTTCGTTACCTTGTCCTGTCCCGATGAAGCGCGTTGTTTTACCTCCCATGTTCGATGGCCTATCTTTCTTCTCCTTATCAGTTGCTGCAAAAAGTGTAGTACGCTCATGTTGATCTGATACTTCAAATTTATAATAAAAATAGCGGCGAACCTGGTTCTTATTATGTAGTTTTTACAAGTTACAACTGAAAAGACGAGAAGCAGGGAGCCAACTTTGTTTATTTCTGGTATACATCATACGTCACGTGCACCTTCTGTCCAATCAGAACCTTTCCCAACCCGCTGCTCTAAAATGAGGAATTAAGTGAGGCCGTGTTATGAAAATATTCATTCTGAATTATTATCTTCATGTAAACTCGTAAGAGAATACATAAATTCTGAATTACTTCATTCCAAATTATTAATTATGAATTAAAAAACACCATATAGCCGTAGCTTATGCAATAATATCTGAAACGTGAGGAGGTAATAACTCACTTTTTTCAACTTTGCTTGATGCACGGTATTTTGATATTAAAGATGCTGACATTTCAGAAGCCATTGTAGAGCAATCAGTCATTTACATGTACTGTAGTTTGACAGATAATAATTTTGACGGTGGAAATAATGTAGTAAATAAAACTTTTCCAAAAAGGAGTCAGTTTAGTTTGGTTAGTTTAGAAATGAGTAAACAGATCATCTCCATGACTCAGAGAATTTGCTTAGAATTAAGCTAAGTTAATAATTTAACAAATTCTGTGAATTACAGATTCATTAATTTACCAAATCATACATACATATATACAAGTTTGGATTGCACATTTCCTAATGAAACTAGTGCAAAATCTATTTTATTAAAAATGTTAAAGTCCTGCCATAAAATGATATAAGACCCTTACAAATGCTGGGAAATTAATGGAAAAAATTTAGGAACATATTTTGCACCCCAAAGGAAAAGTATCATATAAAATATTTCTAAAATATATCTTCATTCAACTATTACATAAGGAAAATTAATAGACTTTGTTAGAGCAGTTCAGTTACTCTAATCCTACCATATCCTAAGTATAAAGCTTTTATTTTATGTTTTATGTTGTTTTTGATTGAAACATCTGAGAAGACGGTAGAAGCCGCTGATAAGCAGAATCATCATGGAGTAATTTTACTTTCTTGAGATTCTTTCATCTCTTTTAATAGGAAGCAGTTGTAATCTTACACCTCCTCTAATCTATTTTCCCTTATTTCTGTTACTCACTTTCATCATTTACTTCTCTTTCCCATTCCCTACAAACCACAGCACCATCTCAGTCCTCCTTATGTTTTTTTTTTTAAATATACCTATAAACGAATGAATCACAACTATCTCAGTTTGGACCTTTTCCCACTCAGTGTAGGCTAATGTATAGGTATTTTGTGTGTGTGTGTGTGTGTGTGTGTGTGTGTGTGTGTGTGTGTGTGTGTGTGTGTGTGTGCGATTGTGTCTGTGTGGTCCTTGTCAACGTAATTTTCCTCGATAATTTTCACTTAATGATACCTCACTTCACAGCCCGTCACACTCAATCAAAGCATGGCAGAGAGATGTCAGGACATTTTCCTCTTTTCCTCTCTTCTTTCTCCAGCTACCTAATTACTTTTGCCTCCTCCAGAGCTTCCCTCCTCCTACATCTTTTTAAGGAGGAAAATTATTCTTTGCTATGTCATGTATCCCTGTACTCCCATACACTTCACAGAATTTCAGCAAAGCATATTGTTTCCTCTCTTCTTTCATCTGCTCTTTTATGTCTAGTGTTTTACAATAGATTTATGATTATTAACCTGGATCTCTTCAACTCCTCTGCCTTAGTAAGTTTTTTCCTAATTACACAGACTCCATTCTTCAAAATACTGCCTTCATGTCAGTCTGTCACCATAAATAAAGACTAAAAGGAAAATTGGACCAAGTTAATTATTTAAATCCTTTTGAAAACTTATGACTAGATATGACTAAACAATACATAAATGATGACAGGATCCTGTTCTCAGTCCAAATATTTCAACATCTGGTCATAACTGAATACTGTTGGTAAAATTGTGGGTGTTGCATATGCTGTAATCACATTAACTGTTTCACTGTGTGGAGTGTGTTCTGTATACCTTCTTATCTTCGTGGCTGTCACCTTAAACAAGTCATGCTCTGTTTTGTTTAGAAGTGTTTGCAGTTTCCTTATTTGCCTCCATCAAAAGGCTAAAGCCATTTCCACACCCCCCATTTATGTAGACATCTACCATATAGGAGGTGCATGATGGAGTAGTGGTTACCACTGTGGCCTCACAGCAATC
The DNA here is from genome assembly GCF_933228915.1 of Telmatherina bonti. Taxonomy (NCBI): domain Eukaryota; kingdom Metazoa; phylum Chordata; class Actinopteri; order Atheriniformes; family Telmatherinidae; genus Telmatherina; species Telmatherina bonti. The sequence continues at coordinate 26,546,891 of NC_136616.1, read as the reverse complement.
AGGTCACTGGTTTGATCCTCAGCTAGGGGGCAAGCTTGAATGGTGGTCTTTCTGTGTGGAGTTTGCATGCTCTCCCTGTATGTGCGTGGGTTTTCCCTGGGTACTCTGGCTTCCTCCCACCATCCAAAGATTATTTGCATTCTCTAAATTGCCCATAGGAGTGAGTGTGACTAGTTGTATGTCTGTTTGTGTTAGACTGGTGACCTGTACCAGGGTGTACCCTGCTCTCACCCACAGGCTGGTGGGTTAGGCTGCTGCTATGTTAGTAAATGCACTGCTACCATGATATTTTCTTGACATTTATCCAGAGAAGTTAGATGTGGGGGGGGGGGTTTGAATTTTTTTCTAACTTGCCTGTTTAAAAGTACTTGAAATTCAGCATATTTAGCTTCCATTCATCTCTTCAGGAACCTACATCAAGGAGGCTCCATCAACATTTATATACATGGTTTTCCACCCATGGAAAGTTTGAAGCAGTAGTGTGGAGAAAGCATTTCTTTTTGAGTGACACATACTTTTTTAAGACAACAGATACCAAAGAAAAGGAGACACTGGGGATTGAACCCATAACCTCATGCATGCAAAGCATGCTCGCTACCACTGAGCTACATCCCAAAACTCATGACATTGTCTAATGATTCAGACAAGCCTCCTCCCTTAACCATACAAAGTCATGAGTTTCAGTAAAGCATCAAGTTGTTCAGTAAATTATCATTGTGTGGCCTAAAACTTGGAGCATGCTCAACCTGCCTTGTATTTCATGATTAAAAAAAAAACAAACATAAAACACCAACTTAAATTCATTGCAGCTAAAGTGTTTAAACACATTGGTGAAGCCCTAATGTTGGCATACTTCAGATGTTCTCAAGTAGATAAACACACAGCCAAGGAGATCAAACAACAAGCTTGTGTTAAATGAAACTGCAAATATGTTGCATTTCAAGCTGTGTAATTATAGGCACGTAATGAATGTTAGTGTGTATATTTTTTGTGGCACTTCTACCTTTAACCTCAATCACAGGTGCTTGCTGTTTTAAAGTGACATCTCTTCCTGCCAGCAGCATAATATGTCTCCTGTGCTTTATAAGTAAGTGACAAAACCATATAAATGTGTGTGTGTGTGTGTGTGTGTGAATGATGTCCACATCCACTGAGTCTTCGGGAGAGGGATCCCGAGAGGGAGAGGGACACATCCGCTGCACATCCGCTGCACATCCGCTGCAGGGGAATCAACAATGTGTTTTCCTCTAAAGAAAGAGCTTAATGTGAAATAGTCTGTTTTTGTTACTATCCTGCTATAGCTTCTCAACCAGGCAAAAACATATCATTTTCATGTGTAATTTAAGAAAAAAAAAAAAAAAACATCATGGTGCATCTGATGTACTTGGGTTGCTCAGAACTCCTCTGTGAACTCCACACCTGCTTGTTGTAAATTAAAGCCATTCCTGCATTTTTGTGTAATTGGTTCTGTGATAAATCAGCGTTCCAATTTTCAACAGACTTTTCCTTTTCAGCTACTGTTACAACCACACAGACGCACACAATCATTCAACACAGGTTCATTATGTGTCTCCTCCTCTCCATCTCTCTCTTTGGTTAATTTTCCATCACAGTCAGCTTGTTCAGTTTGGTGTGTGGTAGCACGGAGGTGCTCAGAGGAAACCCCACCCAGACCTCCTGATGTATGCACGCTCACATGACCACAAAGCATTTGCTGCACACACACTCAAATCATTTTGGCTCAAAACCAGGAATAATCAAAATGAGAACTGTTTTTCTTTTTTTTCACTAATTGAATTATATGTTGCATGTACATGCACTCAGTCTCAAGGTCAGGCTCTTCACACCTCTGCATTAACAGAACAGCAGGTGGTCACACAGATGGAGACCAGCATCTCTGTTTACACCAGGATATGGAACAGTCACACTGGCTCTCTGCTCTGCATCATGCACACACTAAAACACACATTTTCCTCATATATTCTGTTCCAACACGTTGACAGTGTATCCCCTTGTAAATACTTGATTTTTTAAAATAAATTTGAATATTTCTGTTTAGACCACTTGATCACAAGAAAACAAATATTGTTCATGCATCTGCACAATCTAGGCAAACACACTCATGATAGACTACTTCAAGGAAGGGGTGTGGTGACAGATGTTTTCACTTCAGCTGTGGTTTGCAGAAACCCATTTTGGCTGCCAAAATAAACAGTTTTAGTTACTCTGTGAAGCAGAAAGCACAAAGGATGTTTTCAATTCAATTCAATTCAACTTTATTTATATAGCGTCAAATCATGGCAATGCCATCTCAAGACGCTTTACAGACAGAGGGGAAAACATAATGAAGGCCAATTCATAACAGCCTATATAAGGAAACCAACAGATTGAGTTGAGTCCAACTCAATCTCCCATCCTGAGCAAGCACACTGGCAACAGTGGGAAGGAAAAAACTCCCTTTTAACAGGAAGGAAACCTCCGGCAGAACCCGGCTCAGGACAGGCAGCCATCTGCCTCTGCTGTGTGGGGGGAAGAGGACAGAAAGACAACAGACAACAGGAACTGCTACTCCTGGCCAGGGAGACCTGCTGAGACAGGAGACATACATGTTAATGATGCAACACTGTTATGGGGGTAAAAGAAAGAGATAAAGAGAAAAAGAAAGAAGCTCAGTGTATCAGGAAATGTCCCTCAGCAGTCTAAAGTTTTGTAAAGTAAATGTTGAAAGTAAGAGGAGATACAAGTAAGACTAAGAAAAAGTTCCTCAGAGAGGTTCACAGCTATTAAACACCCCAGCTGTGTTAGATGCTCTTCTCTCTTCTCAATCAGCTGCGGTCTTGCTCTGTTTGTCATATCCATTTTCAGCCTTCAGGATAAGAGGTTAATCTCCAACAGTTGAGCATTGTGATTTGTTGAGGTGTGATACTGATTTTAGTCCACAAATCTTGTGACTCCTAGAATTTGACTAATATTCAACGCTTGTAACTAAGTGTTATAAAGAGAATTTAAACAATGCAGCTGGTATTTCTCATCGCCTCCTCTGCTTTCTGTTCAATTTCCTTCATATACTTCCCATAGACAGTATATAAAAAGATGGACGGAGCCTCTGTGATGTCAGCCATAGGTTTCAGAAGAGCTGAATTGAAGCGCGGTGAGCGGTTCCTACCATCGCCATTTTGGGCATGTTGTGTCACCCGGAAAATACAAATAGGGGAAAAGAGGTAGAGCTGAGGGGGGCTGTGAGCATCATGGTGGATGATTGAGGTTGAGCGAACTGCGATCTGCCTGTAGCTAAGAGCTTACTGAGCTAATCTGGAAAAAATAAGAGCTAACCAGCTAACGGAGGTAAACGGGCTAAAGCTAAGTCACATTGGTTACTGGGTAAAAACCGCGGTTCACTCACCCCACAGTTGTCATGAAGGTAAACCTGACCTTTTAAAACCAAAAATGGATTTCTGTACCAGACTGTAAACATGTTTATTTCTGCTGTGAAGTTGGTCTTTTTAACATGGGAGTCTATGGGGATTCTCTCTGCCAGCCCCTAGTGGACGATGGGTGAACTGCAGTTTTATGCACTTCCGCATTGGCCTCACTTTTAACCGACGGAGGTTGCTGCTTGGTACTTCCATGGTATACAGTATTCTTCTTATCCTTGGCCTTCTCTATTGTCTGGTGCTTCAAAGAATTCAGCCAGCTGCCGTATTCTTCGCATTTTCCTTTTATTTCTAAATTTCACCTGAATCAATTCAGTTGGTTTTTTTTTCAGCTTTTCTAAAAAAAATTAACAGCTTGAATTTCTTATATGTAGCCCTGAAGCTCTCAGAGTTATCAGCATCCACAAATGGCATTTCAGGCAAGTAATGCCTGCAGGCGTTTTCTTTATTTTGTTTGCCACATTTTTTAACTTTTAATGATCAATAAAATAGACCCTAACTGAGTGAGTCACCATTGGTGTTGTCATGTATTATGCTGCTTATCTCATTTTGAGTTTGTTAAAATTTAACCAGTTTAATCAACTTGCCTTTAAAAAAAAAAACTTTCTACTTAACAAGTTATCGGAATCTAAAAAGAATCTCTGAATTTGTATCTTTGAAGTCAGTATAATTGAATATTAAAAGCTAAAAGCAGTCAGGCCAGAAATGGGATTTCTCCAATACGTCTTTAAAATGTGAGCAAAGAAAATCATGGTTGTCATTTTAGAGCATCAGACTATCACCAAAACAAACTAAACCAAAACAGAAGATGAAACCTAATTTGGAGCCTTTGTAAATCTGTAGCTCTTAGTAATAATAATAAGAAGAAAAAACCTTTGTGGCTTCGGCCCTTTCAAATTATTTACTTGAAAGTTTTGCTGGTTTCCTCAGACTCTGGGAAATAAATATTTTAGTGGACAGTTGTTCAGAAAACCATCAGGTTCTAGAGGATTTTACAAGAAACCTTAGGTCAGGGGTGTATCCTTGGTCCAACACAACTGGCTTCCATTAAATGGATCCAACAGCCAATGGGGTTCTGCACAATGGCTGATAAGATTGAGTCAGGTGTGTTGGCACAGGTGTACATGGAAAACTAGACTGTGGCCCTCGAGGACTTGAGCTGGACAACCCTGCCTTAGGTTATACCCCAACCTGCATGTCCATGTGGGGCCCATAAGGGTTCAAGATTAGGATCCCACATGGGCTTATCTGCAGGTTCCACAGTGGCCCCACTTATGTTTGTCCATATGGGTTTAATGTTGGTTCTGACCGGCTTTCCACTGTAGCCAAACTTGGGGCTCATACAGCCAGCCCAAATGGGCTTCACATATGGGAATCATGTAACTGAAACAACATGGGAACTGCAAAATTTGGCCAGTTATTGTCAGAGCCCCCTCAGTACCCACATAGCCCAAATTTTACCCTTATGGGCCCCACATGGACATGGTGGCTAGGATATGGGGTCTACATTGGTTTTGTGCAGCTCACCAAGTTGGGCCCCAGCTGAAACCCAGTAACAACCAACTTGAAACCAATCTAGGCAAACACAGGAAGGACCACAATGGAAACTGCATTCAAGCCAAATGGGACCCTTATCTCAAGCATAAATTTAACCCTTATGTGTCACACATGGACATGCTGGCTGGGACATTTTAAACTTTAGGTCAAATTCAACAAAATCAACATGTTCACTGTAGGAAACACAAGAATAGGGGTGTCCAAAGTCAGTCCTTGAGGGCTGCTGTCCTTCAGCTCTTTAATGTTTCTGGCTGCAGTACACATGAATCAGATTAATGGATCAACATGATTGGACAGAACTTGACTACAAGCTATTGAGACATTTAACTTGAAGCAGATGTGTGGAGACAACTAAAACCTGCAGGATAACAGCCCTCAAGGACCGGAGCTGGACAACCCCGCACTAGATTCTTATTTTTACAATATGTGGTCCCTTGAAGCAGAAAAACTTAGAGTTGGAAAAAATTTGAAACATCTTCAGTAAGGACATTTATACAGAACCTAAAATCAGCATTTGGACACCTAATAAGGCTTCACATTAGGCTATTTTACCCTTTAAGGATGTCCCATTATTCAACCTTCCCTGCAACATATTTTCTTCTGTCTGACCTTTGACATCCAAATAACAGAGATGTTATTTCTCTTCATCCTCACATCCTTTCAAAGCATCTGCTGTCATTGTCCTTATGACCGTAATGCTTTGACAGCAGACTGTGAGGCAGTTATGTCACACAGCCACTGGTCTTGTGGAACCATGTTTCAGACCAGATGATCAATGTCCTATTAGTCATCATCTCTAACAACATCAATGAGCTATTCATCATTGATGTTCACACAGACACACTGGCAGGCGCAGACAGTGTATGCTGTCACTGTCATTTTGTGAGAGAGATGTTGATGTCAGCGGGAAATTCCTCTGAAAGACATTCATCAACACTTCCTTCATGTTTATAAGCATGTTGTGAACTTTCTGTCAGGGGGACCATGAGGGTGAAAGCTCACTTTCATGTTGATATGGCGCATGGACACAAGAAGAGATGTTTATATGATGCCTGGTTTACTTGAACCATAACAACATATTAAATTGCTCATATGGAAACCATAATTCATGTTTATTTTAAGTGATACAATGATAGCTAAAAGCTATAACTTAGTTTAAACAATGCTTTTATAACCATGCATAAAGAAATGAAACCAAAGTAAAAATTAAAAATAAAAATAAACCGGTATCTTAAAATGCCAATTAATGTTTAACTTGAGTTAGAAACTGACACAATAAACTCACCCATTAACCTCTCCATCTGTGCTTCACCCAGGAATCAAACCTGGTTTCAACTTCTTTGAAAACACAATGTTCTGCTTCGTGCTCCAGCCAGCACCAAATGCTATCATGCTTGTTGAATTAGGGAATATTTGCTGGACGCTTTCAGGAGGATCTCCACCATTAGGCACAGTGTCCATTATCCCAATCAGGAGATGATTATCTGAGAGTGAAAACAGCTTCCTCTTCTTGTAGAACATTAGTGTCATTACTTAAAATGCACAAGCTGATGTTAAATTGGTCGGTGGTCATCAGGACAAGGCACTCTTCCTAATGCACTGATAAAAGAAAGCATTGCTGGTTAGGGTCAGAGAGAGTGGAGGCTTAGCTGCACCCACGGAAGGGAAGAACAGCATCTCTTAAAGAAAGCAACTAATGTAGTTAGTTTGCTTTTTACAATATTAGTTTACAAAATCCTGTGTTTCAGCTGATAGACATGGAACAAATACACAACACACCACTGACTGGTGGATTATAGGAGCTCTAGGTGTCCAAAGCAAGATAGAAAGGACTTTCCTTGGGAGGTTGTCACTTCTAATAAATATCACATTTGAAAAGTAATTCCATTTTCTTCCCTCTGTTGTGCAAAAAGTGAAAAAATGACAGCCTGTAGGAAAATAAACCAGCATCCTCTAGAAATGCTCAGCAGCCAGACTATATTCGGGGAAATCATGACTGAAATCTTTCCAAATTCATCATGTTTAATGTACCATGTATGGGAATCACATGTTTGTTTGTAAACAAGCAACAGCACCACATCTGCGGTGCAGATTGCATTTGGTGTTCATATTATGTGTAATTCTTTGACTGTTTATTTATTTTCCTTCCTATTTCCTGATAGTGTTGTGTATTTTATTCAAGATATTTAAAACAGCTTTTTCTGCTCTTCAGTGAGAAAACACAGTTTAAAAATAGGTTTATGCCAGATTCATTAACACACACACATGCTTAATGAGATTTGACTGCCATCAAGTCATGCTTACCTCAGCATGAATTTCTCCAATACACACAGGTCCCGCTGAGGACACTTTAACGAGATGCAGGAGCACAATTAGACTTGTAGATCAGAGGGATGGGTCACTTGCTCTGGTTCATGATTAAATAGTTTATTAATCTCTAACCGGAGCAGGAAGATCAGAAACAGTACAGAAATACTGTTAATCAGATGGAAAATAATATAACTGACTCCTTTTTTTCATAATTTTCTTCCAAGTCTTGTGTACCTGTGGTAAACATACTCTTAATGACTGAGCCGAGACTGAGAAGGGGCCATCTGTAGAAGGATTTAACTGTGTAAACACATTCTTCTTCAGGAACAGGGATGAGCTCGCTGGAGAGAAACCGCCTGCCTCATTACTTCAGCTCTTTACCATCTCATACAACACACTCATTGGGGTCAACTATCACCGACTCTCCTTTGTCTGTGATGTATTACTTTAGCAACACACCTCCGTTTTGCTCATCCTCTTGTCTTTATCGCATGTTTTCAGACACACACACACACACACACATGAACAGCTACACTCAAAAGTCTATTTGCAAGCACTGCTGACATTGTGGTCCCTCATCCATCCCCCACCCAATCCATCCATCTCTTTTCCATCTCATCTTATCTTCAGCTGTCTCTGCTATGTCTTCTGCCTGGTATTGCTCTGTATATATGTTCAAACTCCCATAATTCCTTCTCTCTCCTGTGCTTCAGTGGATGTAGTCTGTCTCCTTCTCCATCCATTTCAGCTCCCCAGACGGACATCATCGAAGGGAATGGCAATCGATTTGCTCCCTGCTCTCCTCCATCTATGGCTGTCTCTTGACTCTCTTACCATTTAGAGGAAAGAACCCATGCTGTCATGTTTTTCTGTTTCTTTGCCTTTAATCCTCCACATATTTGTTATATTCTTAAACTCACATCTAATTTTCTTCTTATACCTTTAGATTTTTTTATAGAGGAGGAGGTTTAACGTGTATAATACCAAACCTTCCCATACACTTCTTCTTCTTTCCCTCTCCATTTACACTTTTTCTCTGAACCATTCTGTATGTAACTATGTAGAGGATGCAGACTTTAAACTTTTGATCCTAAGAACCAGAAAATTACCAAACGTTTTTAATCTGTTAGGAGCCAGAGCAGTGTAGTTTATGAGCATCATGGCTTAATAGTGCAGCTTCTTGACATGTAAAAGGAGAATTTGTAAAGCTAAAAATAATGAATAAAATAAAGTTATTAGTATCCCCTACTTGTGCTTTAAGTCTTCTTTCTCTCACAGCTTTTATCCCTCTTCCCCTCAACTGGCAGGGATCAAATCACAGGCGACTAGCTGCAAAAAAGGAAAAAAAAATCAGTAGATATTAGTCTTTCCCCAGATATTTAGGTGCTTATTAGATGAAGCACATCTGCAAGCTTTGGCCCTGAATAAAAAAAAAATATGTGCTGTAGCCGCATCTGACAAGTAGATGAAAACAGCAATGACATATTTTAGTCTGCTGTAGGAATTTAAAGTTGCTCAATTTCTTCCTGGCGAGCAAAGTGTAACTAATATCCATCTCTGCTCTGACTCCAACTTATCCTCCCTTCTGTCAACCTTATGATCCTCTGTTATCCCTCTAGTCCCATTACTTATCTCCGAATGGGTCATTAACTATTAAACAGGAGTCAAAGGGACCGAGAGAAGGAGGGGAGAGGAGTTTTAGGTTTGTGTCTACACTGCAATAACTAATGAACATGTGGGGATGAGAACAGAAAGACATGATGTGATGAAGCAAGGCAGGACCACAGGCCTTTTTTTTTTCTATTTAATCTGTAATGCAAAGTGGAAATAAGCATTAGCAGTGTTCTTTATCCCACAGGATGAGGGATAGACGCAGAAATGACAGAGTGAATCATCAGAAAAGCAGACATGTTTTTCTTTGCATTTCCTGTTTTATGGAGTTTGACTTTGTGAAATCAGTGTGAGCTCCTCTGACCCAAAAAGGATCCAAAAGACGTTCAGATGATGTAGAGACCATAAAGCCGTCAAAAGACAACAAGCTCAGAAGTGTGTGTGGGCCGCTGAGTTCACGCAGATTAATGTGTTTATTAAATTATGCTGCCACCTTGTGGTGGAAACTATTTGGCTCAGCAGTATGTCTTTAAGACGTGTCTCAAAATTTAACCTGATCTGTCACAGTTTTGTCAACTAATCTGTTTTTTTCTTTGCACACATCTGCAGATGCTCTGATGTTGGGTGCAGAGGTCGACTTTCAGCAAGTGGAGAACAGCGTGTTCGCCATGGAGACTGTCTTAAAGGCATGGCTTCAAGACCAAGGAGGAGACAGAGAGCATCTCCACCTTCTGCTGCCAAGCCCCTCCAATAACCCCCTTCCAGGCTAGACCCAATACAAACACAAGTCTTTTTGTTTCTTTTAAATCATTAATGATAAAAAGGCAGGTTGTGTATTTAAGACATTATATTCTGAGCACCTAACAGCAATTGGTTCTTGTACAGTGTGTGTGAAGTGTGATATGCAGGAGCGTCTGATTAGCCCCGCTCTGGTCCCGTTGACCCCCAACCTTGGAGTAAAGACTGAGAACGTTAGAGACTTCATTAAGGACTCGACCAATCAGAGCCCCACACCACAGAAACTAAAAGCAGTCAAGTAAGTGAGCATCAGATGTGCTAAATAGTTGTACTGTACCTTTAACCAGTGGTTTTCCTATTTTATTTCACATTGAACCCCGTGTAGAATAATTTTGCAGCTTAGTACCCCCAAAACTGGGGGTGTCAGTTTAGAATTTAGCTTAGTGGACAGTTACATCACATTTTGATCCCAAGTGGGCCAGGTCAGAAAAAATAACAGCATAATACCCATGTATAATAAATATTTCTTCTTTTTTATTTATCCTCATTTATCCAAGTACAAGATCAAGATGTACATTTTTATTAACATTTAATCAATAATGAATTTGGTCTATTAGATAAGATGCAGCACTAAGGTCCAGTTAAGACTGACATTTTTCTGTTGTCTTCTGTTCAAACTTATTCACTTTAGTCAGAGCAGTCCCAGTGCTGTATTGCTGTCTAAAATGTAAAGGGATAACATCATATCAGCTGTTTTTTTTTATTACTAAAAAAAAGCAATTTAGGGCCCTGGGATGGGCTGGCGAGCTGTCCAGGGTGTACCCGGCCTTTCGCCCAAAGACTGCCGGACTAAGCGGTTAGGATAATGAATGGATGAAAAGCAATTTAGCTTTTCATTTATTTTACCTGCAGTTGTTTTATTTGTGTTTTTTCTAGATGGTCCCTCTTTAGCAGAGGCTTGATTACAGCTGTTTTCTGGGAAGACGCCCAGAAACAGGTTGATAATCTGTAACAGGTTTGCCTCCATATTCTTTGAGACCATTTTGAAAAACCCTGTAGAGAGGATCCCAGAAACGCAAGAGGAGGGGTTCAGGTGATATAAGATATCCCCCAGGTCTTTGCTATTAATGGGGTGAAGCTGTGTCACAGTGTTTAATATGGTTAACAACGTTCACAGTATATTTCGTCATTATGCTGTCTGAATGCTGGATTTTCTCTCTAAACAATTATACAAACTTATAGCTGGCCTTGGTGGAGTAAAGTTAAGGTGTTGCTGACACAGGAGTGTTTATAAGCCTCTCATCTGTAACGAATCAGGCTCGAACATTATGACAGTTTTATATTAAACATTATGAAACCCCAAAATTTCTTGAGAATTAAAAACAAAGTATTTTCCTGTGTCCGACTCAAAGGCCTTAACTGATAGGAGGGCAGGCACAAAAATAATCCTCATAAAAAAAAAAAACACAATTAAAACATTTAAAAATCTATGTCAGTGATATGGGCGGTGCACTAACATGTATATGTAACCAATCCAGAACCAGAACTCCTGCACAGAACTGAGGGGCTCTCCCAGCACGAACCTCTTAGGCACCCCAAGTTCAGACTGGTGAAACTCCTAGCAGGCCCCAGTGTGGCTCATGCCAGTGGTTAGGACAGCACCTGCAAACAATCCACATTTTCATGTGACTACTGTGAGAAAACATGTTATAATGTTTAAGAGATGGATATTAATCTTCAAAACTAAACACAAACTATACACAAAGACAAAGACAGTTAAAAAAAAAAAAAATCTGAGAAGTTTAATATCTTTTTCTGCATGTAAACATCCTCCTTATGCTGTGGGTTGCATTCACCCTTCCTTATTTTTGGGACTGCTGAAACTTTGAGACGGAGGACATGTGCCATTTGTGTACTGTTGCGTGTTTCCAGTAACATCCTTCTGTGTATGAATGGCTTCTTTCTGACACCAGAGTAGTGGAATATTTGGTCGCTGAAACTCTCTGATCGCATCAAAGCTTGCTTTGTTCTGCTGTGATGTTTGGAATATCACAAAATAGCTACAGATGAGCAGAAAAACAGCCTTCATTCCTGTTCAAAGCCTTAAATTTAGTAGGTTCAAGAAAAAAATGTTACACAGAAGAGGACAGTGTGAATTAACAACAGTAGGGACTTCAAAAAAGAAGAACTATTTTGTTATTAGTTACCTTTATACATCCACAGGTGAGTTTACACCCTGGATAAGTAGCCAATCAATCACAGGAACCAAAAAAGAGACAAATACCCACTTATGTTCACACTCTGTTGAATATCTGTTCAGTCAATCAGCTTTTCCGTGAAGCAGAGAAGTCAATCATCTGCTTCTTTTCTAATTGAACTAATAATAAACAAACTGCTCCGTCTTTCCTGAAGTTATGAACAAAAGCTGATATGAGTGAACCATCTTCCTGGCACTGTTTTAATACACTTTTATCATAAATGACTGAAAAGATCAGCAGCAGACAGCTACCTCTTGTTTACAAGCTGATGTCATGTCTCCCTAAACACACAAACATGATGTTGGTGTTGGTGTCAGTGACAGAAAGAAAGCCTTGGGTGCAGTTTGTGTCAGTTTACCGTCATCCGGATTTGCATAAGTTTTGTATTTCCGGGCAGGTGAAACTAATGTGTGTCAGTGTGAGAGAGTGTGTTTGTGTCAAGCATACAGATCACTGTGTGTGTGTGTGTGTGTGTGTGTGTGTGTGTGTGTGTGTGTGTGTGTGTGTGTGTGTTTCACAAACATATGACTCATAGTTTTTATATTAGTCTCACTGTTACCAAGTTCACCTTGGCAGGAATGATGTCATTATCTGTGCCTCTGCTCATGATGTCATGTACTTGCGTATTGAGTGTTTTCTGCTGAGCAGAGCAGGTTTTCTTTAACATGGAGAATGTTTTAAACATTTTTCTAGAATGAATGACTTTTATTTTATTTCATTGTAGAAACATCTTTCCATCGTGTTTCTGATGTGAGGCATGGTTGTGTGTGCTGCAGGCTGCTACGTGCCGACGGAGTGTGTGAGAGCGTGTTGTATGGCCTGCCGCTGGTGATCCGCCCCACCACCTGCTGGCAGCTGGACTGGGATGAGATGGAGACCAACCACGGCTTGTTCCACGCTCTCTGCCACACACTCAGGGTGTGGAAACTTTAATGACCTCACTGGTTTTCTCATCTTGTGACAGTTAAATTTGCAGATTTGTCAGATAAGCTGACATGTGCATTTTTATCAGTCTTCTGCAAAACAAATGATCGTCATTTCTATTTGCTTTTCTTGCCGTTAGAGCCGGGACTCGTTCCTGCTGCTGCAGATGGAGTCTGATCAGAGGTCTGCAGCTGGAGCCACAGGTCTGTGTGTTGGAGTCAACCTAAGTCATGCTGCCACTCCATGTGCACTCACATTGCTATGTCTATGTTTGCGTACAACACAGGTGTGCATTCTCACTATATCCTCCAGCCATCTCCATCCCTCTCCTTCCTCCTGAAGCCTGTTGTCTCCAGAGAGTTGCTGCTGCCCTGCTCACAGCCTGCTTCAGCTCAGGACCCAGTACCGTCTGCCCTGCAGACTGTACAGGTTGGCTCATCTTTGCTTTCCTTACAGAAGTTAAACAAAGTCCTCAATAACTTAAAAGTTAAACCAGACAAATTACTTGTGGATGCAACAATGTAGTCGTCTATATTTAAAAATGAGAGCTAGTCTTTAGTTATCCTAACACATCATGTGGTCAGGATTTTAAAGAAGTGATGGCGTGTACAGGATGCTTGTTTGCATGAGTATCCTGTGTTTTCTGTCTGTGTACAGGGTTGCCTTGCTCAGCTCAATGAGGAGTTTGTCCTGAACCCGCTCTCACTGAACAGTAACCTGTACCAGCACCTCAGACACAGAGGCCTGCGCTCACAGCCGCGATACCCATACAGGTCAGCAGCACCAGGAGCCATGTGAGGAAAGAGGAGTCATTCATGTCTCTCTAGTCATCAATGCACATCACATTATTCTATGATTTGACAGAACTGTAAAGGATGGACAAGTAGATAATCTAAGACAGTACCTTGACACAGATTGTGACCAGGATAAAAGATTAAAACAAAGCAGGACAAATACTCACAAATACCGTATTATTGGTTGTAATGAAGCAGATATGGATGATTAATATCATACTGCTGTTAATGATTTCAGACTTCAGTCAGCAGCAGCACAGAGAGAACATCCTCACACACTACAGAGTCCAAGAAATGCAGCCAGTCGACCGCCACGACAGGTAAATGCAACAGTGTAAAGGTCGCTGTCTGGTGCTCGTATATCATAAAACAGAAGGACGTGTTGGTTTGAGTCCAGAGAGTGTTTGACAGCATAAAGCAGGTCAGTTGCATTATTATCCCCATGAAGATTGTAGGTATGTTTTTTATCCCTGTAACTTCCTTCAACGTTTTACTTCCTCATATTCACACTAGATGGCAGCGTGCGGACCATAGAGACACTTTACTGCTTGCAGATAGACAGAGAGGCTGGCGCAAGTACATGTGGGGCAGTCGGCCCACAGCTTTATCAATACTGTTTAAAAAACACAACCACTTGTTCTGTAAGAAGTAGGAAGGAAACTCTTCAGATGCAACGGTTGTTTCATGCGCTCTGCAGTCAGATCATCATCATCATCAAACAGAGTGTACACTGCATTTTGTTGTTTTACCTGGAACTAGTTCTTATGCACAGCTTTGTCCAGAACAGCAGGATGACCAAGCTGCAAAACATCAGCTAAGCAGTTGTTTTAAGATCCAGCATTAAAAAAACAAACATATTGTGCAATATTAAAAAATAATCTATGATTGAAGCGGTTATAAGTTATTAAAAAATTATCCTGCTGATACAAGTTTTATTTTATTTTGAAAAGGGCTCAAAGCTGGTTTTTTTTTTCCTTAAAATTTCCTTTAGTTGCCACTGATTGGCACTAGAATGAAAAATGATGATGCTGGACGTTGTAGTTACTGATGTCTATCGATCGGCTTCCTCATTTAAGATTTCATGACTTGAACAAAGTGCAGCTGATGAAATGAACTGAGATGAAAAGCACTTTATTTATCCGTGGAGGGAAATTCATTTTGTTGTAGACCTTTTTTTTTAATTGAAAACAAAGTGACTAAGTAGCAGATGATTGATGTTGCCTTGTTCCAGAGGATGATGGCTGCTGACAGGAATGATCTCCGGTACCTTTCTGTCTTGACAAAGCCCCACGTTGAACACACACGTTGTTTCTTCACTGTGTTGTGTAGAGGATGTGAGGAGTCATCAATTAACTCGTGCATAATCAGCTGGAGCAGCATTCTTTCCTGGACAATCAGTCATCCCAGCACAGAACCAGTCTCCTTCATCGTTGTGTCCAGTCTCTCACAGTCTCTGACTCTGATGCTGCTGCAAAGCTGTTTATACTTTGCACAAGGGAAATATAGAAGATATGCAACATCTTGGTGCAGACGTTGATCTCCTTTAGAAGTAGAGTCTGCTCTGTCCCTTCTTGTAGATGTCTCTGTGTTACATTTCCAGTCCAGCCTGTGTCCAGCTGAAGTCCGAGGTACTTTCATTCCTCCACCACCTCTTGTCCCAGGATGTAGACATTGTTTTGTTTATACTGGTTCCTCCTGAAGTCAACAATCATCTTTCTTTTGCTGATATTCATGATGAGGTGATTGTTTCCACACCAGCTCATAAACCAACTGACCAGTTCTCTGAACTCAGCTTCTTGTCCATCACTGATACAGCCCATAACTGCAGAGTTAGAGTATTTCTGCAGATGACAGGACTCAGCGTTACTGGAAGTCTGAAGTAAAAAAGAGACGTGAGATATGTGGTAGAACTGTGTAAAGAACACGGCTGGTTGGTAACTTCTCACTGAGTCACTTTGTTTCTTGCATTAAAAGAATCAAGTTGTTGTTGGGTGGTTTCATTAAAAATGTCCATAAACTCTCCACGGGAAGAGCTGGAAGGATGCTATTGCAGGTCTGGGAGAGGTGATGTTTTAGTACTGCTGTTCCGTTAAGTGAAAGTTTCTCTGCTTTGATGTAGATGACCACAAGTAAGTCATGACTCTTAATGATGGTTGGACATTATAAAACATCACTGGTTTCACAGGCTACTTACGTAAAATCTTCCACTATTTCCACCAGCAATGGAGAAGCTTCTCTGGATAATAACTAAACAATGTCAAGAAACATGACTCAGTCCAGTTCACTTGACTCAACTACACTGGATACCATGACCTGGATGCACGAGAACCTTCGCAGACGTCAACAAAAACAGTTAAAGAAACATGAATGATTAAATACATTCATTTGCACTTGCATAGTCTGGTTTATTTTTCCTCCTAAGAAGATGAGAGACACGTCTTCTCGGAGTAATAGACAGGTCAGTCAGTGTGTTGCGGGCCAGGGCCTCTGTTATGCCAAAATCTTATCATGTTAAAAATTATTCTTCAAAACGAAAATAGAAGTTGAAACTGTCCAAGAAAAAATAGTTGGGTAAATTATAAACTGTCTTTTAAATGCTAAGTAATCAGAAAAACCAGTATGACTGCAGAGAAAGGTACATCTAAAATTAGGACTTGAGCTTAATGCAAACCCAAAACTAAAACGCTCAGATAGGAAGCGACGTTGAGTCAAAGCCAATCTCTCTCGTTGCGCTGCAGCAGATAATATCCTGACTTCTTCTGCTGTTTCATTTTTAGCATCTTTTAGCATCTTTATAATAAAGAGAAATACTGATTTAACACACAGCAGTAGTTGCTGATACTCTGCATAACTTGGGAGAATTACACACTTTATACAGAATGATTTCTCCTCTAAAAGGAGTCAAGCGGCAATGTAATAATATTTGTTAATGAAAAATGATTTTAAAAGAGTATTCTTTCATTTAATTGCACTTTCAGTGAAGTTGATGTGGATGCAACGACCCTGTCGGCCTCAGGGCTTTCAGTATGGCAGTATGACTCATACTGCTATTCTGTAGGTTGTCATTTGTCCTAATATGACCCATTTATTAAACAATATCTGCTGTTATGATGTTCCTGTACCTCAGCTGAGCCTCCCTGAGGCCTGAATGTGTAGCGGTTGGCTTTGGGACTCATCGGGGCTGATAAGGCTACAGGCATGCAAATAGTATACTTCAATGAAAAAAAGAGAGAAAATGTCCACCGCTCTTCTTGTTTTGTCCTTCTCTTTAGTTTAACTGTGACATCCGATCATAACATGGGTTATATTCATTTACTTTATGTGTTCTTCCTCTTTTTTTTTTAATTCTTGTATTGGTTTTGTGTTGCCTCCTCCCGTTTTGTAAAAACCCATCTCTCCATCTGTTGCTGCTCTTGTATAAAAACTTTGCCATTCTCTTAATGACTGGATTTTTAAGCTCATTTAAATGTTATTGCTTTCATTTCATCAAGCTTAAACCCACAGCATGTGTGTGTGTGTATGTTGTTTCCATTCAGCTACAAAGCCAGGGTCGCCAGCTGGGCTCCAACATCAAGGTCAGGGCCACCGTGGCTCCACTGCCCCAGGCCGCCTCCTCCTTCTCTTCTTCCTCCTCCCTGGGACCTCCTCCTGCAAAGAGTTCCCGTCCCGCTCTGAGCTTCCTCAGCAGCAGCCGTCAGGCCCGGGCCCCGGCTCAGCAGGAGGAAGACGGCGATGGCGGCAGCTCTGTGACAGTACAGTAACTGAAGGCTGAATGGAAGAAAGAGGGTAGAGAAAAAAATGCTGAGCACATCCTTAAAACACACACTGTGAAATCCTGACCTTCAGGTTTCCACATTAATACTAAAGCTTAGTCAGCATTTGAGCACAAACACACACACACATGCTGGCTGATTGGTCTGCACAGTAAAGCCTGTGAGCGTTTACACAGCTAATAAAGCCTTTAAAGACTTCGTAAAGCAGGGGAAGACACAACCATCTGCACATAAATACACAGACAGTAGCTCGCTGTGAACACACCCTGGTTCTGCATTTCACTCTGGGAGGTTTCATTTGACACTTCTTTTCATCTCTGGTCTCACCACACAGGCCGTTTTAGCAGCTCTGACAAAACCTTAATTTAACAAGGCCTTCCATGTGCATACAAACGAGTGTGTGTGTGTGTGTGTGTGTGTGTGTGTGTGTGTGTGTGTGTGTGTGTGTGTGTGTGTGTGTGTGTGTGTGTGTGTGTTTGTGTGCAGAAAAGGAAAGCTTCAACTCGCTGTGCGGACTGCTGAGGCAGCAGACTTTAAAACTGTGCAGCATAAACAATGAAAAAGCAGGAGAAAAGATGTGAAAAAGGAAACAGCAGGACTATGAAGGGATCAAATGGGGATAGAAAGGAATATGCAGATTAAACACTGATGGATCGTTTTAAGAAGGAACTTCCACAATACGGTGAAGCATGCTAACACATCATTTAGGGTTAAAAAAAATAAAATAAAAACAGGGTGACAATGAGGCGTAATATCTCCAGCTCTTTGCAGCAAAGCTCTGCAAGTATAAGGACGCACATATGCACATTCCTCTTTCATTTTGCCCTTAAGCCCCGGTCTGAACACAGCTTCACTGTTTCAATGAGACAGAGAATAAAGCAGCAGACAGAGGGGCCTCTCTGCTCTACTTCACCCCCACAGTGAGCTCCCGCTCTGGGGACTGAAAGGCGGCATGAGTAGGTGGGGTGGAAGGATGGAAGAAGAACATAGAAATCTCCCCGTATGAACGAGAGAATATGGCAACTTTGTGAAGCCGACATGTTTCCTGAGTGTGTCGGTGTGTCAAGAGGCTGATGGGAGGTCATGATGTGTCACTGTTTGCAAAGTGTCAGATTTACACAAATGTAGGCAGTGATTAATGTTCATACGTACATACTGATGTAAGTCATCTCTGTTAATTTATTCATCCACTTACACACACACACACACACTTACACATGGGCCTAATGAGTATCCCGCCATTCCACCCCCTTGTTGACCCTTTTAACATTAAGAGACAACCCAGCAGCAAATGACTTCATGACACTATGACGTCACAGGACTTCCGCATTCACAAATTAAAACCACAATGATGCTTTTGTCCCAGCAAGAATTCCCATTTGCTCACATTTCAGCCGCTTCGCTCTTCTGTCATGCCAGTAGTTTCTGATCACTCCTCTTGAGCTCTGAGAAGTTGAGTCAACGTGTGCGGATATCACCAATTTGTTCTGACAGGAAAACAGCAGTTTTTCTGAACCCCCCTTCCTCCAAAAAGAGGCCAAAGATCTAAAACTTTGACCTGAACTTTATACGACCCGCTTCACTTTAAACGTCACAACTCAGAGAGATGAATGGGACGTGACAGAGCTGGTCTAAGTGTGACTGCGAGTGTTTTATATTCCATCAGAGCGACTGTTCTCCTTCTAAAAGTTCTGATTTTTCTTGTTCCTTTCACCTCAACACGCAAACATCCTTATCTGAGAGTTGACTCGGTCGTCTTCCTGTTCTGCCTTCATATTGTGTTTGCTCGACGTTTTCAATCTGATTTATTGTTACGCTGCAGGACAGATCAATGCCGTCTGTTCACGCTGTCAGTGTTATGTGTTAATTCAGCAGTTTGGGCATTTTAGAGATTTAAATATGTTCAATTTCTTCATGTTGATTTCTGTTTACTGAGTTGTGAGTAATTAAATAAAAAGAGACGTTGGTGGGAGGTTTACCACGATCACGTTTTTGTGAGACAAAGAAGCTGTTGGAAAAAAAGGCGGAACGAAGCACCTTTAACCTTTACCACCCACTGGTTTGTCTGCAGCATCACACTAAGCCAGCACTGATAGGAAGAAGTAGGAATATTAACTTGTGACATATCCAGTTAATGGATGTTGTAGATCTATTTAGATTTTTTTTTTTATTATTATTGTTTTTGTATAATTTTATGACAAAAAAATCCAAATTTCTGTTATATTTTGGTGAAGCAGTTTAGCCACTTTTACCTCTGTCGATCCACTAAACCACCCAAAGTGACTTTTGACAAAGTGCCACAACTGTTACAGGAACATGAAATATTTTTTTACAACAGACTGGAACAGGATGAAGATTCTGGCTCAGATTTCGCTCATTTACAGTTTTGGCAGAAATGATAAACTGCAGAACTTCAGCTATCACAAACAAGGACCAAAACTGAATAAAATGGATCGTATATTATTGAAAATAAGCTAAATTATCTGCATATCTGGAAACATATCAGGAAAACTTGGCTTGCCAAGTGTTTTTTGAAAGGGAAAAATTTCTAGACTCAGAGGCTCCAAAGAAACTTGAGTGACCAGATGTTAAACAATTATATTTGTCTGATTGAAGGTAAAAGGCTTTTTGAACTTCTCAGTGTCGATCAAATTGCTAAAATAATGTTGGGTTTGTTTATTTGGTTTTTGTTGTTTTTAAATTTTTTGCTCTTCTTTTCTTTTTTTTCTTTTTTTTTTTTTTTCAATTTTAGGACTAAAGTATGTTTTAAAAAACCATAAAACCATGATAGGAAAAAGAAATATCTTTTCAAACATTTTTTTTCCCCTTCTTTAAAGATATTAAATCTCTAAGTATGTTTTTGCATTGTAAAAGTTAGAAGTTTTATAGTCTCTTATTTATTTATACAAATATTCACATATACAATATAGATGCTACACAATGTAGGTGTGGACGTCTTTCAGCATCATACACTCTTACCCAGGTGGTCCAGCTGAGGTTGATCAGGCTCCAACCTGTCTTGGTTTTTTTTTATATTGTGCATGGATGCTCCCTTTTTGTTATCCACACCCATCCTGATGCTTTCTTAGCAACATTGGAGATTCTCTGATGCCAAGCAGCTTGACATCCCTGCAGAGCGACTGGCTGGCAAATCCTCAGCAGCTGACCTCACTGGGGGGAGCAACAGTTCTTACATCCCCTGCTTTGGAATTCACCTGCATGCCCCTTTTTCTCAAAAAACTTTGAAGGTCCCACCATCGGTGGATAGGCAGAGTTGGTCCTCATGGGCTACAGTCCTGCAGGTTTTAGATGTTTCCTCCTTTAGCGCACCTCAGTTAAATAATGGCTCAACATGCTTGGACAGAACTTGACAACAAGTTTTTAAGGAGAGCTATTTAATTTGAATGAAGTGTGTTGGAGCATGGAAACATCCATAACCTGCAGGACTGCAGCCTCAAGAGCTGGAGCTGCTCATGGCTGATCTACAGTATATATTATATGATCAAAGGATTCAGAGAATGAGGAGGAGACCTGCGCTCAGGTAGCAAAGCTGAAGGTCAACAACGGATGGTTGTGAGCTTCAGGCCCTCAGTAGTGTAATACATTATAAACAGATGTGGTTTTCTATTGGAAACACTGCAGGAGCTCAGGAACACAGTTCACCATCTAATCGAGGTCGTGTGTGAACATGATCCATCTTCTCTTTGCTAAAAGTCATTAATCTGAGACAAAGTGGAACTCTACAGGTCAGATTAACAGAAAAATTGTTTTTGGAAACTTCGGATGTCATGTCGTGCAAACAAAAGAGAAGAGGGACCATCCAGCTTGTTATCAGACAGTTCAAAAGCCCACTTCTCTAATGGGATATGGTGGCATTGGTGTCGATGGCGTGGGCAGCTTCCAGGTCTTTTCAGGGTCCATCAGTGCTGAAAGGAACTGTGAGGTTTTAGAGCAACTGCTTCCATCCAGAGTTTATTTCAGAGAAAAGCCTGCTGATGTTAACAAGGCAATGCTGAAGCACATACTGGATCCATCACAACAGCATGGCTTCACAGGAGAAGAGTCCGGGTGCTGAACTGGCCGGCCTGCAGTCCAGATCGTTCACCAACAGAAAACATTAGAGACATCATGAAACCAAAGATCCAGCAACAAAGATGTTGAACATAAAGAACCCTGCATCAGACGCGGCTCATAGGACGAGATTCCTCTCCTTTAACCCCACAAACTGGTCTCCTCACTTCCCAGATGTTTACCGACAGTTAATAAAAGAAGAGATGCTGCACAGCGGTAAACATCAGACCAGTTCCACTTTTTTAGATGTAATGCTGGCATCAAATTCAACATGTTGTTTATGTTCTACTGGGAATAAAATCCTGCTTCTTGAGGTTTTCCAGATCATTACATCCTGTTTTTATTTACATTCTGCACAACTGGGAATTGGGGTTGTATATAATATATTGATGCCTTCTTATTAATCCAAGCTTGTTTTTATGTATGCTGCATCTTCATAAACCCTAAAACACAAATGTAGGATGAGTAGCCATTCAATATCAATGCAGCTAAATCACCCATCTATAGTGTTTTATGGTTAAGTGATGTCAACCTAATCTGTCATTTTAACAATAATTTTTCTATCAATATAAACTGTAGAAGATAGAAACTTTTTACTTTAGTCATTTTTTGCCAAAATCCATTGTGAAATAACCTCTAAAACTTCAGCTCTTATTAGAAACCGTAAAGGTTTGGCTCCTCTCAGAGCACATTGGCAGCCTTTCAGGGGTGTAAATGGTCTTTAAAAAGGCAAACTAAACCTGGTGAAGCGATGTCACGCAGTGACAGGGTGATGTTTTTTATCAAAAGAAACCAGAACAATGAGGCAGTTGGAAGGTGTACGCAGCGTGACAACTCACAGCTGTGTCTTTGTTTCCTACTTTTAAAGTTTGATTCATAGTTTCCTGCGGATGGAGCCATGGCCTTTCACTGCACTATTTTGTCTCATTTTGGAGTCTGTGTGTCTAAGTCAACCTGAACAGGATTCAATAGTTATCATTCCAGTTTTTTTTTCATGAAGTCTTCCTTCAAATATTTTCATTTTTTACCAAAAAATACCATTTTTTTTCCATTGTGGTTCTTAAATAAACCTCCTAATGGTCCAACTGTTGCAAATTGCGGTACTATTTTTTTTTCTGTCCTATATTTGTGTCAGGATAATATTAGTGCTGTAACTTCCTGCCTCATTGTCAATGTTCCATTTCCTTTTTTGCTGCAATCTGCAGCACAGACAGAAAAAAAAAAGTTTCAGACTTTGTGTGTCTCGCAACCTGTAAAACATTGTCTCTCTTTCCTGTAATTGTCTTCACTGGCCTCTAAAACACCACACGTACAGCAGAAGAGAGCAGGAACACACATTTCATACACATGCAGGCAATAATTATTTCTTTTAACAATAAAGCCGAGCAAGAACTGAAAGAGGATGTTCATCTTTGGGAGGGGGAAGTGGGGAGATAAAGTCAGAACCTTACATGTCTTGAACTAAATTTCTATGATAGAACGTTCCTTCATATACTGACTGAATAAACTAGAACAGCTTCAGATGTTTTTTGCTCTATCTGTAAGAAAATGTCATGAGCAAAACCACGTCAAGGACTAAATTTGGTGAAGAAATGAAGCCCTACAAACGTGTAGATTAACCAAAGCAGAATTTTTGTTTTAAAGTCACTTAAACTCCTTTAAAATCTGTCACATTTCTCCTGTCAGTGCAGAACGAGTTGTGCTTTGTGCAGACATACCTTTCATGTCTGATGCAGCAAAGTTGCAATATGAATGAGAGGCTGTCGTTTCCTTCAGGTAGCACTGAGAGCTGCAAGACTGAATGAAACCCCCCTTTCTCAGGTGCATGACTGAAAGGGTTTGCCCACGCAAAGCTAAAAATATATGAGGGAGGTCTCCAAAGTCAAAGAAACAGAAACCAGATAGTTTCAGGTGTGTCTGAAGACCCGAGACCGATCCCAGTCAAGATGTGCGAAACAGACACATCTCATGTTCTGTCTGACCTGGACACAGAATGAGGAAACGCAACTGAGTTTCAGATAAAATTGGTTTTAAATCAATAAGTGCAGCTGACAGCTGCGGCAGATTAAAAAGAAACACTGTGACATTAAAAAATGAAGTATTTTTGGCTCATGAACTTTCACTCTAGAGGTTTTAAAAATAACATGGTTACAGTAATGGGAAGATTGTTCTTTGCAGTGTCAGTAGCTTTACATCTCTCACCAGATTTGTATGTTTTGATGTGCGTTTGCAACTTTACCACATTCTACTTTTCTTTTTTTTTTTTTTTACATTCACCTGATGTAACCTGGAAAACCAAATCATCAGGTAGGGCAAGTTGTCCGTCATCCAAAATGCACAGAAGCTCCAGTAATCCTGAGACTGAAGGCAGCCAAGCCAAACAAAGTCATCAGAGACAAACCGTCTCGGTAAGACTGGGAACCAGTCAGTCTTTCTGCCCAGTTAAGTTTATAAGTGGCTCTAAAGTGGGAACTATGAAAGCTGAGTAAATGTGCACAACCGCTTTCTTTCTGATCTTTCCTTTAACACAGGAAACACTGGTCCATCATGTATAAAAGGACAGTATTGCAGTATCCCATAATGCCTTGCAGCAGCAACACTCAAAGTATCACAACATCTTATCACTATTTTGTATCAACTCTAATACATTTATACAAATTTGAAGACAAGAATTCATCTTCTTTCTATGATCTTATAATATTTCCAGTTAGGAAAAGGAAGCAATTTTAAGGGAAACACTTGAGACACTTGTCAACAGAAATCAGAAGTTCTTTTATGAAGATGGGAGAGCGATACAAGGAAAGTCATGAGTGCAGAACTGTTCTGTTACAGGCTTTGTGTTTGTCTATGAGAAGAAAATTCTTCTGACAGAACAAAGACCATGACCTCATTTACACAGAGATGTTCTCTGCATCGTCCTGCATGGTGTGTCACACAGAAAGAGAAGACAAACAAATCAATCGGAAATGGAAATGTTTTTATTTTTCCAGAATTCTCAGGATCATAAACTGGAAAGTAGATTTACGTCTTCTTAGGCTACTGGAAAGTCTCCAGTCAGAGCTCAATCCTCCAGTTCTCAGGGAGCAAAAAAAGCCCATGAAGCTGCTGTGTGTGCTTCCTTCTCAGCACCATCCATGGTTAGCAACGTCCTTTTCATTCAGCAGGTGAAGAACCTGATTTTTTTATTTTTTTATTTTATAGAGACCAAAACACAGATAAAGAAGTGAAAGAAGCTTTTCCACATGATCGTACAGAACAACATCAGAGTTGGTGAGCACATCTTTTTATTTGGGGGAGAAGTAATTGATGCAGAAAGTAACATCACATGCTGTCAAAATGAAATACTGGACCACTGGTGTTTATTTAGCTGGGGAATAACGCCTGGTGTGAGCTGGGAAAGTCAGGCGTGGATGCACCGATCATGTCTGTGCACGTTGTTGGACCAATCTTTTTCTCTTCCCGCAAGTCTGACATGACCTTTACACAACGGAGCAGAACAAGAGATGGACAGGAAGAGGACAGCTAAACAGTGCAGAGGACAGGCAGAGAGGAGACAGGAAGAGTGTCACATGATAATAGCTGAAGACTGTATGTGTGTGTTTGCAGACATGCAGTAATAAAAGTGACCTCAATGCTGCTGCAGATAAAACTGTCTGGTGAGAGACTTGTGCTGCAGGAAACAGCACATAATCAGGCCTCATGCATCATGTCTGTTTCAGTTAAAGCAGACTTTTACTGCCAAACTATTTTAACAACTTGCCAGCTTTTTTTTTTTTTTTTACCTCATGTCCTGTCATATAGGTTAGCATACGTCAAATTACCATCTTTTGATTTGACTTTCCTTCAAAAAACGGAGTAAATCTTTAATGACACTGGAATGAAACCACATTTCTTGGATGGGGTGGGCTTTCAGTATAAGCCTGAGGTTACTAATCTGAGCACACCACCTAAGGCCACAAGCATGCACACACGTCAGTATGGCAGCCATAACATGATGCAGTCCCACGCTGATGTGCAAGCAGTAGGCCCGTTTGATTTGCTGCTGGCAAACATGCTGTCGGTGGAGCTGCTCTGCAGATGTGTGAAATGTCAGAATAAAAACTGTGTAAAAAGACGAAGTGGAGGTGGAAAAACACACAGAGGAGCATTTAATTACTGAAGAACAATAGCGGAAAGTGAAAATGTCATGACCGATAAATGAGCTACTTCTAAAGGTTTCAGCCAGAGGACATCTGAGTTTTATTTTGGTCTGGTGTGCCGTCAGTGTGAGACTGCAGGAAGTCGCTGGAGTCACTATGTAAAAAGTCACCGAACGCCCTATAAAAGCAAACATAAACACATAAAACATCATGTGTAAAGCTTTAAGATGCTTGTCCGTGTTGTTTAGCCTGAAGAAGGTTAAATGTTTGAGATAAGCTTAATGTTCAACAAGCAGACAGCAGCATATTTTATCTCATTTGGCACAGAATGGGAGAGGAAACCTCCAGTGAATGGATTCTGATGCAAAAATGCCGCTGTACCCCACATGACTGATCACATACAGATCAGCTGTTTTCTATTCAATGAAAAAAAAGTAAAAACTCAGTGACATGAAAAACAGACAAAAAAAAGACCTTTGTCCATTTTCTCTCCTATAAGACTGGTGTTCATGTATTCTTCCTTAAAGTTTTGTTTCTGTTTAGCGAATGTCAATCACAGCTTCATTTGCCAAGATTTTTTGTCAGTAAGTTGATTATTTACTAAGTTGTCTGTTATGTATAAATGCAAAACAAGTTATTTTCTTGCATACTTTTATATTTCCAAACCATAAAAAAAGTCAAATTTCCAAAGAGAAACTGTTTAAACTTCGGAGAATAATGACTTAAGACCACTTTAAAAGCTCACCAGAAAGCCTGGTAAAGTACCTTGTAAAGACACATTGAAAGCAAGAAACTAGTTGGTGGGAAATATGCCGCATGTCTTAACACAGTAACTAAGGAATCCACGGGGAAAAAAACCTGTGTAAAATAAAATGATAAATCATGTTTCCAGTTTGTAAAACTGGAAAAGAACTAAACCAACAAAGTCAGTGAAGGTAAAACTGCCAATAAAAACCGAGTCAAGCTTTGTGTCATGTGATTTATCACCGTTTTATCTCCACACACAAGACTGTAAATGTGTAAACAGCTTGTTGTGGATCTTCCAATGAGGAACTGTTGAAGCATGTAAAAGAAATGTTGACAGGAGCGTGTGTAGTGTGCCCTTTCCTCCACCATTTTCCTCTTTTTTCCCCCCCACCGAGGTCAACCAGAGTTTAATGAGAAAGACAGACGTTTGCGGCACTTTCACCTTCTGTTTTTCTTCCCTCACTCCGCCTGAAAGGAGATGTAATCCAGTTACTTTCCCTGCGCTGAAAGTACTCTAGCAGCAGGTGAAGGAGATGAAAAGCAGCAGTAAAAGGAACAGTTTGTACCTGTTTGCGAGCCAAGCAGACACAGACATGTTCATCCAGCAAACTTTCATCATGCCAGGATCTTTTTTATGTCTTTAAATCTCTTTTTCTTACGCTTTCGTCACCCTCAGCTCAGGACAAACACCCATGTCCCCCCCCCCCCTTCTTGCCAGCAGTTTCCAGAATGTCAATTAGCTGTTTTTCCCTGCTTTCCTTCCATCTTTTTCTTATGTTTCCATCTCGCATCCCTGCCATCTTCCTACGGTATCTCTCAGCAGTTTAAAATGCACGGCACGTCCGACACAAACCGGCCGCCATTATTTATCGCCGGAGCAACCGAACAACACAATTAAAGGAGAGGAAGGAAGAAAAGGAAAGGAAGAAAGAAGGTCTTTGTTTAGTTTTTTTTTTTTTTTTTTTTTTTTTTTTTGTGGCTTAGCTTTAACGGTGTGATTAAGTGGTTGGAAACCGACTGAAACAACAAAAACAGAGCGTGGCAGGAGGAGAAAAGCAAAGGGATGAGGTCAGACTGCTTTACTGTCCAGTTCAGTCCATGGACAGAAAAGTCTTTTCAACACAAACAACAGATTCTGATTGGCTCTTGGACAAAAACACTGAAGGGGAGGTGGCAGAGCAGCAATTAGGGGGAAAAAAAAAACCTGCAGTTTTTCGAGGCACTTTTATTTTTGGTTATATTTACAGACAGCACAGCTGTATCCGACATAAACACACAAACTGACTCCCTGCTGAGAGTTGATTAGTTTCATATTTATATAGAAGTTCATATATACATAGAAACATACAGGAAAAAAAAAAAAAAAAAAAAAAAAATATATATATATATATATATATATATATATATATATATATATATATATATATATATATATATATATATATATATATTGTGCAGAATTTTCCTGCTTCCAGGGTGGTTCCTCAAATGAAACCTCGTCTCATTTTAGTGTCCTGGGCTGAAAGTTTATCCCCGTTTCAGACAATAAAGTCAGTCCAGAAAACAAACAGAGTTCCTTCTGTGTTAAAGACATTTCAGTCAAACGGCGATGTCTGGTCGTCATCGTATTTCAGAGAAAACTGAAAAGCAGCAGTGCAAAAACCCGTTTGTGTTTTTAGAAACCCGGCAGACTTTTGGAGAAAAAGTCTTGCAGCTCGACTCGTTCTTGCAAATCCAGACTCTTTCTGAGCGAGTTTATGTGTGTGTGTTCCAGTGAAGTGGCTGGCTCCAACCACACTGTGGCTTCCAATTATGGGTTTGACCATGTGTGCAAACACACACACACACACACACACACACACACACACACACACACACACACACACACACACACAGGGTGGCCCGATGACAGTTGCCCTTCATATTTCAATATGCATCCATAATGTGGTTTCCTCATGGCTGTGAGCTAATCCGCTCAGAATGAAGAGATTGTCTCGTATAATCATCACCGTCCACCAAGCACACTGGCAAACACGCATGTTTGTCAACCTCATCTTTTCTCTTAACCTTTGTTTTCAAGAAAAGGGACAAACGCTTCTTATAGGTCCATCGGGAACAAAGACAAAGTCAAATATCTCCCAAGTTGTCATAAATGATATCAGGCGACCTTAGCTGCGCCTGGTGGTTCTGATTGTACCATAAATCAGCGGTGGACGCTTTCTGTTTGGACACTTTGCTGTAAACCTCCTTCCCTCCTCCTCCACTGCTCCACATGTTGTTGTTGTTGTTTACATTGCTGTTAAAAGCGTGCTTCGCAGCGGGCAGCGGTACTGGCTCCTTCCGAGCAAAAGCCCCTTTGCCTGGCTTGGGAGCGGTGACGGGCTTCGGCCACTTTGGCATCGGAGGGTGCAGCGTGCCGCGAGTCGGACCTAGGGGAGGCTGTTTTTGGGGATCTGCAGGCTTGCCATGAGCGGCGGTTCTGTAATTCCCTTCCAGGCTGGATGGAGCCGCCACTTCATCTTGTCTGATCTGGCTGCGGGGCTCCAAGCGGGCCTCGCTGTAAATGCTCATCGCTAAGCTAACAGGTAAATTCGCGCTTCCTTTGGCGCAGCCCTCCGGCTCGTCGTATATGTGCTCTAGAGAACAGGCAGGAGGCGATGAAGACCCCTCTGTTTGACCACCCGGAGGTGGTCTCTTGTTACTATTTATTGCTCTTCCGCCTCCTGCAGCGCCGTTTAGACTCAGCATGTTTGTTTTCAGGCTCAGCTCCAGGCTGATCTGGTCATACACGTGTGAATACAAGTCAGGGGGGTTTCTGTGGCTGCCCCCATGATGATGATGATCTCCTTGGCCACCAGACGCATCATCTCCAACTGGTCGGGTACGTGGAGTGGGTACAGGAGTGGATGGGTTGCTGGTTTGGTTCTGAGCCTTGATGCTGTCCACCGGGTCAGAATAAAGGCAGTCGGAGCTGAGCAGACGCAGACGGACCGAATCTGCCGGCTCAGAATAAAAACCTGCATGTTCATCAGACAAAGTCACGCCTTTCCTTCCCTCCCCTCTAGGAGACCGCGGAGGTGTTCCACCTCCTCCCATTACCCCCAACATCCCTGGAGGTTCTGGTAAACTCCTCCCCTTGTGCCCCGTTCCACCTCCTTGCCCCCTTCCTCCGTCCCCTCCCTCTCTCTTCCAAAGCACGCCATCAGCTGAGCCTGGTTTGCTGCCGCCCGAGTCTCCGTCCGCTTCCCGACTGCTGCAGCTGCTGCTGTCGCCGCTTCCTGTCGTCGCGGCACCGGGAACAGCGTTGCGGATGTGCTGCAGCGACGACGGGCAGTCCGCGTCCAGACTTAACGGGCCGCTGAGGTGACGATCCTCCACCAGAGCCTTTTGCGACTGGATGGCTTGATCCACCAACATGAAGATCTCGTTGCCTTTTTTGGTTTCAAAGGTGAAGTTGCCGGGGCCAGAGTCACACCTGCGGCCAGCTTCGAACGAAAACATCACCTGGAGATGGAAAACAACATGTTAGAGCGGTGTAGTGTCAGCATGTGAGGAAATCCCAAAATGGGATTTGTTCAGCACCAAAACAATGCATGCTTGCATTTCCTTCTCAACTTGTCTGACAATTTTTAATCTTTCTGTTTTGACATACACATAAAAGATCAGCCATTTTTGTTTAAATATATGCACATGATTGATAAAAATGCAAAAAAAAAAACAAAAAAAAAACAAAAAAAAAAAAGCATTGTGTGCAGAGCAGAGGTGGCAATTCCTGGTCCAGAAAGTAAAAGTCCGGTCCGGCAGCTGTTCCAACCAGTCACCATATGAGCTGAATTTAATGAGCAGAGTTTATTTTTCCAGTTAGTGAAAACACCTGCTCTAAATGTACAGGTAGATCCAAAAACATGGCAGGACTTTTATTTTCTGGACCAGGAATTGGCACCTCTGGTGCAGACAAAACGAATACTTGAAATGTCATTTGTCACATTTAGACTGATGGTTGAGTCCTGAAGTAGGGCTGGGCAATATGACCTTTTAGTAATATCCCGATATTTTTATGGCATGTCACGATAAACGATACATATCTCGATATTTACCTTAGCCTTGCATTAATGCTTTGGTTCATACAATCACATCAGTAAGATGATTTTGTGTCTCCATTAAAACATAATTGTTCATACTGCATTAAGATATGCTGATTTTAAACATTTATGCCAAAAGGATGAAATTGTAACGAAGCAAATTGATCAAAACCGTATTTATTGAACAGTTAAAGCAGTGGCAGAAACATGTCATTTTGAAACAAAATAAAGTATCTTTGCATGATGTAATAAATGCAACGTATGAAAATAATATAAATTCAAGTGCATATTTCGTGCAGTGCATAATCTGTACTATTTTTCTTTGGAACAAATTCTTCCTCCTCCATTTTTTTTATAACTCGCACTGCTACTGCTACTGCTAGAAAAGCTGCTACACGCTGCCTATCATGATGTAGCACGTAGCTCACGTTATGTACGTAACTAGGTGCGCTTGCGTTAACTCTCTGTGCAAAGCGGTGCAGAGAGTCGAGGAGGAAGGAGGAAACCCCGTCCACAGCTAAAAACAACTGCGTGACAACAGGATACTCAAATATGACAAATATAGACATTTTCTATATTCCACAGGGGACTAGCCACAATATCTCGAGTATATTCGATATATCGCCCAGCCCTACCCTGAAGTATCACAGCAACAAAACTGCAACCACAGACTGAAGCTAAATATATTCATCAGACTGTCATCATCTCTAATGTGTCCGTTTTGAACCTCTGTGGAGTTTTCTCTGCATTTCTGTGAATCGTGCACCCACCCGATCCCTCCCGTATCGTCTCAGCAGCTTGTAGGGCCACACCAGAACATTCCTCTTTGTCTTTGGCTCCTTTAAGATCAAAATGTCGCTTTCAGCTTTTAGCCAGTAGCTGCCCGCTAGCCCGCAACGTTCCGACGCCTCGGTACGTTGAATTGTCACCCAGAACTTGTTCACTGCAAAGGAAGAGGCGTGATGCAACTTCTCATTGAAAACGTCAACATAGATTATATTGTTTTCACTTCTATGAGGCTCTGGGCTGGAGTATACACCCATAGGCACACAAATATAAACTTTTTAGTGCCCTTACCCTCCTCTCTGGAATAGTAGATGAGGTTTTCAGACATCTGCAGGTCCTGGAGTCCTCCGTTGGAGTCTACAGCGCTGCTACTACCGCTCCCTCCCTGTTCAAAGAGACAATGCATCAGCTGAGAAACACATCGTCTTCAGGCTGTTGCAGCATGCCCGAAGGTTTCCAGGAGTTCTCTGATGTCGGCATAAAAAATGGAAGCGAAGACAATCAAGGACTGAGCATGCAAAGACGTGGAGAGGCTGCAACAGAGAACAAAGCACGTGAAGTCTTCCTCCTGCAAACTTCCCATTGCTTCCTCTCTGCAAATGATCAAGTATGTGTATGTAAGCATGCTGCACTCGGGGGGGGGGGTTTCTTTAAAAAAAGAAATGCTTTTTGTTACATTTAGGCTGAAAGAGTAGAAAGAGAAGGGTTTTTTAATAAAACACTGACTCGTTACACTGCTTGCAGAGGTGTAAAAGTACCTGAAATGCAATGTCGCACATGGTGTCCATCCACTCTTTGGCAGCATTCTTCTCCGCTGCAAACACGTGCATTTTGTCATTTGTTTCCACGCAAAACGCTGCCATGTTTTCTTTGGGACAGCTCTCCGTCAGAGCGGGCAGGATGGAGATGCACTCCGACAAGCGGATGATCTTCTTGTCCAGCTTCCGGGTTTTCTCGTTCCCGCCGCCTCCGGAGCCGCCGCTGGATCCACCGCCGCCTGAGGGCGAGTCGAAGAACTCCAGGCGAGCGATGCCGTTCTGGCTGGCGGGGTAGAGGACGAACCAGTTCTTCTTCCATTTCTGATGAGTGAAAAAGAAAGTTATGTTAGTGGGTGTGAGGTGAACGGTGATGAACGGAATCTAAGATCCAGCATTTTTTTTATATCATTTTTTGAAAAAAAGATTTTAAAAAACAACTAATGAACCCAGAGTTCACCTTTTCCCACCTACCCCATGGTACAAGGGACATTAATTATGGCAATAAAGTTGGATGAAATGGACATAAACTTGACAATAGATATCCACACTGCAAAATCTGAAATCTAAGTGAGATTAAAAATCTTAAATTAAGTACATAATGCTTTTTTTTTTTTTTTAAAGGTAAGACAATTCTTAGTTTTTATGCCAGAGAATTCCTCTTGTTTTAAGAGTATTTGTACTTGTTTTGGGAAGTCTTGACAAGCCAAATTTTCTTGTTCTGTTGGCAGATAATTTATCTTATTTTAAGCAACGTTTACCTAATTTTTGGATTTTTTTTTTGTTTTCTAAGGCTGAGTTTTTGCAGTGTAAAAACAAATAAGATTCAGCTTTACATGGAGGTAAATTTTCCTTTATGGTAATGTTTTCCTTTTTAAGTCCACTTTTCCATTATTGTTATGAACTCTATGTCAACCAATTTCCTTCTAAAATCCGCTTTTTATTATTTATTTATGTTACAAGCACAAGCAGCACAAACTTGTTCCATCCATAGACTGGGAAACCAGTGTTAAATGCAAGACTTTAGACTAGAAGTGGAGCTCTCCGAGCTGGGTGGATCAGTTGGAAGTAGGCTGGAAACAGACTCAAGATGTGATTCTTCACATCTTGCAACACTCATCTTTCCTTTCAAAATCTGAGAAAGATAAAAAATATTTGCATGTGGCTTGTTGAGACAGCTATGGGGCGGGGAATAAAAAGCTAAAACCATAAAGATATGACCACAAATACTTGAAATCTGATAAAAAGAGAGACAATGAGATGAGAAACATTTCAACTACTGAGAGCATTTGAGTCAGAAATATTTCAGCGTGTTTCTTTTTTCTACCTACTTCAGTGACTGAAGATTAATGTAGGAGGAATGTGGTGATAAATCGAATGCAGTTTGACTCAGAGCTGCTGCTGACAACATGGTTTCCCCCTTGATTCAATCAGCAGCAGCACGTTAAAAGTTGCTGTTAGTCATTCAGTACTCACCAGGAGAAAAGCCCACCCTCAGCCCACAATAAAAGTAGGTATTAATTTGGTTTTTACTACAAATAAGATCCAGATCATACAGTCGGGTCTACTGTTCAGTACATGTAGCACATTTCAGTGTAAGACGTCATTTCAGTTTTAACATATTTAACCTTGATGGTGGGTTTCCTTTAAACTAACAAGAATCAATATGTTGCGGTAAAATTTGATCAGAGTAAGGATACCAGGCAAAGACAATGAGTGTGTTATCATTAAGCCAGAGCTGAAGAGGTGTATCGCCATGTGCAGGCATGTGAGAAAGGAAACTAAAAGCCAACGTTAACCATCTTATGTTGTTTTTACACAAAGTATTTACACCATCTGAAAGAAGCTCATTAAATCCTGTCAAGGAGTCACATGTTTATGCTCACATATCTACAACTTATCTGTTGGGTATACTTCTATGAGGCGAGGCTATCGCTATGACAACATGAAGGGGAAGGCTTTGACGTGATACAGAGTGGATTCAAAGCAGTTCATGTGCAAGAAAGGATATTTAGCAAGCCTAAAAGTAACGCTGAGGACAAAAAATAAACAACTTGCGACCTGGCAGAGATGTGAGGCGAGGAGAGAGCTTATATACCTGGAGACACATGAGGGACGAGAGACAGATGCAGCACATGAGGATGGGGTAGCGAAATTAGGACTGGGATCAACACGGGAGGAACCATGACAGGCTTTACAATTTATCCAACAAACTGTTTCTGATGTCTACGACGCTGAAACTGTTCAGCTACATAAGTGTTTCCCATCGCAGACATCATCAACCCATCACATCTCATCTCATCTCGTCTCATCTGCCCCCACGTGAAACAGCTGTTCTGTGTGCGGCTAAAGCTAAAGCTAATCAAGCCATGCTGAAACCGATAAAAACACACAACTAACTTCTCACCCAGCACTGACAGCAGAATAAAC
The DNA here is from genome assembly GCF_933228915.1 of Telmatherina bonti. Taxonomy (NCBI): domain Eukaryota; kingdom Metazoa; phylum Chordata; class Actinopteri; order Atheriniformes; family Telmatherinidae; genus Telmatherina; species Telmatherina bonti. The sequence continues at coordinate 26,512,482 of NC_136616.1, read as the reverse complement.
ACAAAAGCAAGATGTTTTTGGGTTTTTCTCTGGGATTTTTTGATGAGCAGACAGAAAAATCTAATCTTTGTGTCCTTGAAACATTCAACTTTCCTGTTAACAGAGAAAGATGATTTGCATTTGGACACATTCAAAGTTACTGAATTGAAACCAGCACTTCCACACATATGGCATTTCATAAACAGAATTAAACACCAGCTTCCATAGTTTTACAGAAGAACCTTAAAATGTAATTATTATGTGCATTTCAGGCTAATTTATTTTATTTCTGAGACCAGAAGGGCTGGGATTGATCGAGTTATTGTCACAAATACTTTTATTTACTTCAGACCGACCCTCTCCGTAGGCTGTCAGATCAGCCTGTGGGCAAAACGAGTGGATTGAGACTCTTCCGCATTAAGCCCCGCCTCCCGCCACTGCACTACATCGGGAGCGCGCACCGCACCTGCTTTCGCCATCATTGTAACATCTCATAAACAGAAGGCTAATACAGCCCTACATGTTGGAACCTGAATCAGACCCTGAAAACAAAGTGGAAAACAGCAACCCACAGCAACGAATGCAGCAGGATGTCTCTCTTTGGTAAACTCACCAGCCATCGTTGGAAATAACTTTATCCCACGTTTTCCACCCGCCTGATGTATTTGTACATGCCCTTGTTAACCAGTAGAAGGTAACCAATCACCGAACCTTATCCCCCGGGACGTCACAAGGATTTTGTAGAAAAAACTCTCTAAAACGACGCATTTTTCGTCACCATGGAAGCCGAATGACTTCCATGGTGACGAAAAACATGCGTTTAGGTGATAACATGCGTTTAGGTGATAAAAAACAGTGTCGTTCACATGTCTGATGAGGATTCAACACTGTAACACTGTAGAAAGCTCAGAAAACTCCAAATACCATCATAGCACCCCTTTAAACACAATCATATTTATTCACCTTCAAATGATTAAACTAATGAATGCTTTGTCGCATGTTTGGTTTACCTCATTCAAAAAGGCCAAAATAAGTTCAAATAGTATTTCACCTGGCCGTCAACAGTATATTAGGGCTGTTATTCATGCACAGTATGAATTAAAGCCCTGTCAGTCTGGAAGAGACAGCTCCCATCACAACTGATAAAGGGAATCACTCAGAACAGGTCTGTATTGGAAGGACTGAACATCATGGGGCTTTTTCTCGGCGATGTTTGTTTATTAATGTTATCTTTTTTTTCAAATGTGGATTTTTCTTTTAGTGCCTTAACATGCAAACAGGTTCAAAATGCAGCCAGACTGTTTCCAAACTGGGTGGCACGCACACGATTTCAGCAGTAAGGAAGCAACAGCCGACAGTGATCGCTTCCTCTGAGAGAACAAACAGCAAAACATCCGATACTGAACAATAAGAAGTGCAGCAGGTGTGGAACGCTCCAGATGTTCAGAGCTAATAGTAAACATGGTGACGTCTTATAGCCAACATTGTGTCCAGTCATCCCAGTCATATACAAGTCATGGTTAAGCTGTGTGACACAATAGCTTCCAGATCATCCCACCTAAACAGAAAGTGCAGCCCCACTACACCAAGCCTCCTCTCAGTTATATCACTCAGAGTGTGTGTGTGTGTCTGCTTTCCTCTACTTTCACACAGTGCAACGGAAGCCACACGACAGTCGGAGAGCTGAGCTTATGACAGGAAGGTCAGCGGTTTTAAAAATCCTTCCCACAGCAGGGAAAATCCAACTAGGGCACCTTAACACCACAACTGTATGCCCTCAGATGAAGCTCTAAGCTTGTCTGAGTCTGAAAGGGTTAACAACACGGTTAAATGGTTGTTTTTATTCACAAAACCTGTCATTTGAGACACAAAATAAGCTAATAATAGCATTTCCAATGAATTATTTAGATGCAAATATCCAGCATGGATGATAGTAATAAGTTTTCAAAGGTAAAACAGTTTAACTCTAATACACTTCACACTTTTGATTTTAATTTAGTATCAAGTACAATTTCCCTTAAAAAGCTTCCAACACTAAACTTAGGTGGAGATCAAATTATTTTTAACTTTAAACCAAACATAAATGTGTTGATACACATGATGGAATCATGTCAGCTTCTCTTCTTGTTGCTCAAGCTGATAAAAACAGAAACAATAGTCCTGCTGACATAAACACAAAGAAATACGACTGCTTTATATATATGGAAATATTTGTATGAAATACACAATTTAGCATGCAAAGCTGATATTGACGGAACTGGGTCTCACTGTGTGCGCTGTGTGGCAGATTAATCTACAACAGTACATGAAATATATATGGTCAACATATGTTTTGCTTCTTACGTCAAAACTTCATCAGAATGTAACTGCGATGAAGTAAAGGTAGTCACTGAACATAACCAAACATCTCGGCTCGTTACGACCGTAACGTGTGTCAGTACAATTACAGAATTATAGTATTTGCATGACAGGCCCGGTACAACAATTGCCACAGGGAATATTCATCTACAATCTACAGCGTTTTTGTTCTTCTCCCTGAGGTTTCAGTCTGCCAGTAAACGTTTTATGCTTTCATGTCTTTTTTTTGTTTGTTTGTTTTAAGCTGAATGAATAGTATGAGATCAAACAATCCTATACTCTCTATGGACCATGAAGCCCCCCCCCCCACATATGTTTATTTTAGGCTGTAAAATCCCTGAACTTAACAACTGGCACGATAACAAAGGCGTCTGCATAACTGCAAGACTGATTCTTTCATTTCATGGTTTTTGTAAGAGCATGCACACACTGAAACCCTTAAAACAAACTGCCAGAGAGGACAGGAAATGCGTGGGATGGCCATTACCCAGGATTCTCTTTGCTTCCTCATTCTGCATCCAGGTGTGGCTCAACACTTACATACATATTATACATATTGATATATATATGTACATGTATATATGTATATGTATATGTGTGTATGTGTCTGGGTGTGCGTGAAAGTCCATCTATTTGTATTGTTATTAAACCTGGGCCTCTTTGGGCCATATGGAGTTGTGCACAACAAAATGTGCACGTATGCTCGCTCTGAAAAGCAAGTGTACGTTCAAACAGTACGAATATTCATTCTCATTGAATGGGGCGGCTGTAGCTCAGGGGGAAGAGCAGTCGTCTTACATTACATCGATCATTACACCCCATGACTATTTGCCGAAGTGGGCAAGACCTAAAACCCCAAGTTGCCCCCCCCCGCTATTGGGAAATGTGTGTGTATGTAAGTCGTCAGCTAAATGACTGTAGAAGAGAATCTTGGACGAGGTGTGAAACTTTGAGCCGTGTTGCAATGTGGTGTTAACACGTGTGTGTGTGTGTGAATGTTAAACAGCTGATCCATATAAGGCAACAGAGCGTTATCAGTCTTTACACTGGGTGGAAAATATGCAAAACGGACCATGGCTGCAGAGAGAAACTTCCTCACTGATACTTTGCCTGTTTGCAAAAACTACCTAAATTGACCAGAAATAAAGATACAAGTGTATGCATCTGCCACACTTTTTGCATTGGAAAAACATCAGCTACTGAATCTGTGGACCTGATCCAAGAGGTGCAACGCCTATCAAACTGTAACGGAGAAGCTTAAAACACACAAAACGCCTGCAGTTTGATGTTGTTCATTTAAAGATAAATTAAGGAAGCAAGTCATTCCAGTAACTGTGACATTAGTTAATAATAAAACAGAAGTACCATGTTGCAGATGTCAATGTTTGCATGCTGACCACTTGCCAGACTGATGGAAAACATGCTGAAACCTAAGATCCTCTTTATTTTTGTACTACTATTAAACTAAACCGCTGAACCATATTCCCACTAGCCACACACGGACCTCAGAGCACATGCAGCTTGTGTGGTTATCTTTGTTTGCGAGTACAGAAGTAAGTATTTCTGTTTATCATTGTGTCTATTATTGTTAATGTGTGTTGAAGGGAGGAAGAAAGCGTTATATGGATGTGTGTCGGAGCAAAAGCAGGCAAGTTAGGGTTTAAAAGGGAGGGGAGGCCCATTGCTTTAACCTCTGAACTATCCTAATTTACATGAGGACACTTGGTGTTAACCTCTCCCTGCTTAACTGGACATTTAGTTGTGCGCTTATTGTGCATGTTATTTCATAACGGTATTTGCAAAGTGGACAAATATTTAAACAGAGATATTATTTTGATAAGTAGGTCGACTCAGGCAGCAAAAAAGCAGAACAAATATACGGTGCAAATGATTGAGGTGCCAAATGTCTGCAATCAAACCTGCAAACATGCAGTGCAAAGATATGGTGATATAGTTTGTTCCTGCAGCGCTACTGTGTTATTATTAAACATAATTTGAACCTTTTCATGAATATTATATTAATATTTCTACCAATAGACCACCCTGAATGTTATGGATTTAACTTCAAAGTTAGAAAAACTAAACCATTACCTTGTGAGACACGCCTTTTGTTTTTTGTTTGTTTGCTTTTTCTGTGATTGTTGTTGCCTCCATAAATATCTGAATTTGTAGTTTTCAGAAGGAACATGGAAGTAAAATATATCTAATGGCTACTATCCATTAAAACACTTATATGAAATGCTGAATAATCATTACTCAGCAGCAGTCAATTGAAAAA